>NC_090378.1:5691406-5998489 GCF_036365525.1 Heterodontus francisci | reverse complement strand
GACAACTTTCTGATACAATGCTAAATGGAGATGCTATATGTCTGCTCTGGGGAGGGGGTTTCACGTGGTTGTTCAAGAACACGAAACATTATTTTTTTTAAAAAAGAGCAGGAACCTCCCCAGTGTTCTCACCCGCATTCTCCCTTGATCAAAAGCATCAAATAAAACACAGTTCTGATGAAAGGTCAGCGACCTGAAACTTAACTGTCTCTCTCTCCACAGATGCCGACTAGCCTGCTGAGTATTTCCAGCATTTTCTGCTTTTATTACAGATTCATTGGTGATACAACTCATTGCTGCTTGTAAACCTTGGCATGTACAAAATAGCTAGCAACGTAACAGCAACTACTTGCATTTATATAGCACCTTTAATGTAGTTAAATGTTCCAAGGTGTTTCACAGGAGCAATTACTACATGAAATTTGACATTGAGCCACATTAGGAGACATTAGGACATGTGACCAAAAGCTTGGTCAAAAACAAAAGTTTTAGGAGAATCTTAAAAGGGAGAGGGGTAGAGAGGCATCTGGACCATTATTTCTGTTGCACTGCAATAATAATTGAACTTTCCTGCAATGGCAATTTGCTTCAAATAATTAACACCATCAAGAAAACCCTGCATGTCAAATGAGAAATATTAATTTCATCAGTTGGAAACTTACATTAGACTTTTAAAGGGAAAAAAGCCGACAATAACTTTTAAAAAACTAGCAGCCAAGTTGACCACTGCAATTTACATCTGAAATACCGGAGTTGAACTGAAGCCAAAAAGTCTAACAAGAAGCCCAGCCAGTACAATGGCTTGCTCTAAGTGACTGAATGACCTAAAATGGCTTCATTAGCACGACAGTCAAGGCAATCCTCACACATTGACTTTGAAAGAGCCAACCCCCCTCCAAGTGTGAACTGGCATCCTGGGCCATGTGGAACCTTGAATTTCATTAGAAGTTTCCAGAAAACTTCATTAGAAACAAAGGGAATAGAGAGAACTATGTGACTGTCTGTTCATCTCTGAAGAAACTGGGAGTTGTTACACAGTATACAGACAAGAAGACAAGCAGTAACTAAGAATGCAGCAGCCGAAAGCTGCGTGCTTCCCTTTCTCTCACTCTTTTTCTCTCCCCAGAAAACATCAAGTTTGAAAACCGTGTGCGACCAGGGGACCCTCCAAGCCTACAGACTGCTACAGTCAGTGGAAGAGAGCCAACTATGAATTCTGCCTTCAGGAAAACCCTGAGCAAAGCAAGCCAGCCAAAATAAACTGACCTAAAATAAAAGCAAAATATTACAGATGCTGTATATCTGAAATTAAAAAAAAATGCTGGAGATACTCAGCAGGTCTGGCAGCATCTGTGGAGGGAGAAGCAGAGTTAACGTTTCAGAAGAAGGGTCACTGACCTGAAATGTTAACTCTGCTTCTCTCTCCACAGATGCGGCCAGACCTGCTGCGTATTTCCAGCATTTCTTGTTTTTATTTAAAATACACTGACCAACCGTTATGACCAGGTGAGAAAGGGGTCTAGGGATTCCCTCTCAGCCTTTGCCTGGTTTAACCATAACAGAGTTTAATTTTAAAAACACCGTGTTTTAGCTCCCCCCTCAGTGAATCCTGGCTCACTGCTTTCCAATTGTAAGGCAAAGAAATCAGACACGTTTTCTTAGGTTTAAACAAGAAAGGTGGATGTTTATTAACCTTAAACTCTAATTCGGTTAACAATGACGAGTGCGCAATGCAACCACGCTAGCATGCATACACGATAAACTCACCCGCAGATAGAGACAGAAAAAGTAGACAGAATAAAGGGGAAAGGTCTGAGGCAATAGCTGGGTTGTAATTACAGTCCTTTGAGTGCGATGTGACGTCTTGCCATTCGTTGGGGCCCAGTGCACGCTTTAACTTGTTTCAATGTAGGAGTCTTTTCTCTCTTGAGGTTTAAGCGACTTCAGTGGGTCCGGAGGTTTGTGAGAAAGCAAGAGAGAGCCAGTCAGGAGAGAGGCTCTCTTGTTCCAGGTTCAGCTACAATCTGCAGTCTGCCCTCAAACTGTCCTGTGTCTAGTTCACAAAAAGCCTGGGCCAGCAGGATTGTCATGTGACCAGCTGGTTTAACCACTCCTGCATTTGTGGATTCCCCATCTTAGCAGATCCTGGAATGCGAGCTTTCTTACACCTTCACGGTCTGGTGATCAAATTCCATTTGGGTTAATTGGACCAGTGTGTAGTTTCTTTGTCTCCACAAGAACCATCTCTTTGTATGCAAATGTCCTCCAGCCAAATGTCTGGTGATCTCATTAAACAGTAATTTCTTCACTCCAGCAACAGTTTAAAATTAATTAAAACAAGAAATTCTGGAAATACTCAGTAGGTGTGACAGCATCTCTGGAGAGAGAAGCAGAGTTAGGGCGGTGCAGTGGTTAGCACCGCAGCCTCACAGCTCCAGCGACCCGGGTTCAATTCTGGGTACTGCCTGTGTGGAGTTTGCAAGTTCTCCCTGTGTCTGCGTGGGTTTCCTCCGGGTGCTCCAGTTTCCTCCCAAAGCCAAAGACTTGCAGGTTGATAGGTAAATTGGCCATTGTAAATTGCCCCTAGTATAGGTAGGTGGTAGGGGAATATAGGGACAGGTGGGGATGTGGTAGGAATATGGGATTAGGGTAGGATTAGGATAAATGGGTGGTTGATGGTCGGCACAGACTCGGTGGGCCGACGAGCCTGTTTCAGTGCTGTATCTCTAAATAAATAAATAAATTAACGTTTCAGGTCAGTGACCTTTAACATAGAAAATAGGAGCAGGAGTAGGCCATTTGGCCCTTCGAGCCTGCTCCGCCATTCATTATGATCATGGCTGATCATCCAACTCAGTAACTGTTCCGCTTTCGCCCCATACCCTTTGATCCCTTTAGACCCAAGAGCTATATCTAACTCCTTCTTGAAAACATACAATGTTTTGGCCTCAACTGCTTTCTGTGGTAGCGAATTCCACAGGTTCACCACTCTCTGGGTGAAGAAATTTCTCCTCATCTCAGTCCTGAAAGGTTTACCCCGTATCCTTAGACTATGATCCCTGGTTCTGGACTCCCCCACCATCAGGAACATCCTTCCTGCATCTACCCTGTCAAGTCCTGTTAGAATTTTATAGGTTTCTATGAGATCCCCCCTCACTCTTCTGAACTCCAGCGAATATAATCCTGACTGACTCAATCTCTCCTTATACGTCAGTCCTGCCATCCCAGGAATCAGTCTGGTAAACCTTTTCTGCACTCCCTCTATAGCAAAAACATCCTTCCTCAGATAAGGAGACCAAAACTGCACACAATATTCCAGGTGTGGCTTCACCAAGGCCCTGTATAATTGCAGCAAGACATCCCTGCTTCTGTACTCGAATCCTCTCGCTATGAAGGCCAAAATACCATTTGCCTTTTTTACCACCTGTTGCACCTGCATGCTTACCTTCAGCGACTGGTGTATGAGAACACCCAGGTCTCGCTGCATATTCCCCTCTCTCAGTTCATAGCCGTTCAGATAATAATCTGTCTTCCTGTTTTTACTACCAAAGTGGATAACCTCACATTTATCCACATTATACTGCATCTGCCATGCATTTGCCCACTCACTCAACTTATCCAAATCACCCTGAAGCCTCTCTGCAACCTCCTCACAACTCACCCTCCCACCCAGTTTTGTGTCATCTGCAAATTTGGAGATATTTCATTTAGTTCCCTCATCTAAATCATTAATATATATTGTGAATAGCTGGGGTCCTAGCACCGATCCCTGCAGTACCCCACTAGTCATTGCCTGCCATTCCGAAAAAGACACATTTATCCCTACTCTTTTGTTTCCTGTCCGCCAACCAATTTTCTATCTATCACAATACACTACCCCCAATCCCATGCACTTTAATTTTACACGCTATTCTCTTCAGAACTAGCAGATATTAGAAATGTGAAAGGTTTTAAGCAAGTAAAGCGGGGGTGGGGCAAGAGATAACAAAGGAGCTGGTGTATAATGGATAAGGTCACAGAGAATACCAACCAGAAGGTCATGGAGCAAAGGCAAACAATATATTCAATAATATATATATATTATAATATATTATTTAATATATTATTATATTATATTATTTATTGGTAGAGGCGGGTTGCCTCACATCCTTTAAAAAGTACCTGGATGGCACTTGGCACGTCATAACATTCAAGGCTACAGGCCAAGTGCTGGCAAATGGGATTAGGTAGACAGGTCAGGTGTCTTTAATGCATCGGTGCAGACTCGATGGGCTGAAGGGCCTCTTCTGCACTGTATTATTCTGTGATTCTGATTCTGTGATTAATGGTGTGTTGAAAGACAAAGCATGAGTAAAGATTGGGTGTTAACGGATTGAAAACTGAACAGCCACAAGTACAAAAGGAAAAAAAACGTGGGCAGAAAAACTGAACAAACTAAGATAAAATAAAAAAATAAACACAAAAACAAAACTATAAAAAAGAAAAAAGTAACTAAAAGTAAAAGTAAAATGCGGGGCCCATCATGCTCTGAAATTATTGAACTCAATGTTCAGTCTGGCAGGCTGTAGTGTGCCTAATCGGTAAATGAGATGCTGTTCCTCCAGCTTGCGTTGATGTTCACATTTTGCTTTTATTTTAGAATTTAAAATTAATGTTCATATCATGAAATGAATATGCCTCATTCTTGGCAGGTAAGGGTCTTCATGATACCGCCATACCCAGCGGAATGAAATGCATTTTTTTTTAAAAAAGCAGCAATTCATTAAAAGGGACTAGAGAGAAGAACAAGTACAGGAAAACACACATGCATCTCATTCATTCAGAAATCCTAACAGTTGTTACAGCCCGTCTTTTCTTGGTTGCAGTGCTGCTTTCAACTGCCCTTTTTGGCATCCCAATAAACATGTGGTTTTTGGGGAAGTTTTTTCCAGTTTGCACATGTCCATGACTGCCGAGGGTGTCTTTGTTCCTGTTGAGGTCTGCAGGGGAAGGCTTAGATTTAATTAGTCCTATGTGGGAGTTCTGCTCATGGGCGTCGGCAGTGGGTAGTTCTACCCTGAACTCTCTTTCAGTGCTCTGATGAGTGATGCATGGGCTTTTCACCTTCGGGGATGGTTGGTTCCCTTTTCTCTTGACTGTGGGGGTGGATTCCTTGCTAATCGTCCCTTTATCTTCTGGGACACTCCTGCTTGCAGGTATTTGTCTAGATTCTACTGCACTCCCCTGTGGCACTTCGACTAGGTGATGCATCACCCTCATGATTTCTCTACCCTCTTGAGGAATCTCTGTCTGCAGGTTCCTGTAAATGCTGTTAGCAACTCTGGTGGGGTGCTTCTAGTGTCTGCATTTACATAGGAAGATGTGGGCTCTAACTTTTCAACTATTTCGGCTGACCAGACAGTAGGGGTTTCCATTTGGGATTCCTCCCAACTTCCCTTAACCTGTCCTCTTGGTCCCTTTTTCTCCTTTCCTTTCTAACTTTTTGCCAGCCTTGTGCCTGTCTGTCCCGTCTTGTTCTCGGCTGAGGTCCCTTACAGTTCACCAGCCCTCTGCTGGAGGGTCCTCCAAACACTGATACAGGACTCAGGGGTGCAGATTTCACTATAGGTTGGGGTGTCCCCTCATCCTGGCACATGTGGAAACTCCTACAGTATTCCATCACATCTTTGTGGAGTTTTGGCCAGTCAAACTGCTGTCTGTTGTGGGCTTTGGTTTTTAGTATACTGACATGTACAGCCACTGTAATCTCATGGGCCATTCTTAATATTTCTCCCCGGTACCTCTGCGGCACCACTAACTGGTGAACTACTGTCCACTCCTTGCCCTCAGGTCTGTGAGGAGAACTCCATTTCCTCATCAGTACCTCATTCTTTAGATAGCAGCTGTCAGGGACTCCCTCTGTTTCACTTTCAGACTGGGCAGTCTGTGCTAACTCTCTCAGTACTGGGTCGGCTCGCTGAGCCTCAGCTAGGGAAGGTCCATTTAACTCATTCCCTGGTTCTTCTAACTTTCCAAAGAAAATCTCAGACAAACAGACCTCACGGTCATTTGCCTGCAATGCCAATTCAGTCTCCTCTGAGGAAGCATGGCCTCACTCAGTACACGTTCAGGGAAACTGCAGGGGACCATCTCCTGCCACTGCCCTGTCTCTCTGACCTCCTGCGGTCTCTCTTTCACTACTGGGGAAGCTATCACCTTCATCCCCACCAGATCATTACCTGGGAGCAGGTGAACCCCATCCACAGGCAAACTAGGGGCAATCCCTATGGTCACTGGTCCCGAAACTAGGTCGCACTCCAAGTGCACCCGGTGTAAAGGTACAGGCATACACTGCCCTCCAATACCATTCACCACCATTCTGGTGTTTACTGCACTCTCTGGGGAAAAGGTCAGGCCTTTTCCCAGTATATGGGATCTAGTTGTCCCTGTGTCCCTGAGGATTACTATGGGCTTGCTTGCCCCACTTGAGGGATATGGGGTTAATCTCCCTTCAGACACAAAACCCGGATAACCTTCAGGAATCCTATTAAATTTTCCTGCACTTGCAGGAGCAGGAGGCTTCCTGGGTCTGACTTTCACTGCAGTTAAAGCCACAACTTGTTCTACTGTGCTTTCCATTTGGGTCCCTTCTCCGTCACTGAGCGGGTGTGCCCTGATTAACCCTACAGGTTTGCCCTACAGTTTCCAGCAGTCAGCTCTTAAATGCCCTGCTTTATTACACTGGAAGCACACAGGTCTCCGGCTCTCCCTCCTACTTACAGCACCTTCCTTTCGGCTGGAGGAGAGCCCCCTGTGTCTCCTGCTTTTCTTTCCCTCCCAGGACTGCTTGGGCTTCTATCATCTTGCCATCCTTTGTCCCTTACGGATTTGTGGGGATGATTAGGAAAGGTTTTCCTCTGGGGAACCGACTTACAAATGAGAGCAAACTGCTGCCTGCTGGGCTCTATGAACTTTCTGTTCCTCTACATGTGTCTTTATGGAGACTGGGAGAGACCTTTTGAATTCCTCAAACAAAATTCCTCTCTGAGATTTTCATAGCTGAACTACGTTAAGAGCCCTCAGCCACTGGTCAAAAGCCAGCTGCTTATTCCTCTCAAACGCCAGGTAAGTTTGATCAGCTTGCTTCTTGAGGGTGCTAAACTTTTGGCGATAGGCTTCTGGTACTAACTCATTTGCCCCAGGGATAGCATTTTTTCGTCAGTTCATAATTTGATGAACTCTCATCTAGCAATTTGGAATAAACCTCATGGGCTTTTCCTATTAACTTGCTTTGTATTAGCAGAGTCCAAGCCTTAACTGGCCACTTTACCTGCCTTGCCAGTTTTTCAAAAGACACACAAAACGCTTCCATGTCTCCCTCATTGAATTTTGGGATCAGTTGGGAAAGTTTTAACAATTTTGTACCCAGCCCTGAATTACGCTCCTCCATATTGGCCACGCTTTCACTGGGGTTACTCTGTCGCCCCCTAGTTAACTCAGGTCACCTCAGCGCTCTTTCTTCGCATACTTTTTGGAAGGCTCTTTCTCGCTCTACTCTCTTTTTCTTCACGTTCCTTCTGAAAGGTTCTTTCTCTCTCTCCAGTTTGTCTCTTTCTTTTTCTCTTTCCTCCAATTCAAGTTTCCTCTGTTCTAATTGTATCTTTGCCAGCAATACCCTGTTTCTGCTTCTTCAGATTCAAGGGAAAAACAGTTAGCTACTAGCTTTAGGAATTCAGACTTCCAAGCCTTGCCACGTACAGTGATCCCACACTGCTCAGCCATTTTCCTCAACTCCTCCATAGACAGTGCTTTTAACTTATCCCAAGTTACTTCACCCTGGCTTGGGGAGTTACTGGTTTCAGTCACAGACATGTTAGTATTCTAGCACACACAACACACAAGAAAACCTGTATTGAAATCTTTTCTCTTTTTTGATTGGGATCAATTTGACTTCCCACTTCCTCGTTTGTCTGTGGGTCAAACCCCGGATGCTAGCCCCCAAATTTCTGTTACAATCAGGTGAGGAAGGGATCTAGGGGTTCCCTCTCAGCCTTTGCCTGCTTTAACCGTAACAGGGTTTAATTTTAAAAACACCGTGTTTTAGCTCCCCCCTCAGTGAATCCTGGTTCATTGCTTTCCAATTGTAAGGCAAAGAAATCAATCAGACCTGTTTTCTTAGATTTAGACAAGAAAGGTGGAAGTTTATTAACCTACAACTCTAACTTGGTTAACGATGACGAGTACGCGACACGACCATGCCAGCGATAAACTCACCTGCAGATAGAGACAGAAAAAGTAGAAAGAATAAAGGGGGAAAGTTTGAGGCAATAGCTGGGTTGTAATTACAGTCCTTTGAGTTCGATGTGGAATCTTTGGTTGCCGGTAAATCTTGCCGTTCGTTGGGGCCCAGTGCACGTTTCAACTTGTTACGATGTAGGAGTCTTTTCTCTCGAGGTTTAAGCGACTTCAGTGTGTTTGTGCGAAAGCAAGAGAGCGCCAGCCAGGAGAGAGGCTCTCTTGTTCCAGGTTCAGTTGCAATCTGCAGTCTGCCCTCAAACTGTCCTGTGTCTAGTTCACAAAAGTCGTGGGCCAGCAGGTTAGCAATGTGACTTGCTGGTTTAACCACTCCTGCATTGATGGGTTCTCCATCTTAGCAGACCCTGGAATGCGAGCTTCCTTACACCTTCAATGTCTGGTGATCAAAACCCATTTGGGTTATTAGACCAGGGACTAGTTTCTTTGTCTCCACAAGCACCGTCTTTTAGTATGCAAATGTCCTCCAGCCAAATGTCTGGTGATCTCTTTAAACAAGTAATTTCTTCACTCCAGCAACAGTTTAAAATTAATGTTCATATGACAAAATTAATATGCCTCATTCTTGGCAGGTGGGGGTCTTCATGACCAACCAAGAACTTCAAGAGTACAACTCCAGCTAGACTATCACCGAATCATGAAACTGAGTATTTAACTTTTACTTATTCTGGACTTTAATCTAACCACAAAATCTATTTTTCCCTCAGCAATCTATTTGTGTGTGCGTGATTCTCATTTGAATGCGTGCGTGAATGTATAGAAAATTTTTTAGTATTTAAAAGCGGGTTGGAGTGGAAAGTATAATAAACTTACCTCTTTGGTTTAAACTCAAGAAAACCTTTCCAATTGGTTCTTTCACGATCATAGTGAAGGAAAAAGGTAAAACACTCACGGAGGTGGTAAGCACAAAAACTGCTTAAAAAGAAATAAACTCTGTTGCGGTCAAATAGGAGGAAGGGCAAGAGGGGAGCCCGAGACCCCTCCTCACCTGGCCATAACACTGTCCTTTTGGAAGTTTGGACGCTGGTGGAAGGATGGGAGCTGTCCGTCTATGATATCTGTATTTCACAAAGCTGAAGCATTTGCAACCATCTTCAAGTGGATGGTCCACCTCAGCCTCCTCCTTAGGTCTCCACCATCACAGGTGCCAGTCTTCAGCCAATTCAATTCACTCCACGTGATATCAAGTAATGGCTGAAGGCACTAGATACTGCAAAGGCTATGGGCCCTGACAACATCCCGGCTGCGTACTAAAGACTTGAGCTCCAGAACTAGCCGTGCCCCTAGCCAAGCTGTTCCAGTACAGCTACAACACTGGCATTTACCTGACAATGTGGAAAATTGCCCAGGTATGTCCTGTTCACAAAAAGCAGAACAAATCCAATATAGCCAATTACTGCCCTATCAGTCTACTCTCAATAATCAGCAAAGTGATGGAAGGTGTCATCAACAGTGCGATCAAGTGACACATACTCAGCAACAACCTGCTCACTGATGCTCAGGTTGGGTTCTGCCAGGATCACTTGGCTCCAGACCTCCTTACAGCCTTGGTCCAAACATGGACAAAAGAGCTGAATGCCAGAGGTGAGGTGAGAGTGACTGCCTTTGACATCAAGGCAGCATTTGGCCAAGTGTGGCATCAGGAAACCCCAGCAAAACTGAAGACAATGAGAATCAGGGGGAAAACTCTCCACTGGTCGAAGTCATAACTAGCACAAAGGAAGATGGTTTGACTTCTGTAGACATCAAAACCAATCTTCTGGAATGGACTAGACTAGATTACACCACAAGACTCAGCTGCTGGGTCTCTGATCTGCTGCTCCATTGTTCATATTGTAAAGTAATTTTGATCAGCTTACAGCACTTCACCTATAGCTACTGTTCCTTGCTGAGACTGTGATTAAATGAATGGTTTCTCAGGTTTAGCTACAGTCTGGTTCCTGACTGAAGACTCACTCATATTCTCTCTTGCTCGCTCTCTCCCCCCTGCCCGCCCTTCTCTGAGTTCACTGTCCTCCTACCCTCCATGTAAGCTCCCCAACCCATAATCACAGTCACCCCCTTGACCTTGCCATCTCAAGTGGCCTGGTTACTTTCTAGTCACCAATAAGGCCATCTCTGATCACTTTCTGTACCACTGCCACCCACATCCCCCTCCTAACCCACCTCCTTCTGTATCCACCCCTGGAAAAAACAATCCCCAATTCACTTCCAACTGCACTTTCAAAGTCCCAACTGTCTAGTCTTTGGCCCTCCATTCACATTTCTGCAGCTACTGATTTGCTTAACCACATCGTCACCTTTGCCTTTGATCCCTAGTCCCCAGTAAAACCAATGCTCGCTCTCACCCTGGCTGTTTACCCCGTACAGCACTCGTCTCCTCTCCCTTAAGTCCAAGGGATGCAGACTTGAAAGGATATGGCGGACAACTGGTTTAGCCATCCATTACCTGACCTGGCTGGACCACAAAATGCTATCAGGTGCTGCTGTAGTTTGTTAAAACTGCTCACTATTCCAGGATCATTCTGGAATACAAAAATAACTCCTGGTTCCTTTACTCCACTGCAAACTGTCTTCTTAAACCCCTCTCCTCTGTCCCCTCCACCCTCACCTGCAACAGCAAGTTCGAGGAACTCATGGATTTCTTTGTCACCAAGATCGAGACTATCTGATATGCTGCTTCGGTCACTTCCCTCCCTTCCACTAGCCCATCGGGCCAAACTTCCTCTAATACTCCCCCCTAGCCCAGCTTTGAGCTCATCTTGTCCTTGAGACCTGCCTCCCGCAACCTTGACCCTATTCCCACTAAACTGACCATCCAACTTCCCTCCCTGGCTCTCATATTAGCCGATATTGTTCTCTCTTCAGGTTCTGCCACCACCACCCCCCCCCCTCAAAAAAACAATCCTTGACAACCTCCATCCTTGCAAACTACTGTTCCATCTCTAACCTAATCCTCTTCGAAGTCCTTGAACATGTTGTCGTCTCCCAAATCTGTTCCCATCTTTCCTGGAACTCCATGTTGGATCCCCTCCAATTAGGTTTTTGCGCCTGCCACAGTATCAAAACAGCTCTTATCAAAATCAATAAGAACATCCTATGTGACTGTGGCAAAGGTAAACTATCCCTCTTCGTCCTTCTTGACCTGACTGCAGCCTTTGACACAGTTGGCCACACCATCCTCCTTTAATGCATCTCCACTGTCGTCCAGCTGGATGGGACTGCTCAGCATTCTTATCTATTTAAATCAAAGCCAGAGAATCACTTGCAATGGCTTCTCTTCCTGCTCCTGCACCGTTACCTCTGGTGTCCCCCATGGATCTATCCTTGGCCGCCTCCTATTTCTCATCTACATGCTGCCCCTCGGTGACATCATCTGAAAATATCGTGTTAGTTTTCATATGTACACTGACGACACCCAGCTCGTCCTCACCACCACCTCTCTTCACTCCTCTAGTGTTTCTAAATTACCAGACTGCTTATCCGAAATCCAGCACTGGATGCGCAGACATTTCCTTCAATTAAATATTGGGAAGACTGAAGCCATTGTCTTTGGTCCCCACCACAAACTCCGTTCTCTAGATACTGACTCCATCCCTCTCCACGCCAATAGTCTGAGATTGTACCAGACGGTTCACAAAATTGGTGTCATATCTGACGCCGAGATGAGCTTCTAACCACATATCTGTGCTATCACTGAGGCTGCCTACTTCCAACTGCGTAACATTGCCCAACTCCACCCCTGCCTCAGATCATCTGCTGATGACAGTCCCGTCCACATCTTTGTTACCTTCACAATCAACTATTCCAATGCACTCCCTGGCCAACCTGCCAAATACCAACCTCCGTAAACTTGACATCATTCAGCACTCTGCTGTCCATGTCCTAACTCATGTCACGTCCCATTCGCTCATCTCCCTGTGCTCACTGACCTACATTGACTCCTGGTTAAGCAATGCTTTGATTTCAAAATT
Organism: Heterodontus francisci; assembly: GCF_036365525.1. Taxonomy (NCBI): domain Eukaryota; kingdom Metazoa; phylum Chordata; class Chondrichthyes; order Heterodontiformes; family Heterodontidae; genus Heterodontus; species Heterodontus francisci. The sequence continues at coordinate 5,986,223 of NC_090378.1, read as the reverse complement.
CTCACCCTTGCTTTCAAATCCCTCCATGACCTCACCCCCTCCCTATCTCTGTAATCTCCTCCAGCTCCACAACCCTCCAATATCTCTGCACCCCTCTAATTCTGGCCTCTTGAGCATCCACGATTTTAATTGTTCCACCATTAACAGCCGTGCTTTCATTTGGCTGTGGCCTTAAGTTCAGGAATTTCTTCCCAAACCTCTGTGCCTCATTTTCCTCCTTCAAAATACTCTTTACCTTTTTGACCAAGTTTTTGGTCATCTACTCTAAATATCTCTTTATGTGGCTTTGTGTTATATTTACTTGTGAAGTGCCTCGGGATGCTTTATCACGTTAAAGGTGGTATATAAATGCAAGCTGTTGTTGCTGCTTGTTGGACGTCAATCATCTCAGTCCCAGGACATCACTGCAGGAGTTCCTCAGGGTAGTGTCCTAGGTCCAATGATCTTCAGCTGCTCCATCAAAGACCTTCCCTCCAACAAAAAGTCAGAAGTGGGGATGTTCGCTGATGATTGCACAATGTTCAGCACCATTTGCAACTCCTCAGATACTGAAGCAGTCCCTGCCCACATGCAACAAGGCCTGGACAACACTCAGGCTTGGGCTGACAAACAGCAACTAACATTCATGCCACACAAGTGCCAGGCAATGACCATCTCAACAAGAGAGAATCTAACCACCTCCCCTTGACATTCATGGCATTACCATCACTGACGCCCCCACCATCATGGACTGCAACAATTCGAGAAGGTGGCTCACCACCACCTTCTGAAGGGCAATTAGGGAGGAGCAATAAATGTTGACCTTGCCAGCGATGCTCACAAACCATGAACAAAAAAAATCAACACTGACCAGAAACTTAATTGGATGACTCCTATTGTATTCTTACATCTTGATTCTGTGCAAGGAAGAATTTTCTTTTTTTTATATACAGTGAATGATAATAACCTGGAATTCACTACCCACATGTGCAGGGGCGGGGGGGTGACAAATGAAATTGGATGGCCACTTGAAGGAAATAAACTTGCAGGCCTACGGGATCGAGTGGGACTGACTGGATTGCTTTCTGGAGAGCCACCATGGACTCGATGGGCTGATTGGCTGCTTTCTGTGCTGTAAATGACTCTATAAATACTACGGCTACAGGAGCAGGTCAGAGGCTGAGTATTCTAAGGCAAGTGACGCACGTCCCAACTCCTCAAAGCCTTGCCAACACCTACAATCCACAAATCAGGAAAACTCTCCACTTGCCTGAATTAGTGTAGCTCCAACACTCAAGAAGCTCGACATCATCCAGGATAAAGCAACCCGCTTGTTTGGAACCCCATCCACTACGTTAATCATAGAATCACAGAATAGTTACAACACAGGAGGCTATTTGGCCCACTGTCTCTGGGTCAGCTCTCTGTAAGAAGTATTCAGCTAGTCCCACTTCCCTGGCTTTTCCCTGCAGCCTTGCAAATGTTTTCTCTTCAGATAATTATCTAATTCCCTTTTGAAAGCCATGATTAAATCTGCCTCCACCACACTCTCAGGCAGATTTTCCCTCATGTTGCCACCGATTCTTTTGCCAATCAACTTGTATCGGAGTCTTCTGGTTCTCAACCCTTCCGCCAATGGGAACAGTTTCTTCCTATCTATTCTGTCCAGACCCCTCATGATTTTGAACACCTCTATCAACCTCCTCTCAACCTTCTCTGCTCGAAAGAAAACAGCCCCAACTTCACCAATCTATCCATGTAACTGAAGTCACTCATCCTCGGAACCATTCTGGTAAATCTTTTCTGCACCCTCTCCAAGACCTTGACATCCATCTGTCATGGTCCTGTAGTTTTTTTTCGGAATATGCGGTGTGCCTTTAAGGCTTGCAAGGGATCAATATCGCTTTAAGAGCCGGCAAGCCCAAGCAGTTATAGGAAGGTGCATTTTCATTGCCTTAGAAACAGCCATTTAGAGACTGTGATTCAAAGGGTGCATTGTCGATACCATGGAAACAGCCACTGGGAGCGAGTTTCATGCAATACATTTGTTACAATTCAGTTCTGAACTGGCTGTTAGCGGAAGACAGTTTGTTCCAACAGGGACAGAGGACACAGCTGTGATAAGCACACCTGAAAATGAGCTCTCAACCATTTAAACTGAAGGAAGAGGATTTTTAGTCTGTTTAATTATTATCTCTCAAAATTCTAAAACATCAAGCCAAAACAGAGATCTCTGGTAATTTAAATTGAAGAAAAGGAAGTTAGACTGCGACAATCTTTCATCCCTCAAAAACTCTACAGTCAGATTGATTCTGTTGAAAGTGGAAAGTGTTTGCAAGTTGTTAATTGTTGAAATTCGCTGGAGAAGGAAAGCAACATTCTGTGAGGACTTCAAGCAACAATGGACTGTAAATTTGCAAGGACTCTAATTTTTCTATTTTTAAATGTTCTTTCTTTCTTCATAGCATTTAAGAATTTAGTTCTTCTAATTAAAGAGTTAATTTACTGATTTAAAGACACCTGGTTTGGTTAGCCTCATTCGGGGGTTAACAGAGGGTACAATTTGGTTGGGTCTCTCTTTAATTTGCAAAGTTTTAAATAATATGTTAGCTGATCTGTGGAACGACGGGATTGAATTAACAGTGCGTTGGTCCCACCACAATTAGAATCGTATATTTTGATTGGGGGCGTTGACAGGAGCGGTCGGTCATAACTTATTTATTGGGGGCTCGTCCTGGGATTTGAATAACGTATTAATTGGGGACTCATTCAAGATTTGAATCACATATTAATTGGGTTTCTGGATTTGAATTATATCTTAATTGGGGGTTCGCTTGCAGTTGAATCATATTTAATTCGGTGGCTCGCGTCTGGGATCAGAATCAGACAAATTTGGAGGGCTCACATTTGGAATCATATGAATTACTCGTCTCTGGGATAACATAATTAAATTGGGGTCTTGCATTTAGCGTCATATTAATTGCTCTCGAGTCGGGGATCTTATCAATTGAACTAACAGTGCATTGGTCCCACCACAATCAAAATCGTATATTTTGATTGGGGGCTTTGACAGGAGCCACACATAGGAGTAACACCTTCCTAAAGTGTGGTACCCAGAAACTGAACACAATACTGCACTTGAGGCCGAACCAGTGTTTCGTAAAGGTTCATCACTACTTCTTTGCTTTTGTACTCAATGCCTCTATTTATAAAGCCCATATGTCCATATGCTTTATTAATCGCTTTCTCAACCTGCCCTGCAACCTTCAACAATTTATGCACATATACCCCGAGGTCCCTCTGCTTCTGCACCCTCTTTAGAACTGTACTCTTTAATTTATATTGGCTTTTCTCATTCTTCCTAACAAAATGCATCGATCCAAGGGTCCTTTGACAGCACCTTCCAAACTTGTGATCTCTACCACCTAAAAGGACAAGGATAGTAGACACATGGGAACACCACCACCTGCAAGCTCACCTCCAAGTCACACACCATCCTGACTTGGAAATATATCGCCGTCCCTTCATCATAACTGGATCATAACCCTGGAATTCACTCCCTAACAAAACTGTGGGTGTACCCACACTGGATGGACAGCAGCGGTTCATGAAGGAGACCCACCACCGCCTTTTCAAAGACAATAAATGCTGTTGTTGCCAGCAACATCCACATCCCATGAATAAATAAAATGTTGCTGCGTCTCACGGCTAACATGTGACATCTTGTTGTGTGCAGTCTTTGATAGATAACGAGCTATTCGATTGTGCAGGAATTCTGAGGCTAGTTATAAGGGCACTGACTGCCTAACTGAGATCTGTTATCAAGGCCCATTTTGAACTTCACTCCAGTATGATTCAGCACTGTGCCACGTAGTGTGTTTACATACTGGCCCTTTGAACAGCTGTAAAGTCTCATGTTGTTTTAAGTATAGGTAGCAAGTGTTGCAATGAGATAAAGCCAACTTCAAAAACTATCACTGATATGGTTAAAGACCTTCAGTTTAAAAAAAAGACTCGCATTTATACAGACCAGTCACTGTTATAATATAGAAAACACTGTGGCCAATTTGTACATAGCAAGCTCCCACAAACAGGAAAGTTTCAACAAATGATCCAAGGGACTGCATTTCAGCAAGTGCAGCCCTCCCTCAGAGCAGGCCCTCCAACCCTGCAACCCTCCCAGAGCGGCCCCTGCGACCCTGCAGCACTCCCTCAGGGAGGCCACTCCGACGCAGCAGCACTCCCTCAGAGCGGCCCCTCCGATCCTGCAGTCCTCCCAGAGTGGCCCCTGCAACCCTCCAGCACTCCCTCGGGTCACTTCGACGCCGCAGCACTTCCTCAGGGCGGCCCCTCCGATCCTGCAGTCCTCCCAGAGTGGCCCTTGCGACCCTGCAGCACTCCCTCAGTACAGCACAGAAGGACGCCATGCAGCCTGCCCTAGCTCTTGGCAAGAGCAAATCAGCTGGTATTTAACTCCAGAAAGCTTGTTATGGAAGGATAATGCTGGAGCCTATCTTTACTCAGTTTCACATTTATCGTAGAGCAAAAGGGTTACAAACATGTAGCTCCTCAATCAAAACCCTGCACCAGTCTCAGTAAGTGTTTGCTTATAAGTGCTCAAATAAGACCCAATTAACACCCTCTCCCTGCATATATTCAAACAATTGATGCACTGTTAGCAGATTCCCTTCTTTCTTTTATAATACTTGGATCAACAGGTTTATTAAACAACATTTCAAAATAAATTCCATATTATGTATAAATTACTAACATGCTCAAAGGACATTTGACAATAAATCAAAATAAATTCCATATTGGTTATAAAGTAGTGCAATGTGAGACGCTCCTCCTCTTGCACCCCTAACAATTTCTTTGTACAAGCTTTTCTCAATGTGAATAACAGATGACTTGCATCTACCCATTGAAGTTTGGAGATTTCCTTTTTCTCCAGCATTTGCTTCAATCCAGCAAGGTCAATAAGTCGTCTTTTCTCACTCACACTTTTTGTAGCATGTACATTGTCCCACAAAGAATGATTATCCACATGACATTTCAACAAGTATCCTATCTTTAGGATGTGCTTTGTTCACAATTTCACCCAAAATATTTGACAAATAGAACCCCAGATTCACTACCTCCACAAGACTCACAGGACAGTACCGCCATCCCGGGAACAAATCAGGTGAACCTTGGTTGCACTCCCTCGATGGCAATTTAGCCTTGCGACACCGACCACTCCCTGGTGTGCAGCAAAATTAGACTCAAACCAAAGAAGCTACATCACTCCAAGGAGAAGGGCTGCCCGCGCATCAACACTAACAGAATTTCTTATCCACAGCTGTGACATAAGTTTCTAAATTCACTTGAAAAAGCCCTTCAAAACACTCCTACAGGGGATGCAGAGATCAAGTGGGCCCACATCAGAGACGCCATCGATGACTCAGCAATGACCACCTAAGGCAAACGTGTGAAGCAGAATGCAGACTGGTTTCAATCTCACTTTGAAGAGCTGGAACCTGTCATAGCCGCTAAGCGCATTGCACTGTTGAATTACAAGAAAGCCCCCAGCGAGTTCGCATCCGTAGCACTTAAAGCAGCCAGAAGCGCTGCACAAAGAACAGCCAGACGCTGTGCAAATGACTACTGGCAACACCTATGCAGTCGTATTCAGCTGGCCTCTGACACCGGAAACATCAGAGGAATGTATGATGGCATTAAGAGAGCTTTTGGGCCAACCATCAGGAAGATCGCCCCCCTCAAGTCTAAATCAGGGGACACGATCACTGACCAATGCAAGCAAATCGACCGCTGGGTTGAGCACTACCTAGAACTGTACTCCAGGGAAAATGTTGTCACTGAGACCGCCCTCAATGCAGCCCAGTCTCTGCCAGTCATGGATGAGCTGGACATACAGCCAACAAAATCGGAACTCAGTGATACCATTGATTCTCTAGCCAGTGGAAAAGCTCCTGGGAAGGACGGCATTACCCCTGAAATAATCAAGAGTGCCAAGCCTGCTATACTGTCAGCACTACATGAACCGCTTTGCCTGTGCTGGGATGAGGGAGCAGTACCACAGGACATGCGCGATGCCAATATCATCACCCTCTAGAAGAACAAGGGTGACCGCGGTGACTGCAACAACTACCGTGGAATCTCCCTGCTCAGCATAGTGGGGAAGGTCTTCACTCGTGTTGTTTTAAACAGGCTCCAGAAGCTGGCTGAGCGTGTCTATCCTGAGGCACAGTGTGGCTTTCGAGCAGAGAGATCCACCATTGACATGCTGTTCTCCCTTCGCCAGCTATAGGAGAAATGCCACGAACAGATGCCCCTCTACATTGCTTTCCTAGATCTCACCAAAGCCTTTGACCTCATCAGCAGACGTGGTCTCTTCAGACTATTAGCAAAGATCGGATGTCCACTAAAGCTACTAAGTATCATCACCTCATTCCATGACAATATGAAAGGTACAATTCAGCATAGCGGCGCCTCATCAGACCCCTTTCCTATCCTGAGTGGCGTGAAGCAGTGTGTTCTCGCACCTACACTGTTTGGGATCTTCTTCTCCCTGCTGCTCTCATATGCGATCAAGTCTTCAGAAGAAGGAATTTTCCTCCACACAAGATCAGATGACAGGTTGTTCAACCTTGCCCGTCTAAGAGCGAAGACCAAAGTACGGAAAGTCCTCATCAGGGAACTCCTCTTGGCTAACGATGCTGCATTAATATCCCACACAGAAGAGTGTCTGCAGAGACTCATCGACAGGATTGCGGCTGCCTGCAACGAATTTGGCCGAACCATCAGCCTCAAGAAAACGAACATCATGGGACAGGACGTCAGAAATGCTCCATCCATCAATATTGGCGACCACGCTCTGGAAGTGGTTCAAGAGTTCACCTACCTAGGCTCAACTATCACCAGTAACCGGTCTCTCGATGCAGAAATCAACAAGCGCATGGGAAAGGCTTCCACTGCTATGTCCAGACTGGCCAAGAGTGTGGGAAAATGGCGCACTGATACGGAACACAAAAGTCCGAGTGTATCAAGCCTGTGTCACTTCCCCTCTGAACCTTCTATATACTGCCTGGTTCTCATTTGTATTATAAAAATAGACATCTGTCCTACACACCTTTTTCTAGCTCATCTTACTCTCTATCTCGTCAGCCAGGGAGCTCTGGCTTTGTTTGTCCTACTTTCCCCACTCACGGGAATATACCCGAACTATCTCCTCTGAAAGGCAGCACACTGTCCAGTTCCAGTTTTGCCTGCCAATCTTTGATTGCCATCCCACTGAAATTGGCACTCTCCCACTTAATTATTTTTACTCTGGATTTCTCTTGCCCTTCACCATGGCCAAACTCTAAAATCACTTTCCCCTAAATGTATAAAAGACACTAAGGGGAATAAGAAAAGTGATAGGCAGAGAAATCAAGGGCCAGAATCAAACAGGGACACAGTGAAAAATAGTGGGAAGAGGACAAGTAAGGTTAAAAAGACAAGCCTTAAGGCTTCGTGCCTTAACGCACAGAGCATTCGCAATAAAGTGGATGAATTAATTGCGCAAATAGAAGTAAGATGTCGATATGATGTAGGTATGATATAGTCGGGATTATGGGCTCACGGCTGGAAGGTGACCAGGGATGGGAAATGAACATCCAGGGATATTCAGTATTTCGGAAGGACAAACAAAAAGCAAAAGGCGGTGGAGTTGCATTGCTGGTTAAAGAGGAAATTAACGCAATAGTGAGGAAAGGTATTAGCTCTGACGATGTGGAAACTGTATGGGTAGAGCTGAGAAACACTAAGGGGGCAAAAAACGTTAGTGGGGGTTGTATATAGACCCCCAAACTGTAGTGGTGATGTTGGGAATGACATTAAACAGGAAATTAGAGATGCATGTGATAAAGGAACATCTGCAATTATGGGTGACTTTAATCTGCATATACAGAGGACAAATCAAATTAGTCACAATACCGCAGAGGAGGAATTCTTAGAGTGTATACAGGATGGTTTTCTGGACCAATACCTTGAGGAATCAACTAGAGAACAGGCCATCCTAGACTGGGTATTGTGTAATGAGAGTGGAATAATTGACAATCTAGTGGTGCGAGACCCCTTGGGGATGAGCGACCATAATATGATGGAATTCTTCATCAAGATGGAGGGTGACGTAATTGATTCTGAGACAAGGGTCCTGAATCTTAGTAAAGGAAACTACGAAGGTATGAGGCGTGAGTTGGCCATGACAGATTGGGAAACGTTACTTAAAGGGATGATGGTGGAAAGGCAATGGCAAACATTTAAAGAGCGCATGGATGAACTGCAACAATTGTTTATCCCGATGAAGGGTCACTGACCCGAAACGTTAACTCTGCTTCTCTTTCCACAGATGCTGCCAGACCTGCTGAGTGATTCCAGCATTTCTTGTTTTTATTTCAGATTTCCAGCATCCGCAGTATTTTGCTTTTATAATTGTTTATCCCTGTCTGGTGCAAAAGTAAAATGGGAAAGGTAGCCAAAACCATGGCTTACAAGGGAAATTAGAGATAGCATTAGATCCAAGGAAGAGGCATATAAATTTGCCAGAAAAAACAACAGACCTGAGGATTGGGAGCAGTTTAGAATTCAGCAAAGGAGGACCAAGGGTTTGATTAAGAAGGGGAAAATAGAGTACAAGAGCAAGCTTGCAGGGAACATAAAAACTGACTGTAAAAGTTTCTATAGGTATGTGAAGAGAAAAAGATTGGTGAAGACAAATGTAGGTCCCTTACAGTCAGAAACAGGGGAATTTATTATGGGGAATAAAGAAATGGCTGACCAATTAAATGCATACTTTGGTTCTGTCTTCACAAAGGAAGACACAAATATCATATCAGAAATGTTGGGGAACACAGGGTTGGGGAAATTGTTGGGATTGAAGGCCAATAAATCCCCAGGGCCTGATGGTCTGCATCCCAGAGTACTTAAGTGTCCCTAGAAATAGTGGATGCATTGGTGGTCATCTTCCAAGATTCTATAGACTCTGGAACAGTTCCTACAGATTGGAGGGTAGCTAAAGTAACCCCACTATTTAAAAAGGGAGGTAGAGAGAAAGCAGGGAATTATAGACCAGTCAGCCTGACATCGGTAGTGGGAAAAATTCTAGAGTCCATTATCAAAGATTTTATATCAGAGCACTTAGAGAACAGTGGTAGAATCGGACAGAGTCAGCATGGATTAACAAAAGGGAAATCATGCTTGACAAATCTACTAGAATTCTTTGAGGATGTAACTAGTAGAGTTGATGAGGGGGAGCCAGTGGATGTGGTTTATTTGGACTTTCAGAAGGCTTTCGACAAAGTCCCACATAAGGGATTAGCGTGTAAAATTAAAGCGCATGGGATTGGGGGTAGTGTTATGCAATGGATAGAAAATTGGTTGGCAGACAGGAAACAAAGAATAGGGATAAATGGGTCTTTTTCAGAATGGCAGGCAGTGACTAGTGGGGTACCGCAGGGATCAGTGCTAGGACCCCAGCTGTGGACAATATACATTAATGATTTAGATGAGGGAACTAAATGTAATATCTCCAAATTTGCAGATGACACAAAACTGGGTGGGTGGGTGAGTTGTGAAGAGGATGCAGAGAGGCTTCAGGGTGATTTGGATAAGTTGAGTGAGCAGGCAAATGCATGGCAGATGCAGTATAATGTGGATAAATGTGAGGTAATCCACTTTGGTAGCAAAAACAGGAATGCAGATTATTATCTGAATGGCTATAAACTGAGAGGGGAATTTGCAATGAGACCTGGGTGTTCTCGTACACCAGTCGCTGAAGGTAAGCATGCAGGTGCAACAGGCGGTAAAAAAGGCAAATGGTATGTTGGCCTTCATAGCGAGAAGATTCGAGTACAGAAGCAGGGATGTCTTGCTGCAGTTATACAGGGCCTTGGTGAGGCCACACCTGGAATATTGTGTGCAGTTTTGGTCTCCTTATCTGATGAAGGATGTTCTTGCTATCGAGGGAGTGCAGCGAAGGTTTACCAGACTGATATAAAAACAAGAAATGCTGGAATCACTCAGCAGGTCTGGCAGCATCTGTGGAAAGAGAAGCAGAGTTAACGTTTCGGGTCAGTGACCCTTCATCGGAACTGACAAATGTTAGAAAAGTCACAGGTTATAAACAAGTGAGGTGGGGGTGGGGCAAGAGATAACAAAGGAGAAGGTGCAGATTGGACCAGGCCACATAGCTGACCAAAAGGTCACGGAGCAAAGGCAAACAATATGTTAATGGTGTGTTGAAAGACAAAGCATCAGTACAGATTAGGTGTTAATACACTGAATATTGAACAGCAATATTGCTGTTGATTGAGTCGGTTAGGATTATATTAGGATATATTAGGATTATATTCGCTGGAGTTCAGAAGAGTGAGGAGAGGATCTCCCTCCTCTCCTGATTCTTGATCCACTTTTTCTGCCTCATTCCTCAGATCCAGCAATACCTCCTTCCTTATGACACTGTAAACATACTGAACCTCTGTCTCCTGTCTGCCCTTGGCAGGGTCAGCCTGTACCTCATGTTCCTGACCCTGGGAATCGCAGCCGTCCACTGGGCCAAGGTGATGATCAATAACGGTCTGTCAAGCCTCAGCCTGGGAAATGCTTCCAGCCTGAGGCCGCTGTTCCGGATCTGGACCGCAGTCACCCGCTGACTTCAAACGCCCCGAATCCCGGCCGCGCTCCTTACCTGAACCCGCGGCCACATCGCTGCGTCAAACAGGACAACTGGATTAGCCTCGGCTCGTCCCGGGATAAAGTCCCGCCCAGCAACACAGGCCCCGCCCCGACACAAACCCCGCCCAGCAATACAGGCCCCGCCCCGACACAAACCCCGCCCAGCAATACAGGCCCCACCCCGACACAAACCCCGCCCAGCAATACAGGCCCCGCCCCGACACAAACCCCGCCCAGCAATCCAGGCCCCACCCAGACACAAACCCCGCCCAGCAATACAGGCCCCACCCAGACACAAACCCCGCCCAGCAATACAGGCCCCGCCCCGACACAAACCCCGCCCAGCAATACAGGCCCCACCCCGACACAAACCCCGCCCAGCAATACAGGCCCCGCCCCGACACAAACCCCGCCCAGCAATACAGGCCCCGCCCCGACACAAACCCCGCCCAGCAATCCAGGCCCCACCCCGACACAAACCCCGCCCAGCAATACAGGCCCCGCCCCGACACAAACCCCGCCCAGCAATCCAGGCCCCACCCAGACACAAACCCCGCCCAGCAATACAGGCCCCACCCCGACACAAACCCCGCCCAGCAATACAGGCCCCGCCCCGACACAAACCCCGCCCAGCAATACAGGCCCCACCCCGACACAAACCCCGCCCAGCAATACAGGCCCCGCCCCGACACAAACCCCGCCCAGCAATCCAGGCCCCACCCCGACACAAACCCCGCCCAGCAATACAGGCCCCACCCCGACACAAACCCCGCCCAGCAATATAGGCCCCGCCCCGACGCAAACCCCGCCCAGCAATACAGGCCCCGCCCCGACGCAAACCCCGCCCAGCAATACAGGCCCCGCCCCTACACAACCCCGCCCAGCAATACAGGCCCCGCCCCGAGAAACAGGTCCCGCCCTTTGTTGCCTTGGATGACCCACTGGCCTCGACACCTCCATTGCCCAAGACCGGGGAGTCCGCAAACCCGGGATCCGGGACTCCGCAAACCCGGGATCGGGGACTCCGCAAACCCGGGATCGGGGACTCCGCAAACCCGGGATCGGGGATCCGGGACTCCGCAAACCGGGGATCGGGGATCCGGGACTCCGCAAACCGGGGATCCGGGACTCCGCAAACCCGGGATCGGGGATCCAGGACTCCGCAAACCGGGGATCCGGGATCCGGGACTCCGCAAACCCGGGATCGGGGATCCGGGACTCCGCAAACCCGGGATCGGGGATCCGGGACTCCGCAAACCGGGGATCCGGGACTCCGCAAACCCGGGATCGGGGATCCGGGACTCCGCAAACCCGGGATCGGGGATCCGGGACTCCGCAAACCGGGGATCCGGGACTCCGCAAACCCGGGATCCGGGATCCGGGACTCCGCAAACCCAGGATCCGGGACTCCGCAAACCGGGGATCCGGGATCCAGAACTCCGCAAACCGGGATCCGGGATCCGGGACTCCGCAAACCCGGGATCGGGGATCCGGGACTCCGCAAACCGGGGATCCGGGATCCGGGACTCCGCAAACCGGGGATCCGGGATCCGGGACTCCGCAAACCCCGGATCGGGGATCCGGGACTCCGCAAACCGGGGATCCGGGATCCGGGACTCCGCAAACCGGGGATCCGGGATCCGGGACTCCGCAAACCCGGGATCGGGGATCCGGGACTCCGCAAACCGGGGATCCGGGAGTCCGCAAACCCGGGATCGGGGATCCGGGACTCCGCAAACCGGGGATCCGGGACTCCGCAAACCCGGGATCGGGGATCCGGGACTCCGCAAACCGGGGATCCGGGATCCGGGACTCCGCAAACCGGGGATCCGGGATCGGGGACTCCGCAAACCCGGGATCGGGGATCCGGGACTCCGCAAACCCGGGATCGGGGATCCGGGACTCCGCAAACCGGGGATCCGGGAGTCCGCAAACCCGGGATCGGGGATCCGGGACTCCGCAAACCGGGGATCCGGGTCTCCGCAAACCCGTGATCGGGGATCCAGGACTCCGCAAACCGGGGATCCGGGATCCGGGACTCCGCAAACCCGGGATCGGGGATCCGGGACTCCGCAAACCCGGGATCGGGGATCCGGGACTCCGCAAACCGGGGATCCGGGACTCCGCAAACCCGGGATCCGGGATCCGGGACTCCGCAAACCCAGGATCCGGGACTCCGCAAACCGGGGATCCGGGATCCAGAACTCCGCAAACCGGGATCCGGGATCCGGGACTCCGCAAACCCGGGATCGGGGATCCGGGACTCCGCAAACCGGGGATCCGGGATCCGGGACTCCGCAAACCGGGGATCCGGGATCCGGGACTCCGCAAACCCCGGATCGGGGATCCGGGACTCCGCAAACCGGGGATCCGGGATCCGGGACTCCGCAAACCGGGGATCCGGGATCCGGGACTCCGCAAACCCGGGATCGGGGATCCGGGACTCCGCAAACCGGGGATCCGGGAGTCCGCAAACCCGGGATCGGGGATCCGGGACTCCGCAAACCGGGGATCCGGGACTCCGCAAACCCGGGATCGGGGATCCGGGACTCCGCAAACCGGGGATCCGGGATCCGGGACTCCGCAAACCGGGGATCCGGGATCGGGGACTCCGCAAACCCGGGATCGGGGATCCGGGACTCCGCAAACCCGGGATCGGGGATCCGGGACTCCGCAAACCGGGGATCCGGGAGTCCGCAAACCCGGGATCGGGGATCCGGGACTCCGCAAACCGGGGATCCGGGTCTCCGCAAACCCGTGATCGGGGAACCGGGACTCCGCAAACCCGGGATCGGGGATCCGGGACTCCGCAAACCGGGGATCCGGGACTCCGCAAACCCGGGATCGGGGAACCGGGACTCCGCAAACCCGGGATCGGGGATCCAGGACTCCGCAAACCGGGGATCCGGGACTCCGCAAACCGGGGAACCGGGACTCCGCAAACCCGGGATCGGGGATCCGGGACTCCGCAAACCGGGGAACCGGGACTCCGCAAACCCGGGATCGGGGATCCGGGACTCCGCAAACCGGGATCCGGGACTCCGCAAACCGGGGATCCGGGATCCGGGACTCCGCAAACCGGGGATCGGGGATCCGGGACTCCGCAAACCCGGGATCGGGGATCCGGGACTCCGCAAACCGGGGATCCGGGACTCCGCAATCCCGGGATCGGGGATCCGGGACTCCGCAAACCGGGGATCCGGGATCCTGGACTCCGCAAACCGGGGATCCGGGATCCGGGACTCCGCAAACCGGGGATCCGGGACTCCGCAAACCGGGAATCCGGGATCCGGGACTCCGCAAACCCGGGATCGGGGATCCGGGACTCCGCAAACCGGGGATCCGGGATCCGGGACTCCGCAAACCCGGGATCGGGGATCCGGGACTCCGCAAACCGGGGATCCGGGACTCCGCAAACCCGGGATCGGGGATCCGGGACTCCGCAAACCGGGGATCCGGGATCCGGGACTCCGCAAACCGGGGATCCGGGATCCGGGACTCCGCAAACCGGGGATCCGGGATCGGGGACTCCGCAAACCCGGGATCGGGGATCCGGGACTCCGCAAACCCGGGATCGGGGATCCGGGACTCCGCAAACCGGGGATCCGGGAGTCCGCAAACCCGGGATCGGGGATCCGGGACTCCGCAAACCGGGGATCCGGGACTCCGCAAACCCGGGATCGGGGATCCGGGACTCCGCAAACCGGGGATCCGGGATCCGGGACTCCGCTAACCGGGGATCTGGGATCCGGGACTCCGCAAACCGGGGATCCGGGATCCGGGACTCCGCAAACCCGGGATCGGGGATCCGGGACTCCGCAAACCGGGGATCCGGGACTCCGCAAACCCGGGATCGGGGATCCGGGACTCCGCAAACCGGGGATCCGGGACTCCGCAAACCCGTGATCGGGGAACCGGGACTCCGCAAACCCGGGATCGGGGATCCAGGACTCCGCAAACCGGGGATCCGGGACTCCGCAAACCGGGGAACCGGGACTCCGCAAACCTGGGATCGGGGATCCAGGACTCCGCAAACCGGGGAACCGGGACTCCGCAAACCCGGGATCGGGGATCCGGGACTCCGCACACCCGGGATTGGGGATCTTGGACTCCGCAAACCCGGGATCGGGGATCCGGGACTCCGCAAACCGGGGAACCGGGACTCAGCAAACCCGGGATCGGGGATCCGGGACTCCGCAAGCCCGGGATCGGGGATCCAGGACTCCGCAAACCCGGGATCGGGGATCTTGGACTCCGCAAACCCGGGATCGGAGATCCGGGACTCCGCAAGCCCGGGATCGGGGATCCAGGACTCCGCAAACCCGGGATCGGGGATCCGGGACTCCGCAAACCCGGGATCGGGGATCCGGGACTCCGCATGCCCGGGATCGGGGATCTGGGACTCCGCAAACCGGGGATCCGGGACTCCGCAAACCCGGGATCGGGGATCCGGGACTCCGCACACCCGGGATTGGGGATCTTGGACTCCGCAAACCCGGGATCGGGGATCCGGGACTCCGCAAACCGGGGATCCGGGACTCCGCAATCCCGGGATCGGGGATCTGGGACTCCGCAAACCCGGGATCGGGGATCTGGGACTCCGCAAACCCGGGATCCGGGACTCCGCAAACCCGGGATCGGGGACCCGGGACTCCGCAAACCGGGGATCCGGGACTCCGCAAACCCGGGATCGGGGATCCGGGACTCCGCAAACCGGGGAACCGGGACTCCGCAAACCCGGGATCGGGGATCCGGGACTCCGCAAACCCGGGATCGGGGATCCAGGACTCCGCAAACCCGGGATCGGGGATCCGGGACTCCGCAAGCCCGGGATCGGGGATCTGGGACTCCGCAAACCGGGGATCCGGGACTCCGCAAACCCGGGATCCGGGACTCCGCAAACCGGGGAACCGGGACTCCGCAAACCCGGGATCGGGGATCTGGGACTCCGCAAACCGGGGAACCGGGACTCCGCAAACCCGGGATCGGGGATCCAGGACTCCGCAAACCCAGGATCGGGGATCCAGGACTCCGCAAACCCGGGATCGGGGATCCGGGACTCCGCATGCCCGGGATCGGGGATCTGGGACTCCGCAAACCGGGGATCCGGGATCCGGGACTCCGCAAACCGGGGATCCGGGATCCGGGACTCCGCAAACCCGGGATCGGGGATCCGGGACTCCGCAAACCGGGGATCCGGGAGTCCGCAAACCCGGGATCGGGGATCCGGGACTCCGCAAACCGGGGATCCGGGACTCCGCAAACCCGGGATCGGGGATCCGGGACTCCGCAAACCGGGGATCCGGGATCCGGGACTCCGCAAACCGGGGATCCGGGATCGGGGACTCCGCAATCCCGGGATCGGGGATCCGGGACTCCGCAAACCCGGGATCGGGGATCCGGGACTCCGCAAACCGGGGATCCGGGAGTCCGCAAACCCGGGATCGGGGATCCGGGACTCCGCAAACCGGGGATCCGGGTCTCCGCAAACCCGTGATCGGGGAACCGGGACTCCGCAAACCCGGGATCGGGGATCCGGGACTCCGCAAACCGGGGATCCGGGACTCCGCAAACCCGGGATCGGGGAACCGGGACTCCGCAAACCCGGGATCGGGGATCCAGGACTCCGCAAACCGGGGATCCGGGACTCCGCAAACCGGGGAACCGGGACTCCGCAAACCCGGGATCGGGGATCCGGGACTCCGCAAACCGGGGAACCGGGACTCCGCAAACCCGGGATCGGGGATCCGGGACTCCGCAAACCGGGATCCGGGACTCCGCAAACCGGGGATCCGGGATCCGGGACTCCGCAAACCGGGGATCGGGGATCCGGGACTCCGCAAACCCGGGATCGGGGATCCGGGACTCCGCAAACCGGGGATCCGGGACTCCGCAATCCCGGGATCGGGGATCCGGGACTCCGCAAACCGGGGATCCGGGATCCTGGACTCCGCAAACCGGGGATCCGGGATCCGGGACTCCGCAAACCGGGGATCCGGGACTCCGCAAACCGGGAATCCGGGATCCGGGACTCCGCAAACCCGGGATCGGGGATCCGGGACTCCGCAAACCGGGGATCCGGGATCCGGGACTCCGCAAACCCGGGATCGGGGATCCGGGACTCCGCAAACCGGGGATCCGGGACTCCGCAAACCCGGGATCGGGGATCCGGGACTCCGCAAACCGGGGATCCGGGATCCGGGACTCCGCAAACCGGGGATCCGGGATCCGGGACTCCGCAAACCGGGGATCCGGGATCGGGGACTCCGCAAACCCGGGATCGGGGATCCGGGACTCCGCAAACCCGGGATCGGGGATCCGGGACTCCGCAAACCGGGGATCCGGGAGTCCGCAAACCCGGGATCGGGGATCCGGGACTCCGCAAACCGGGGATCCGGGACTCCGCAAACCCGGGATCGGGGATCCGGGACTCCGCAAACCGGGGATCCGGGATCCGGGACTCCGCTAACCGGGGATCTGGGATCCGGGACTCCGCAAACCGGGGATCCGGGATCCGGGACTCCGCAAACCCGGGATCGGGGATCCGGGACTCCGCAAACCGGGGATCCGGGACTCCGCAAACCCGGGATCGGGGATCCGGGACTCCGCAAACCGGGGATCCGGGACTCCGCAAACCCGTGATCGGGGAACCGGGACTCCGCAAACCCGGGATCGGGGATCCAGGACTCCGCAAACCGGGGATCCGGGACTCCGCAAACCGGGGAACCGGGACTCCGCAAACCTGGGATCGGGGATCCAGGACTCCGCAAACCGGGGAACCGGGACTCCGCAAACCCGGGATCGGGGATCCGGGACTCCGCACACCCGGGATTGGGGATCTTGGACTCCGCAAACCCGGGATCGGGGATCCGGGACTCCGCAAACCGGGGAACCGGGACTCAGCAAACCCGGGATCGGGGATCCGGGACTCCGCAAGCCCGGGATCGGGGATCCAGGACTCCGCAAACCCGGGATCGGGGATCTTGGACTCCGCAAACCCGGGATCGGAGATCCGGGACTCCGCAAGCCCGGGATCGGGGATCCAGGACTCCGCAAACCCGGGATCGGGGATCCGGGACTCCGCAAACCCGGGATCGGGGATCCGGGACTCCGCATGCCCGGGATCGGGGATCTGGGACTCCGCAAACCGGGGATCCGGGACTCCGCAAACCCGGGATCGGGGATCCGGGACTCCGCACACCCGGGATTGGGGATCTTGGACTCCGCAAACCCGGGATCGGGGATCCGGGACTCCGCAAACCGGGGATCCGGGACTCCGCAATCCCGGGATCGGGGATCTGGGACTCCGCAAACCCGGGATCGGGGATCTGGGACTCCGCAAACCCGGGATCCGGGACTCCGCAAACCCGGGATCGGGGACCCGGGACTCCGCAAACCGGGGATCCGGGACTCCGCAAACCCGGGATCGGGGATCCGGGACTCCGCAAACCGGGGAACCGGGACTCCGCAAACCCGGGATCGGGGATCCGGGACTCCGCAAACCCGGGATCGGGGATCCAGGACTCCGCAAACCCGGGATCGGGGATCCGGGACTCCGCAAGCCCGGGATCGGGGATCTGGGACTCCGCAAACCGGGGATCCGGGACTCCGCAAACCCGGGATCCGGGACTCCGCAAACCGGGGAACCGGGACTCCGCAAACCCGGGATCGGGGATCCGGGACTCCGCAAACCGGGGAACCGGGACTCCGCAAACCCGGGATCGGGGATCCAGGACTCCGCAAACCCAGGATCGGGGATCCAGGACTCCGCAAACCCGGGATCGGGGATCCGGGACTCCGCATGCCCGGGATCGGGGATCTGGGACTCCGCAAACCGGGGATCGGGGATCCGGGACTCCGCACACCCGGGATTGGGGATCTTGGACTCCGCAAACCCGGGATCGGGGATCCGGGACTCCGCAAACCGGGGAACCGGGAGTCCGCAAACCCGGGATCGGAGATCCGGGACACCGCAAACCGGGGATCCGGGACTCCGCAAACCCGGGATCGGGGATCCGTGACTCCGCAAACCGGTGATCCGGGACTCCGCAAACCCGGGATCGGGGATCCGGGACTCCGCAAACCGGGGAACCGGGACTCCGCAAACCCGGGATCGGAGATCCGGGACTCCGCAAGCCCGGGATCGGGAATCCAGGACTCCGCAAACCCGGGATCGGGGATCCGGGACTCCGCAAACCCGGGATCGGGGATCCGGGACTCCGCATGCCCGGGATCGGGGATCTGGGACTCCGCAAACCGGGGATCCGGGACTCCGCAAACCCGGGATCGGGGATCCGGGACTCCGCAAACCGGGGATCCGGGACTCCGCAATCCCGGGATCGGGGATCTGGGACTCCGCAAACCCGGGATCGGGGATCCGGGACTCCGTAAACCCGGGATCCGGGACTCCGCAAACCGGGGATCCGGGACTCCGCAAACCCGGGATCGGGGATCCGGGACTCCGCAAACCGGGGAACCGGGACTCCGCAAACCCGGGATCGGGGATCCGGGACTCCGCTAACCCGGGATCGGGGATCCAGGACTCCGCAAACCCTGGATCGGGGATCCGGGACTCCACAAACCCGGGATCGGGGATCCGGGACTCCGCAAGCCCGGGATCGGGGATCTGGGACTCCGCAAACCGGGGATCCGGGACTCCGCAAACCCGGGATCCGGGACTCCGCAAACCCGGGATCGGGGATCTGGGACTCCGCAAACCGGGGATCCGGGACTCCGCAAACCCGGGATCGGGGATCCAGGACTCCGCAAACCGGGGATCCGGGACTCCGCAAACCCGGGATCGGGAATCCGGGACTCCGCAAACCGGGGATCCGGGACTCCGCAAACCCGGGATCGGGGATCCGGGACTCCGCAAACCGGGGAACCGGGACTCCGCAAGCCCAGGATCGGGGATCCGGGACTCCGCAAACCGGGGATCCGGAACTCCGCAAACCCGGGATCCGGGATCCAGGACTCCGCAAACCGGGGATCCGGGACTCCGCAAACCCGGGATCGGGAATCCGGGACTCCGCAAACCAGGGATCGGGGATCCGGGAACACGCAAACCGGGGAACCCGGACTCCGCAAGCCCGGGATCGGGGATCCGGGACTCCGCAAACCGGGGATCCGGGACTCCGCAAACCCGGGATCCGGGACTCCGCAAACCGGGGATCTGGGATTCCGCAAACCGGGGATCCGGGACTCCGCAAACCCGGGATCGGGGATCCGGGACTCCGCAAACCCGGGATCGGGGATCCGTGACTCCGCAAACCGGGGAACCGGGACTCCGCAAATCCGGGATCGGGGATCCGTGACTCCACAAACCCGGGATCGGGGATCTGGGACTCCGCAAACCCGGGATCGGGGATCCGGGACTCCGCAAACCCGGGATCGGGGATCCGTGACTCCGCAAACCGGGGAACCGGGACTCCGCAAACCCGGAATCGGGGATCCAGGACTCCGCAAACCCGGGATCGGGGATCCGGGACTCCGCAAACCCGGGATCGGGGATGCGGGACTCCGCAAGCCCGGGATCGGTGATCGGGGACTCCGCAAACCGGGGATCCGAGACTCCGCAAACCCGGGATCGGGGATCCGGGACTCCGCAAACCCGGGATCGGGGATCCAGGACTCCGCAAACCCGGGATCGGGGATCCGTGACTCCGCAAACCGGGGAACCGGGACACCGCAAACCGGGGATCCGAGACTCCGCAAACCGGGGATCCGGGACTCCGCAAACCCGGGATCGGGGATCCGGGACTCCGCAAACCGGGGAACCGGGACTCCGCAAACCCGGGATCGGAGATCCGGGACTCCGCAAGCCCGGGATCGGGGATCCAGGACTCCGCAAACCCGGGATCGGGGATCCGGGACTCCGCAAACCCGGGATCGGGGATCCGGGACTCCGCATGCCCGGGATCGGGGATCTGGGACTCCGCAAACCGGGGATCCGGGACTCGCAAACCCGGGATCGGGGATCCGGGACTCCGCACACCCGGGATTGGGGATCTTGGACTCCGCAAACCCAGGATCGGGGATCCGGGACTCCGCAAACCGGGGATCCGGGACTCCGCAAACCCGGGATCGGGGATCTGGGACTCCGCAAACCCGGCATCGGGGATCCGGGACTCCGCAAACCCGGGATCCGGGACTCCGCAAACCCGGGATCGGGGATCCGGGACTCCGCAAACCCGGGATCGGGGATCCAGGACTCCGCAAACCCGGGATCGGGGATCCGGGACTCCACAAACCCGGGATCGGGGATCCGGGACTCCGCAAGCCTGGGATCGGGGATCTGGGACTCCGCAAACCGGGGATCCGGGACTCCGCAAACCCGGGATCCGGGACTCCACAAACCCGGGATCGGGGATCTGGGACTCCGCAAACCGGGGATCCGGGACTCTGCAAACCCGGGATCGGGGATCCAGGACCCCGCAAACCGGGGAACCGGGACTCCGCAAACCCGGGATCGGGGATCCGGGACTCCGCAAACCGGGGAACCGGGACTCCGCAAACCCGGGATCGGGGATCCGGGACTCCGCAAACCCGGGATCGGGGATCCAGGACTCCGCAAACCCGGGATCGGGGATCCAGGACTCCGCAAACCCGGGATCGGGGATCCGGGACTCCACAAACCCGGGATCGGGGATCCGGGACTCCGCAAGCCCGGGATCGGGGATCTGGGACTCCGCAAACCGGGGATCCGGGACTCCGCAAACCCGGGATCCGGGACTCCGCAAACCCGGGATCGGGGATCTGGGACTCCGCAAACCGGGGATCCGGGACTCCGCAAACCCGGGATAGGGGATCCAGGACCCCGCAAACCGGGGATCCGGGACTCCGCAAACCCGGGATCGGGGATCCGGGACTCCGCAAACCGGGGATCCGGGATTCCGCAAACCCGGGATCCGGGACTCCGCAAACCGGGGAACCGGGATTCCGCAAGACCGGGATCGGGGATCCGGGACTCCGCAAACTGGGGATCCGGGACTCCGCAAACCCGGGATCGGGGATCCGGGACTCCGCAAACTGGTGATCCGGGACTCCGCAAACCGGGGATCCGGGACTCCGCAAACCCGGGATTGGGGATCCGGGACTCCGCAAACCGGGGATCCGGAAGTCCGCAAACCCGGGATCGGGGATCCGGGACTCCGCAAACCGGGGATCCGGGACTCCGCAAACCCGGGATCGGGGATCCGGGACTCCGCACACCCGGGATTGGGGATCTTGGACTCCGCAAACCCAGGATCGGGGATCCGGGACTCCGCACACCCGGGATCGGGGATCCGGGACTCCGCAAACCGGGGATCCGGGACTCCGCAAACCCGGGATCGGGGATCCGGGACTCCGCAAACCCGGGATCGGGGATCCGGGACTCCGCAAACCGGGGATCCGGGACTCCGCAAACCCGGGATCCGGGATCCGGGACTCCGCAAACCCAGGATCCGGGACTCCGCAAACCGGGGATCCGGGATCCAGAACTCCGCAAACCGGGATCCGGGATCCGGGACTCCGCAAACCGGGGAACCGGGACTCCGCAAACCCGGGATCGGGGATCCGGGACTCCGCAAACCGGGGATCCGGGATCCGGGACTCCGCAAACCGGGGATCCGGGATCCGGGACTCCGCAAACCCCGGATCGGGGATCCGGGACTCCGCAAACCGGGGATCCGGGATCCGGGACTCCGCAAACCGGGGATCCGGGATCCGGGACTCCGCAAACCCGGGATCGGGGATCCGGGACTCCGCAAACCGGGGATCCGGGATCGGGGACTCCGCAAACCGGTGATCCGGGAGTCCGCAAACCCGGGATCGGGGATCCGGGACTCCGCAAACCGGGGATCCGGGACTCCGCAAACCCGGGATCGGGGATCCGGGACTCCGCAAACCGGGGATCCGGGATCCGGGACTCCGCAAACCGGGGATCCGGGATCCGGGACTCCGCAAACCCGGGATCGGGGATCCGGGACTCCGCAAACCCGGGATCGGGGATCCGGGACTCCGCAAACCGGGGATCCGGGAGTCCGCAAACCCGGGATCGGGAATCCGGGACTCCGCAAACCGGGGATCCGGGACTCCGCAAACCCGTGATCGGGGAACCGGGACTCCGCAAACCCGGGATCGGGGATCCGGGACTCCGCAAACCGGGGATCCGGGACTCCGCAAACCCGGGATCGGGGAACCGGGACTCCGCAAACCCGGGATCGGGGATCCAGGACTCCGCAAACCGGGGATCCGGGACTCCGCAAACCGGGGAACCGGGACTCCGCAAACCCGGGATCGGGGATCCGGGACTCCGCAAACCGGGGAACCGGGACTCCGCAAACCCGGGATCGGGGATCCGGGACTCCGCAAACCGGGATCCGGGACTCCGCAAACCGGGGATCCGGGATCCGGGACTCCGCAAACCGGGGATCGGGGATCCGGGACTCCGCAAACCCGGGATCGGGGATCCGGGACTCCGCAAACCGGGGATCCGGGACTCCGCAATCCCGGGATCGGGGATCCGGGACTCCGCAAACCGGGGATCCGGGATCCTGGACTCCGCAAACCGGGGATCCGGGATCCGGGACTCCGCAAACCGGGGATCCGGGATCCGGGACTCCGCAAACCGGGGATCCGGGACTCCGCAAACCGGGAATCCGGGATCCGGGACACCGCAAACCCGGGATCGGGGATCCGGGACTCCGCAAACCGGGGATCCGGGATCCGGGACTCCGCAAACCCGGGATCGGGGATCCGGGACTCCGCAAACCGGGGATCCGGGACTCCGCAAACCCGGGATCGGGGATCCGGGACTCCGCAAACCGGGGATCCGGGATCCGGGACTCCGCAAACCGGGGATCCGGGATCCGGGTCTCCGCAAACCGGGGATCCGGGATCGGGGACTCCGCAAACCCGGGATCGGGGATCCGGGACTCCGCAAACCGGGGATCCGGGAGTCCGCAAACCCGGGATCGGGGATCCGGGACTCCGCAAACCGGGGATCCGGGACTCCGCAAACCCGGGATCGGGGATCCGGGACTCCGCAAACCGGGGATCCGGGATCCGGGACTCCGCTAACCGGGGATCTGGGATCCGGGACTCCGCAAACCGGGGATCCGGGATCCGGGACTCCGCAAACCCGGGATCGGGGATCCGGGACTCCGCAAACCGGGGATCCGGGACTCCGCAAACCCGGGATCGGGGATCCGGGACTCCGCAAACCGGGGATCCGGGACTCCGCAAACCCGTGATCGGGGAACCGGGACTCCGCAAACCCGGGATCGGGGATCCAGGACTCCGCAAACCGGGGATCCGGGACTCCGCAAACCGGGGAACCGGGACTCCGCAAACCTGGGATCGGGGATCCAGGACTCCGCAAACCGGGGAACCGGGACTCCGCAAACCCGGGATCGGGGATCCGGGACTCCGCACACCCGGGATTGGGGATCTTGGACTCCGCAAACCCGGGATCGGGGATCCGGGACTCCGCAAACCGGGGAACCGGGACTCAGCAAACCCGGGATCGGGGATCCGGGACTCCGCAAGCCCGGGATCGGGGATCCAGGACTCCGCAAACCCGGGATCGGGGATCTTGGACTCCGCAAACACGGGATCGGAGATCCGGGACTCCGCAAGCCCGGGATCGGGGATCCAGGACTCCGCAAACCCGGGATCGGGGATCCGGGACTCCGCAAACCCGGGATCGGGGATCCGGGACTCCGCATGCCCGGGATCGGGGATCTGGGACTCCGCAAACCGGGGATCCGGGACTCCGCAAACCCGGGATCGGGGATCCGGGACTCCGCACACCCGGGATTGGGGATCTTGGACTCCGCAAACCCGGGATCGGGGATCCGGGACTCCGCAAACCGGGGATCCGGGACTCCGCAATCCCGGGATCGGGGATCTGGGACTCCGCAAACCCGGCATCGGGGATCTGGGACTCCGCAAACCCGGGATCCGGGACTCCGCAAACCCGGGATCGGGGACCCGGGACTCCGCAAACCGGGGATCCGGGACTCCGCAAACCCGGGATCGGGGATCCGGGACTCCGCAAACCGGGGAACCGGGACTCCGCAAACCCGGGATCGGGGATCCGGGACTCCGCAAACCCGGGATCGGGGATCCAGGACTCCGCAAACCCGGGATCGGGGATCCGGGACTCCGCAAGCCCGGGATCGGGGATCTGGGACTCCGCAAACCGGGGATCCGGGACTCCGCAAACCCGGGATCCGGGACTCCGCAAACCGGGGAACCGGGACTCCGCAAACCCGGGATCGGGGATCCGGGACTCCGCAAACCGGGGAACCGGGACTCCGCAAACCCGGGATCGGGGATCCAGGACTCCGCAAACCCAGGATCGGGGATCCAGGACTCCGCAAACCCGGGATCGGGGATCCGGGACTCCGCATGCCCGGGATCGGGGATCTGGGACTCCGCAAACCGGGGATCGGGGATCCGGGACTCCGCACACCCGGGATTGGGGATCTTGGACTCCGCAAACCCGGGATCGGGGATCCGGGACTCCGCAAACCGGGGAACCGGGAGTCCGCAAATCCGGGATCGGAGATCCGGGACACCGCAAACCGGGGATCCGGGACTCCGCAAACCCGGGATCGGGGATCCGTGACTCCGCAAACCGGTGATCCGGGACTCCGCAAACCCGGGATCGGGGATCCGGGACTCCGCAAACCGGGGAACCGGGACTCCGCAAACCCGGGATCGGAGATCCGGGACTCCGCAAGCCCGGGATCGGGAATCCAGGACTCCGCAAACCCGGGATCGGGGATCCGGGACTCCGCAAACCCGGGATCGGGGATCCGGGACTCCGCATGCCCGGGATCGGGGATCTGGGACTCCGCAAACCGGGGATCCGGGACTCCGCAAACCCGGGATCGGGGATCCGGGACTCCGCACACCCGGGATTGGGGATCTTGGACTCCGCAAACCCGGGATCGGGGATCCGGGACTCCGCAAACCGGGGATCCGGGACTCCGCAATCCCGGGATCGGGGATCTGGGACTCCGCAAACCCGGGATCGGGGATCCGGGACTCCGTAAACCCGGGATCCGGGACTCCGCAAACCGGGGATCCGGGACTCCGCAAACCCGGGATCGGGGATCCGGGACTCCGCAAACCGGGGAACCGGGACTCCGCAAACCCGGGATCGGGGATCCGGGACTCCGCTAACCCGGGATCGGGGATCCAGGACTCCGCAAACCCTGGATCGGGGATCCGGGACTCCACAAACCCGGGATCGGGGATCCGGGACTCCGCAAGCCCGGGATCGGGGATCTGGGACTCCGCAAACCGGGGATCCGGGACTCCGCAAACCCGGGATCCGGGACTCCGCAAACCCGGGATCGGGGATCTGGGACTCCGCAAACCGGGGATCCGGGACTCCGCAAACCCGGGATCGGGGATCCAGGACTCCGCAAACCGGGGATCCGGGACTCCGCAAACCCGGGATCGGGAATCCGGGACTCCGCAAACCGGGGATCCGGGACTCCGCAAACCCGGGATCGGGGATCCGGGACTCCGCAAACCGGGGAACCGGGATTCCGCAAGCCCAGGATCGGGGATCCGGGACTCCGCAAACCGGGGATCCGGAACTCCGCAAACCCGGGATCCGGGATCCAGGACTCCGCAAACCGGGGATCCGGGACTCCGCAAACCCGGGATCGGGAATCCGGGACTCCGCAAACCGGGGATCCGGGACTCCGCAAACCAGGGATCGGGGATCCGGGAACACGCAAACCGGGGAACCGGGACTCCGCAAGCCCGGGATCGGGGATCCGGGACTCCGCAAACCGGGGATCCGGGACTCCGCAAACCCGGGATCCGGGACTCCGCAAACCGGGGATCTGGGATTCCGCAACCGGGGATCCGGGACTCCGCAAACCCGGGATCGGGGATCCGGGACTCCGCAAACCCGGGATCGGGGATCCGTGACTCCGCAAACCGGGGAACCGGGACTCCGCAAATCCGGGATCGGGGATCCGTGACTCCACAAACCCGGGATCGGGGATCTGGGACTCCGCAAACCCGGGATCGGGGATCCGGGACTCCGCAAACCCGGGATCGGGGATCCGTGACTCCGCAAACCGGGGAACCGGGACTCCGCAAACCCGGAATCGGGGATCCAGGACTCCGCAAACCCGGGATCGGGGATCCGGGACTCCGCAAACCCGGGATCGGGGATGCGGGACTCCGCAAGCCCGGGATCGGTGATCGGGGACTCCGCAAACCGGGGATCCGAGACTCCGCAAACCCGGGATCGGGGATCCGGGACTCCGCAAACCCGGGATCGGGGATCCAGGACTCCGCAAACCCGGGATCGGGGATCCGTGACTCCGCAAACCGGGGAACCGGGACACCGCAAACCGGGGATCCGAGACTCCGCAAACCGGGGATCCGGGACTCCGCAAACCCGGGATCGGGGATCCGGGACTCCGCAAACCGGGGAACCGGGACTCCGCAAACCCGGGATCGGAGATCCGGGACTCCGCAAGCCCGGGATCGGGGATCCAGGACTCCGCAAACCCGGGATCGGGGATCCGGGACTCCGCAAACCCGGGATCGGGGATCCGGGACTCCGCATGCCCGGGATCGGGGATCTGGGACTCCGCAAACCGGGGATCCGGGACTCGCAAACCCGGGATCGGGGATCCGGGACTCCGCACACCCGGGATTGGGGATCTTGGACTCCGCAAACCCAGGATCGGGGATCCGGGACTCCGCAAACCGGGGATCCGGGACTCCGCAAACCCGGGATCGGGGATCTGGGACTCCGCAAACCCGGCATCGGGGATCCGGGACTCCGCAAACCCGGGATCCGGGACTCCGCAAACCCGGGATCGGGGATCCGGGACTCCGCAAACCCGGGATCGGGGATCCAGGACTCCGCAAACCCGGGATCGGGGATCCGGGACTCCACAAACCCGGGATCGGGGATCCGGGACTCCGCAAGCCTGGGATCGGGGATCTGGGACTCCGCAAACCGGGGATCCGGGACTCCGCAAACCCGGGATCCGGGACTCCACAAACCCGGGATCGGGGATCTGGGACTCCGCAAACCGGGGATCCGGGACTCTGCAAACCCGGGATCGGGGATCCAGGACCCCGCAAACCGGGGAACCGGGACTCCGCAAACCCGGGATCGGGGATCCGGGACTCCGCAAACCGGGGAACCGGGACTCCGCAAACCCGGGATCGGGGATCCGGGACTCCGCAAACCCGGGATCGGGGATCCAGGACTCCGCAAACCCGGGATCGGGGATCCAGGACTCCGCAAACCCGGGATCGGGGATCCGGGACTCCACAAACCCGGGATCGGGGATCCGGGACTCCGCAAGCCCGGGATCGGGGATCTGGGACTCCGCAAACCGGGGATCCGGGACTCCGCAAACCCGGGATCCGGGACTCCGCAAACCCGGGATCGGGGATCTGGGACTCCGCAAACCGGGGATCCGGGACTCCGCAAACCCGGGATCGGGGATCCAGGACCCCGCAAACCGGGGATCCGGGACTCCGCAAACCCGGGATCGGGGATCCGGGACTCCGCAAACCGGGGATCCGGGATTCCGCAAACCCGGGATCCGGGACTCCGCAAACCGGGGAACCGGGATTCCGCAAGACCGGGATCGGGGATCCGGGACTCCGCAAACTGGGGATCCGGGACTCCGCAAACCCGGGATCGGGGATCCGGGACTCCGCAAACTGGTGATCCGGGACTCCGCAAACCGGGGATCCGGGACTCCGCAAACCCGGGATTGGGGATCCGGGACTCCGCAAACCGGGGATCCGGAAGTCCGCAAACCCGGGATCGGGGATCCGGGACTCCGCAAACCGGGGATCCGGGACTCCGCAAACCCGGGATCGGGGATCCGGGACTCCGCACACCCGGGATTGGGGATCTTGGACTCCGCAAACCCAGGATCGGGGATCCGGGACTCCGCAAACCGGGGATCCGGGACTCCGCAAACCCGGGATCGGGGATCTGGGACTCCGCAAACCCGGCATCGGGGATCCGGGACTCCGCAAACCCGGGATCCGGGACTCCGCAAACCCGGGATCGGGGATCCGGGACTCCGCAAACCGGGGATCCGGGACTCCGCAAACCCGGGATCGGGGATCCGGGACTCCGCAAACCGGGGAACCGGGACTCCGCAAACCCGGGATCGGGGATCCGGGACTCCGCAAACCCGGGATCGGGGATCCAGGACTCCGCAAACCCGGGATCGGGGATCCGGGACTCCACAAACCCGGGATCGGGGATCCGGGACTCCGCAAGCCTGGGATCGGGGATCTGGGACTCCGCAAACCGGGGATCCGGGACTCCGCAAACCCGGGATCCGGGACTCCACAAACCCGGGATCGGGGATCTGGGACTCCGCAAACCGGGGATCCGGGACTCCGCAAACCCGGGATCGGGGATCCAGGACCCCGCAAACCGGGGAACCGGGACTCCGCAAACCCGGGATCGGGGATCCGGGACTCCGCAAACCGGGGAACCGGGACTCCGCAAACCCGGGATCGGGGATCCGGGACTCCGCAAACCCGGGATCGGGGATCCAGGACTCCGCAAACCCGGGATCGGGGATCCGGGACTCCACAAACCCGGGATCGGGGATCCGGGACTCCGCAAACCGGGGATCCGGGACTCCGCAAACCCGGGATCCGGGACTCCACAAACCCGGGATCGGGGATCTGGGACTCCGCAAACCGGGGATCCGGGACTCCGCAAACCCGGGATCGGGGATCCAGGACCCCGCAAACCGGGGAACCGGGACTCCGCAAACCCGGGATCGGGGATCCGGGACTCCGCAAACCGGGGAACCGGGACTCCGCAAACCCGGGATCGGGGATCCGGGACTCCGCAAACCCGGGATCGGGGATCCAGGACTCCGCAAACCCGGGATCGGGGATCCAGGACTCCGCAAACCCGGGATCGGGGATCCGGGACTCCACAAACCCGGGATCGGGGATCCGGGACTCCGCAAGCCCGGGATCGGGGATCTGGGACTCCGCAAACCGGGGATCCGGGACTCCGCAAACCCGGGATCCGGGACTCCGCAAACCCGGGATCGGGGATCTGGGACTCCGCAAACCGGGGATCCGGGACTCCGCAAACCCGGGATCGGGGATCCAGGACCCCGCAAACCGGGGATCCGGGACTCCGCAAACCCGGGATCGGGGATCCGGGACTCCACAAACCGGGGATCCGGGATTCCGCAAACCCGGGATCCGGGACTCCGCAAACCGGGGAACCGGGACTCCGCAAGACCGGGATCGGGGATCCGGGACTCCGCAAACTGGGGATCCGGGACTCCGCAAACCCGGGATCGGGGATCCGGGACTCCGCAAACCGGTGATCCGGGACTCCGCAAACCGGGGATCCGGGACTCCGCAAACCCGGGATTGGGGATCCGGGACTCTGCAAACCGGGGATCCGGAAGTCCGCAAACCCGGGATCGGGGATCCGGGACTCCGCAAACCGGGGATCCGGGACTCCGCAAACCCGGGATCGGGGATCCGGGACCCCGCAAACCCGGGATCGGTGATCCGGGTCTCCGCAAGCCGAGGACCCGGAACCGAGAACCCGGGAGTCCGCCAGCCCGGGACCGGGGATCCGGGACTCCGCACGCCCAGATCCGGGGATCCGGGTCCCCCAAAAGGGGATCTGGAACTCCGCAAGCCTGGGACCGGGAATCTGGGACTCCGCAAACTGGGGATCCGGGATTCCGCATGCCCAGATCCGGGGATCCGTGTCTCCGCAAAAGGGGATCCGGAACTCCGCAAGCTCAGAACCGGGGACCTGGGACTCCGTAAACCCGGAATCCGGATTCTGCAAACCCCAGCCTCCCTGCCCCCGTTCACCCCCCAACCCCCTCATGGTATTTTTGACACTTTTTGCTGTAAAACCCATGTTGCAAAACAATCCCTAAAGATTTGGGCGAAAACTAGAACTCCCAGCGGATAATGCACTCTCCTGTTTATTTCAGATGAAACCAGCCTCCTGACTCTATTTAAACAAACCCTTGTATCAATGGGTAATCTGCAGAGACCCTGAATAGGGAAATAACTCAGCAGGAAGGAGGGTGAGTTGTGGTAACCATCATCATATTAAAAAGGCTCACAACTCAATGAAACACAAAGTCATTGGGCTGAATTTTATCAGCCCTCTGTGGATGGGCAGGGTGCTGGGGTCCCATCGGCTTCTCAACGCCTTTTAATTTAATCAGGTGGAGGAAGGTCGAGGACAACCATATCACCCAGAGGCCAATTAACAGGCAAAAATGAGGCTTTTTCCTGACGCTGCTGGCATTTTACGAGCAGCTGGTGGGATCCCCGCCTTGGGGGGGTGGGGGGGTTACCTAGTAAAACATGCTTGGGCAATCTGCCGCCCACAGAAGGCTCCCAGCAGCAAAGGTCCCCCTGTGGCAACACCACACCTCCACCCGCCCTCAGTAATGCACCCCCTGACTGGCCCCGGCGTGCCCACCCTTACTTACCTCCTCTCCGAGGCTCCATGCCGCTCCTGCCCCCAGCCTCTTGCAGTCCCAATAGTGGCCACCACTCCAGGTGGCAATGCTGAGCTGCCGGCTCTCCAATTGGCTGGCAGCTCTTAGTTTAGAGATACAGCACTGAAACAGGCCCTTCGGCCCACCGAGTCTGTGCCGACCATCAACCACCCATTTCTACTAATCCTACACTAATCCCATATTCCTACCACATCCCCACCTGTCCCTATATTTCCCTACCACCTACCTATACTAGGGGCAATTTATAATGGCCAATTTACCTACCAACCTGCAAGTCTTTTGGCTTGTGGGAGGAAACCGGAGCACCCGGAGAAAACCCACGCAGACACAGGGAGAACTTGCTAACTCCACACAGGCAGTACCCAGAATTGAACCGGGTCGCTGGAGCTGTGAGGCTGCAGTGCCAACCACTGTGCCGCCCAATGTAGGCGGGATTCCCCCTCCTTAAAGGGGCGGGGATCCCGCGCCTTGAAATGGATCTGGGGTGGTCCCCCAAACAGCCAAGGTGGGGTTCCCCTTGCCTTTCTGAATGGGCACCAGGACTCCTGCCAGCTGCATAAAATTCATCCCATAGAATCATTAAGGCAGAGAAGGAGGCCATTCAGCCCATCAAGGCCATGCATTTATATAGCACCTTTTACCATCTCAGGACGTCCTAAAGTGCCTTTACAGCCATTGAAGTACTTTTGTATTATTATCACTGTAGTAATAGGCATCAGGTGGCAGGACCGTATCTCCAACGCTGACGTCCTCGAGGCGGCCAACATCCCCAGCATATACACCCGACTGAGCCAGCGGCGTTTGAGATGTCTTGGCCATGTGAGCCGCATGGAAGATGGCAGGATCCCCAAGGACACGTTGTACAGCGAGCTTGTCACTGGTATCAGACCCACTGGCCGTCCACATCTCCACTTTAAAGAAGTCTGCAAAAAGGGGAGGCGGTGGTGTAGTGGTATTGTCACTGGACTAGTAACCCAGAGACTCAGGGTATTGATCTGGAGACATGGGTTCGAATCCCACCACAGCAGAAGGTTGAATTTGAATTTAATTAATAAATCTGGAATTTAAAAGCTAGTCTAATGATGGCCATGAAACCATTATCGATTGATGTAAAAACCCATCTGGTTCCCTAATGTCCTTTAGGGAAGGAAATCTGCTGTCCTTACCTGGTCTGGCCTACATGTGACTCCAGACCAACAGTAATGTGGTTAACTCTTACATGCCCTCTGAAATGGCCTAGCAAGACACTCAGTTGTGTCTAACCGCTACAAAGTCAGTAAAAAGGAATGAAACCGGACGGACCACCCGGCATCGACCTAGGCATCGGAAACGACAACGGTAAACCCAGCCCTGTCGACCCTGCAAAGTCCTCCTTACTAACATCTAGGGGCTTGTGCCAAAGTTGGTGGAGCTGTCCCACAGACCAGTCAAGCAACAGACTGAGATAGTCATACTCACGGAATTATACCTTACAGACAATGTCCCAGACACTGCAATCACTATCCCCAGGTATGTCCTGTCCCACAGACAGGCCCAGCAGAGGTGGTGGCACAGTGGTATACAGTAGGGAGGGAGTTAGATTTAGATTTAGATTTTTTTAGATTTAGAGATACAGCACTGAAACAGGCCCTTCGGCCCACCGAGTCTGTGCCGACCATTAACCACCCATTTATACTAATCCTACACTAATCCCATATTCCTACCACATCCTCACCTGTCCCTATATTCCCCTACCACCTACCTATACTTTCTTTTCTTTCTTTTGGCTTGTGGGAAGAAACCGGAGCACCCAGAGAAAACCCACACGGTCACAGGGAGAACTTGCAAACTCCACACAGGCAGTACCCAGAATTGAACCCGGGTTGCTGGAGCTGTGAGGCTGCGGTGCTAACCACTGTGCCGCCCCTAGGAAAATATTTTAGTTACCCTGGGAGTCCTCAATATCGACTCTGGACCCCATGAAATATCATGGCATCAGGTCAAATATGACCAAGGAAACCTCCTGCTGATTACCACCTACCGCCCTCCCTCAGCTGATGAGTCAGTACTCCTTCATGTTGAACAGCACTTGGAGGAAGCACTGAGAGTGGCAAGGGCACAGAATGCCCTCTGGGTGGGGGACTTTAATGTCCATCATCAAGGGTGGCTCGGTAGCACCACTACTGACCAAGCTGGCTGAGTCCTAAACGACATATCCGCAAGATAAGGAATGCAGCAGGTGGTGAGGGAACCAACAAGAGGGGAAAACATACTTGACCTCGTCCTCACCAATCTGCCTGCCGCAGATGCATCTGTCCATGACAGTATTGGTAGGAGTGACCACCGCACAGTCCTTGTGGAGACAAAGTCCCGCCTTCACATTGAGGATACCCTCCTTCGTTTTGTGTGGCACTACCACTGTGCTAAATGGGATTGATTTCGAACAGATCTAGCAATGCAAAACTGGGCATCCATGAGGCGCTGTGGGCCATCAGCAGCAGCAGAATTGTACTCAACCACAATCTGTAACCTCATGGCCCAGCATATCCTCCCACTCTAACATGACCATCAAGCCAGGAGACCAATCCTGGTTCAATGAAGAGTGCAGGAGAGCATGCCAGGAGCAGCACCAGGCATACCTCAAAATTAGGTGTCAACCTGGTGAAGCCACAACACAGGACTATCTGCAATGCAAACTGCGTAAGCAGCATGTGATAGACAAAGCTAAGCGATCCCATAACCAACGGATCAGATCTAAGCTCTGCAGTCCTGCCACATCCAACTGTGACTGGTGGTGGACAATTAAACAACTAACTGGAGGAGGTGGCTCCACAAATATCCCCATCAATGATGGGGGAGCCCGGCACATCAGTGCGAAAGATAAGGCTGAAGCATTTGCAATAATCTTCAGCCAGAAGTGCCAAGTTGATGATCCATCCCGGCCTCCTCCTGAAGTCCCCAGCATCACAGATGCCAGACTTCAGCCAATCTGATTCACTCCAGGTGATATCTAGAAACGACTGAAAGCACTGGATACTGCAAAGGCTATGGGCCCTGATAATATTCGGGCAATAGTACTGAAGACTTGTGCTCCAGAACTAGCCGTGCCACTAGCCAAGCTGTTCCAGTACAGCTACAACACTGGCATCTACCCTGTAATGTGGAAAATTGCCCAGGTATGTCCTGTACACAAAAAGCAGGACAAATCCAACCCGGCCAATTACCGCCCCATCAGTCTACTCTCAATCATCAATAAAGTGATGGAAGGTGTCATCAACAGTGCCATCAAGCGGCACTTGCTTAGCAATAACCTGCTCAGTGACGGTCAGTTTAGGTTCCGCCAGGTCCACTCAGCTCCTGACCTCATTACAGCCTTGGTCCAAACTTGGACAAAAGAGCTGAACTCAAGAGGTGAGGTGAGAGTGACTGCCCTTGACATCAAGGCAGCATATGACCGAGTATGGTATCAAGGAGCCCTAGCAAAACTGGAGTCAATGGGAATCGGGGGAAACTCTCCGCTGGTTGGAATCATACCTAGGGCAAAGGAAGATGGTTGTGGTTGTTGGAGGTCAATCATCTGAGCTCCATGACATCATTGCAGGAGTTCCTCAGGGTAGTGTCCTTGGCCCAACCATCTTCAACTGCTTCATCAATGACCTACCTTCAATCATAGGGTCAGAAGTGGGGATGTTCGCTGATGATTGCACAATGTTCAACACCATATGTGACTCCTCAGATACTGAAGCAGTCCGTGTAGAAATGCAGCACGACTTGGACAATATCCAGGCTTGGGCTGATAAGAGGCAAGTAACATTTGCACCAGGCAATGACCATCTCCAACAAGAGAGAATCTAACCATCTCCCCTTGACATTCAATAGCATTACCATCGCTGAATCCCCCACTATCAACATCCTAGGGGCTACTATTGACCAGAAACTGAACTGGAGTAGCCATATAAATACCGTGGCTACAAGAGCAGGTCAGAGGCTAGGAATCCTGCGGGAAGTAACTAATCTCCTGACTCCCCAAAGCCTGTCCACCATCTACAAGGCACAAGTCAGGAGTGTGATGGAATACTCTCCACTTGCCTGGATGGGTGCAGCTCCAACAACACTCAAGAAGCTCGACACCATCCAGGACAAAGCAGCCTGCTTGATTGGCACCCCATCCACAAACATTCACTCCCTCCACCACCGACGCACAGTGGTAGTAGTGTGTACCATCTACAAGATGCACTGCAGCAACGCACCAAGGCTCCTTGGACAGCACCTTCAAACCCCGTGACCTCTATCAACTAGAAGGACAAGGGCAGCAGATGCATGGGAACACCACCACCTGCAAGTTCCCCTCCAAGTCACACACCATCCTGACTTGGAACTATATCGCCGTTCCTTCACTGTCGCTGGGTCAAAATCCTGGAACTCCTTTGCTAACAGCACTGTGGGTGTACCTACCGCACATGGACTGCAGTGGTTCAGAGGCAGCTCACCATCACCTTCTCAAGGGCAATTAGGGATGGGCAATTATTGCTGGCCTGGCCAGTGACGCCCACATCCCATGAATGAATTTTTTAAAAAAGCAACATGAAGTCCTGTGAGATTGACCACAGGTCGTGGGAGTCAGTTGCCATTGATCGCCAGAGCTGGTGGACAGCCATAAAGGCGGGGCTAAAGAGTGACGCATCAAAGAGACTTAGCAGTTGGCAGGAAAAAAGACAAGCGCAAGGGGAGAGCCAACTGTGTAACAGCCCCGACAACCAATTTTATCTGCAGCACCTGTGGAAGAGTCTGTCACTCTAGAATTGGCCTTTATTGCCACTCCAGACGCTGCTCCACAAACCACTGACCATCTCCAGGCCCTTACCCATTGTCTCTCGAGACAAGGAGGCCGAAGAAGAAGAAGAATGTTTGAAACGCAGTGGCCAGTTTATCCTAAGCATGATTGCACAAACAGCAATGCGGTAATGACCAGATAATCTGAGCGATAAATGTTGGCCAGCTGCTATCCCACTTGTGAGAGCAGACAGAGCCTCTGTTTAATGTCTCACCAAAAATCGGCCCCTCAGACAGTGCAGCACTCCCTCAGTACTGACCCTCCGACAATCCAGCACTCCCTCAGTCCTGACTCTCTAACAGTGCAGCATTCCCTCAGTACTGACCCTCCAACAGTGCAGCGCTCCCTCAGTACTGACCCTCCAACAGTGCAGCGCTCCCTCAGTACTGACCCTCCAACAATCCAGCATTCCCTCAGTACTGACCCTCCAACAGTGCAGCGCTCCCTCAGTACTGACCCTCCAACAATCCAGCACTCCCTCAGTACTGACTCTCTAACAGTGCAGCAATCCCTCAGTATTGACCCTCCGACAGTGCGGCACTCCTTCAGTACTGACCCTCTGACAATGCAGCACTCCCTCAGTACTGACCCTCTGACAGTGCAGCGTTCCCACAGTACTGACCCTCTGACAGTGCAGCACTCCCTCAGTACTGACCCTCTGACAGTGCAGCACTCCCTCAGTACTGACCCTCTGACAGTGCAGCACTCCCTCAGTACTGACCCTCTGACAGTGCAGCGTTCCCACAGTACTGACCCTCTGACAGTGCAGCACTCCCTCAGTACTGACCCTTGGACAGTGCAGCCAAATAATCTTCCTGAAAAGCACTGCATATTGCAGACTTCTGTCAAAAGCACAGCTCCTGTGAAAGCAGTTGTGAAGTTGTGTGTGAGAATAGACCTTGATTGTGTCTTTGCATCCCTAACTGTGCAGCTGTCATTTCCTCTCAACATGTCTTTTTGAATTGACCGATAAGGATAACCGTGGGTCGTCCCAGTCTAATCAACAGCAAAACAGATTTGCAAGTGTCCCCTCGTGCACTGGCACAAGAATGTGCAGCACAGAAACAGGCCATTCGGCTTGACTGCTCTGCGCTGGTGTTTATGCCCCAAATGAGCCTCCTCCCACCCCCTCTTCATCTCCCCCTATCAACATATCCTTCTCTTCCTTTCTCCCTCATGTGTTTATCCAGCTTCCCCTTAAATGTATCGATACTATTCACCTCAACCACTCCCTGTGGTAGCGAGTTCCACATTCTCACCACTCTCTGGGGAAAGACGTTTCTCCTGAATTCCCAATTGGATTTATTAGTGTGTTTTAATTAGAATTACATTGAATGTACAGCACACAAACAGGCTACAATTCCACCAGCAGTCGACACTTGAGGGACTGGAGTCCATAGTGGATGCAGAGAACAAAATTATAGTTTTTAAAGCGAGTTTTGTCATAATTTAGAATTTACTATTTTTGCCTCTCTTATCAAAAAGGGGCACTTATGGTTTAAGGGTTTAACTGTTCTCGATTGATGATTTCATCATTCTTTTTGATTTGTCAAAAGAATTGAAACAGGCCATCAGGCCCCATTACTCTGTGCTGACCTTTAAACTCCACACCAAACTCCTCCCTCTCTGAATAAAAACAGTCTACCTGAATTCTTAGATTGATGGCCCCCTAGTTCTGGTCTCCGCTAAAAATGGAAACATCTTCTCTACGTCCACCCTATCAAGCCCTTTGATAATTTTAAAGACCTCTATCAGGCCATCCTCAACCTTCTCTCTTCTGGAGAGGAGAGCCCCAGCCTGTTGAATCTTTCCTGATAGTTGTCCTCTCCATTCTGGCATCATGCTAGCAAATCTATTTTTGCATCTTTTCCAGTGTAATGTGGGGACCAGAATTATTCAGTGCTCCACATGTGGTCTCAGCAATATACCAATCCAAATATTAAATCTAATTTAAACAGAAGTGAAACTTAAATACCTATTCTTCTTCTTCTTCTTCTTCTTTGGCCTCCTTGTCTCGCGAGACAATGGGTAAGCGCCTGGAGCTGGTCAGTGGTTTGTGGAGCAGCGCCTGGAGTGGCTATAAAGGCTAATTCTAGAGTGACAGACTCTTCCACAGGTGCTGCAGATAAAATTGGTTGTCGGGGCTGTTACACAGTTGGCTCTCCCCTTGCACTTCTGTCTTTTTTCCTGACAACTGCTAAGTCTCTTCGACTCGCCACATTTTAGCCCCGCCTTTATGGTTGCCCGCCAGCTCTGGCGATCGCTGGCAACTGACTCCCACGACTTGTGATCAATGTCACAGGACTTCATGTCGCGTTTGCAGACGTCTTTAAAGCGGAGAAATGGACGGCCGGTGGGTCTGATACCAGTGACGAGCTCGCTGTACAATGTGTCCTTGGGGATCCTGCCATCTTCCATGTGGCTCACATGGCCAAGCCATCTCAAGCGCCGCTGACTCAGTAGTGTGTATAAGCTGGGGATGTTGGCCATCTCGAGGACTTCAGTGTTGGAGATACGGTCCTGCCACCTGATGCCCAGGATTTATATTATTATTATCTATGCTGAACATTCTATACCCTGTGGTGCACACTGGTCATGGAGAGCCGCTAGGAGACCTTCGCCAAGGAATAGAGGCAGAATGACCACCACCTGCCCTACCCCCACTCGCCCCCTGCCCCCTCCCCAACCCCACACCACCCTGCCCCTTCCAGCCCCACACCACC
This sequence comes from Heterodontus francisci, assembly GCF_036365525.1. Classification (NCBI taxonomy): domain Eukaryota; kingdom Metazoa; phylum Chordata; class Chondrichthyes; order Heterodontiformes; family Heterodontidae; genus Heterodontus; species Heterodontus francisci. The sequence goes on along the minus strand of NC_090378.1, from coordinate 5,947,467 downwards.
CTGTCCCTTCCAACCCTGCCCCCTCCAACCCCGCACCACTCTCCCCCTCCCCAACCCCACACCACCCTGCCCCCTCCAACCCCACACCACCCTGCCCCTTCCAACCCTGCCCCCTCCAACCCCACACCACTCTCCCCCTCCCCAACCCCACACCACCCTGCCCCTTCCAACCCCACATGACCCTGCCCCCTTCCAACCCCACAGCACCCGGCCCCTTCCAACCCTGCCCCCTCCAACCCCACACCACCCTGCCCCTTCCAACCCCACACCACCCTGCCCCTTCCAACCCTGCCCCCTCCAACCCCACACCACCCTGCCCCTTCCAACCCCACACCACCCTGCCCCCTCCAACCTCACACCACCCTGCCCCCTCCAACCTCGCACCACCCTGCCTCCTCCAACCTCGCACCACCCTCCCCCTCCAACCCCACATCGCCCTGCCCCCTCCAACCCCACACCACCCTGCCCCCCCCAACCCCACACCGCCCTACCCCCTCCAACCCCACACAACCCTGCCCCCCACAACCCCACACCGCCCTGCTCCCTCCAACCTCGCACCACCCTGCCCCCTCCAACCCCACACCGCCCTGCCCCCTCCAACCCCACACCGCCCTGCCCCCTCCAACCCCACACCACCCTGCCCCCCACAACCCCACACCGCCCTGCTCCCTCCAACCTCGCACCACCCTGCCCCCTCCAATCCCACACCGCCCTGCCCCCCCCAACCCCACACCGCCCTGCTCCCTGCCCCCACAACCTGGGCCAACCTCATCCTGGACAAGAACTTGTATTTATATAGCACCTTTAATATAGTTAAATGTTCCAAGATGCTTCACAGGAGCAATTATAAAACTCAATTTGACATGAAGCCACATAAGGAGATATTTGGACCAGTGACCAAAAGCTTGGTCAAAGAGAAGGCCTTAAGGAGCATCTTAAAGGATGAGAGAGTTGGGAAATAGACAGGTTTAGGGGTGGACTGCAGATATACTGGAGGATCGCGCGTCTGTCGTAATGCCCTCTGAATTTTCCGCTGGGCACTCCAGTAGTGTACACCTCACACCCAAGAGGTAAGGTGGAAAATCTCTCCCAATTTCTTGCAGACTGCTTTCCAGTTTACTAGGTTTTCCGTTTGTGCCTTTGTTTTATTTTATTTTTCCCTGTTGTGCTTCACAATTTCCTCCTCCCCTCTGGACTCATTGTCCTTTACAACACAGAGGGAGCCATTCACACCATGCTGGCACTCCACACACATTCCTGCCCTGCTACTGTATGATGGTGGCAGAAGCCAAAATCATAACTCGACGGGAGCCATATTCCTATTGCTCAACACTGCTCCAAGCTGAAGATGCAATTTGTTGACTGGTGGAGAGTATGACCATTGATTGAAACAAAGCTGAAGAGCCAACACACAACAGCAAAATGCTCGTCGGTATTCAGGAAAGTAAATGGCTTTAATGTGTGGGAGAACCTCAGGAAAACAGTGTAAACACCAGCTTAGACAGAAGCAAAACAGGAAATGTGAGTGGAATTGAAGGAGGGGTTGTTCAATGTGAGAACAGGTTCAGCCAGGCAGAGGAGTGTGGTGGTGGATGGGGACTGGTTGAGGAGGTCAGGCAGCACCTGCGGAGAGAGAAAAATAGAGTGAACGTTGCAAATCAGAGAGTCATTTACGGCATAGAAGGAGGCCACTTGACCCATCAAGTCCATGCTGGCTCTCCATGGAGCAATCCAGTCAGTCCCACTCTCCCGCCCGATCTCTGTAGCCTGCAAGTTTATTTCCCATGAGAGCCCATCCAATTTCCTTTTGAAGTCATTAATTGTCTCCGCTTCCAGCACCCTTGTGGAGTTCCAGGTCATTACCATTCACTGCAGAAAAAGTTCTTCCTCACATTCGCCCTGCACCTCTTACTCAAAACCTTCAATCTGTGTCCCCTAGTCCTTATACCATCAGTTAATGGGAACAGTTTTTCCTTCTCTAACTTATCTAAACCTGTCATAATCTTGTACACCTCTATCAAATCTCCTCTCAATCTCCTGTGCTCCAGGGAGAACAACCCCAGCTTTTCCAACCTAACCTTGTAACTAAAATCCCTCATCCCTGGAACCATTCTGGAAAATCTCCTCTGCACCCTCTCTAGGACCCTGACATCTTTCCTAAAGTGTGATGACCAGAACTGGATGCAGTGTTCCACTGACGCTCAACGCAAGCTCGAGGAACAGCATCTCATCTTCTGCTTAGGGAGTCTACAGCTTTCTTAACTCAATATTGAGTGCAGCAATTTCAGAACATGACTGCCTTTATTTTATTTTATTTTTTAACCATGGGCCTGTCTGAAATTTGTTTTTCAGGTTTTGGCTTTTGGACAGAACTGTTCATTATTCTGCCATTAACACCCTCACTAGACTAATGCTTTGTCTTTTAATCCTACTATTAGCACTCCTTTTGCCTTTGGTCCGTTGTTCTTCTTCCCCTTCCCCCACTTCACTTGCTCATAGCCTATTACACTTCTAACCTTTGCCAGTTCTGATGAAGGGTCACTGACCTGAAACGTTAACTCTGCTTCTCTCTCCACAGATGCTGCCAGACCTGCTGAGTATTTCCAGCACTTTCTGTTTTTATATTAGAAATGTAACAGGGAAATAAAAAACAAACCAACAAAAAAAAAGATAAAATTGAGGCAGAGGCTATAATCTAAAATTATTGAGCTCAATGTTGAGTCCAGAAGCCTGCAGAGTGCCCAGTCGAAAGATGAGATGCTGTTCCTTGAGCTTGTGTTGAGCACTGGAGCAGGCTGGGGACAGAAAGGTCAGAGTGTGAGAAAGGTGGAGAAATGAAATGACAAGCGACAGGAAGGTAGGAACATAGGATTCAGGTGCAGGAGTAGGCCACTTGGCCCTTCGAGCCTGTTCCGCCATTTGATAAGATCATAGCTGATCTGGTTGTTGTCTCACTTCACCTCCCTGTCTGCCCCCCATAACCCTTGACTCCCTTGTCTTCAAAAATGTATCCATCTAACAGCCTTGAATAAATTAAATGACCCAGCCTGCACTGCTCTCTGTGAAAGAGTTCCACAGACTAACGACCCTTTGTGAAAAAAAAATTCTCCTTATCTCTGTCTTAAAAGGGAGGCCTCTTATTCTTAAACTGTGTCCCCTAGTTCTAGTCTCCCTGACAAGACAAAATATCCTCTCAGTATCCACTCTATCAAGTCCCCTCAGGATCTTATATGTTTCAATCAGATCACCTCTCATTCTTCGAAACTCCAATGGGTATAGACCTTTCTGCATAAGATTAGCCCTTCATCTGCGGAATTAATCATGTGAACTATCTCTGAACTGCTTCCAATGCAATGATATCACTTTTTCAAATAAGGAGACCAAAACTGTACTCCAGATGTGGTCTCACCAAGGTCCTGTACAACTGTAGCAAAACTTTTCTCCTTTTATATTCGCTTCCCCTTGCAATAAATGCTTGTTGTACCTGCATACTAACCTTTTGTATTTTGTAATTTATTTGTACTTCTTTCAGTTTCAGCTGTGAGTTACTGCCCTTGACATCAAGGCAGCATTTGACCGAGTATGGCATCAAGGAGCCCTAGCAAAACTGGAGTCAATGGGAATCAGGGGGGAGAAAATCTCTGCTGTTTGGAGTCATACCTAGCGCAAAGGAAGATGGTTGTCGTTGTTGGAGATTAATCATCTCAGTTCCAGGACATCACTGCAGGAGTTCCTCAGGGTAGTGTCCTAGGCCCAACCATCTTCAGCTGCTTCATCAATGACCTTCCTTCAATCATAAGGTCGGAAGTGGGGATGTTCATAAATGATTGCACAGTGTTCAGCACCATTCACGATTCCTCAGATACTGAAGCAGTCCGTGTAGAAATGCAGCAAGACCTGGACAATATCCAGGCTTGGGCTGATAAGTGGCAAGTAACATTTGCGCCACACAAGTGCCAGGCAATGACCATCTCCAACAAGAGACAATCTAACCATCTCCCCTTGACATTCAATGGCATTACGATCGCTGAATTCCCCACTATCAACACCCTGGGGGCTACCATTGACCAGAAACTGAACTGGAGTAGCCAGATAAATACCCGTAGCTGCAAGAGCAGGTCAGGCTCACCTCCTGACTCCCTTGTCCACCATCTACAAGGCACAAGTCAGGAGTGTGATGGAATACTCTCCACCTACCTGGATAGGTGCAGCTCCAACAACACTCAAGAAGCTCGACACCATCCAGGACAAAGCAGCCCACTTGATTGGCACCCCATCTACAAACATTCACTCCCTCCACCACTGAAGCACAGTGGCAGCAGTGTGTACCATCTACAACATGCACTGCAGCAACGCACCAAAACTCCTCAGATAGCACCTTCCAAACTCGCGACCTCTACCACTTAGAAGGACAAGCAGCATGGGAATACCACCACCTGCAAGTTTCCCTCGAAGCCACACACCATCCTGACTTGGAATTATATCGCCGTTCCTTCACTGTCGCTAGGTCAAAATCCTGGAACTCCCTTCCTAACAGCACTGTGGGTGTCCCTACACCACATGGACTGCAGCAGTTCAAGAAGGCAGCTCACCACCACCTTCTCAAGGGCAATTAAGAATGGGCAATAAATGCTGGCCTGGCCAGTGACAGTCACATCCCACATCCCTGAAATCAAGCATTCAGGTGCAGCAAGCAATTAGGAAGACGAATGGTATGTTGGCCTTCATTGCAAGAGGACTTGAGTACAGGAGCAAGGATATCTTACTGCAGTTATACAGGGCCTCGGTGAGACCACATCTGGAGTATTGTGTGCAGGTTTGGTCTCCTTATCTGAGGAGGGATGTTCTTGCCTTGGAGGGGGTGCAAAGAAGATTTACTAGGCTGATTCCTGGGATGGCAGGATTGACGTATGAAGGTCGACTAGGCCTATATTCACTAGAGTTTAGAAGAATGAGAGAGGATCTCATAGATACCTATAAAATTCTAACAGGACTAGACAGGCTAGATGCAGGGAGGATGTTCCCGATGGCTGAGGAGTCCAGAACCAGGGGTCACAGTCTCAGGATACGGGGTATGCCATTTAGAACCAAGATGAGGAGAAATTTCTTCACTCAGAGGGTGGTGAACCTGTGGAATTCTCTACCGCAGGAGGCAGTGGAGGCCAAGTCATTAAATATATTCAAGAAGGAGATAGATATATTTCTTAATGCCAAAGGGATCAAAGGATATGGGGAGAAAGTGGGAACAGGGTACTGAATTAGATGATCAGTCATGATCTTTTTTGAATGGCGGAGCAGGCCCAAAGGGCCAAATGGCCTACTCCTTCGCCTATTTTGTATGTTTCTATGTTTTATGAATGAATAAAAAAAAGTTTAGTATACTGTATTCGCTGTTCATAATGTGGTCCATTCTACATTGGGGAGACTAAACGTAGACTGGGTGAAGCTTTGCAGAACACCTCAGTTCAATCTGCAAGTGTGACCCGGAGCTTCCTGTTGCTTGTCATTTCAATTCTCCACTTTGCTCCATTCTGACCTTTCTGTGTTCGGCCTTCTCCAGTTTTCCAATGAAGCTCAATGCAAGCTCGAGGAACAGCACCTCATCTCCCGACTGGGCACTTTATAGCCTTCCGGACTCAACACTGAGTTCAATAATTTTAGATCATAACCTCAGCCCCTATTTTTCTTTTTCCTTTTTTTTTTGCTGGTTTGCTTTCCCCCTCCATTGTTTCTTTCTCAATCTCCTTACTTTGTGTTCGCGTGGCTGCTGTCCTGCCAGCTTAGACAGACTTGATGAATGCAATTAAGGGGACGCTAGATAAACGTATAAGGGAGAAAAGAATTGAAGGATATGTTGATGGGGTGAGATGAAGTAGGGGTGAAAGGAGCCTTGCATGGAGCATAATCACTGGCTTTTTCGATGAGTTAGACTGAATGGCCTGTTTCCATGCTGTAATTTCTATGTATCATACTGGGCAGAGAAACATTAATCAGGAACTAGATTGCTTTTGTTACCTCCAAATTCCACTATTCCAATGTTCTCCTGACTGACCTCCCATCTTCCACCCTCCATAATCATCCAGAACTCTGCTGCCAGTATCCTAACTCACACCAGGTCCCATTCAACCATCACCCCTGTGCTCACCAACCTTCATGGCCTCCCAGTCCAGCAATGCCTTGGTTTTGTGTTCAAATTCTTCCATGGCCTTGCCGCCCCCCCCACCCCAACCCCTCCCCCCCCCCCACCCACCCTCCCTATCTTTTCCAGCCTTACAACCCTTCAAGATCTCTCCATCCTCAATTCTGGCCTCTTGTGCATCCCAATTTTAATCACTCCACCATTGGCGGCCATGCCTTCAGATGCCTGGGCCCTAAACTCTGGAATTACCTCCTAAACCTCTCCGCCTCTCTCCCCTTCCTTAAGATGCTCATGAGAACCTTTGACCAAGCTTCTGGTTACCTGTCCTAATATCTCCTTACGTGCCTCAGTGTTAAATTTTATTTGATAATCACTCCAGTGAAGTGCCTTGGGACATTTTGCTAGGTTTGCTATCTAAATGCAAGTTGTTGTTGTGCAGTGTGGGCAGAGACAGTGGGTGTGGTCATACTGACAGTCTCGTCTATGTTGCTCTGGAGAGGGAGAATTCAGAACCCACCAGGGCAGTTAAGGCATTTGGCTACTAGCGGGCACTGTTTGACCACACTTTATTTGGCACCTTTCCGTAACCTCAGCACAAAGTGCTTTACGACAATGAAGTATTGTCACTATTGTAATGTAGGAAATGTGGCAGCCGATTTGTCCCACCAACAGCAATGTGATAATGACCAGATAATCTGTCCTTAGTGATGTTGGTTGAGGGCTAAATATTGGCCTGAAGACACCAGGGATAACTCCCTTGGTCTTCTTTGAAATAGAGCCATAGGATCTTTCACATTCACCTGAGACAGCAGGCAGTCTCAGTTTGAGATCTCATCCAAAGGCAGCACCACTGACAGCATTCCGTCCACTATTAAACTTTGTCCTTATGAGTCTGCAGTGGGATTTGAACTCGCAACTGGCTAATTACTGAAGTAAGGGCGCTACCCACTGGGCCACAGCTGAGATCAAGTGAGTCATTGCTCAGTCAGTACACCCCCTCTAGATAAAGCTCTAACTTGTGGGTAGGGCTAAGCTCCTCTATTTCGAGCCTCTGTGATGCAACGTGTTGTTCCATTGATGATATCCTCCATTCAACAGCCAGCATTACTTTACAATGTTTTTGGAGGTCAAGCATTTATGCTGCAGTTCATCTGATACTACAGATTTCCTCCCTTCAGTGTAATTGCATCAAATTGCTGTAATAAAGAGAACATTCTTTGTGCCTTGAAAATGGTGCTGAGCTACAGCATCTGCATTTCAATGTCGGCCGAAAGGAAATTGAACAGCGATAATCATCAGGTTTCTTCAGGCTCTGAAATACTTTACTGCAGTGTAGCAGTCCATGTTACATTGGCACAGCCACAGTATTGTCAGTGTTCAGTGCTGCAAGAAGCAGGTTGAAGTCTCTGGATCATTCTTATCAACTTTTAAAAGGAAGAAAGTAAGATAATACTAGAACGATACTGGAACTGAGAGGTTATAACTATCAGGAAAGGCTGAACAGGCTGGAGCTCTTTTCTCTGAAAAAGAGAAGGCTGAGGGGTGACCTGATAGATGTCTTTAAAATTATCGGAGGGTTTGATAGAATCGATGTTTCCACCTGTGGCGGAGGCAAGACTAGGGGCCGTCAATATCAGATACTCACTAATGAATCCAATAGGGAATTCAGGATCAACGTCGTTGATGTGAGGGGAAGCTAGATAACTACACGATGGAGAAAGGAGTCTTAGAGTCATTGTGACACAGAAGGAAGCCATTCGGCCCATCGAGTCCATGCCGGCTCCCTGGAGAGCAATCCAGTCAGTCCCATTCCTCCGCTTAATTCTCCTGGCCCTGCAAGTTTATTTCCCGCAAGTATCCATTCAGTTTCCTTTTCAAATCATTGATTGCCTCTGCTTCCACCACCCTCGTAGGCAACAAGTTACAGGCCATTACCACACTCGCTGCATAAAAAAGTTCTTCCTTACATCCCCCCTGCATCTCTTGCCCAAAACCTTAAAAAAAAATCTGTGTCCCTTAATCCTTGTACCATCAGCTAATAGGAACAGCTTTTCATTGTCTACCTTATCTAAACCTGTCATAATCTTGTACACCTCTATCAAATCTTCCCTCAATCTCCTTTGCTCCAAGGAGAACAACCCCAGCTTCTTCAATCTAACCTTGTAACTAAAATCCCCCATCCCCGGAACCATTCTGGTAAATCTCTCAAGGACCCTCACATCCTTCCTAAAGTGTGGTGACCAGAACTGGACACAATACTCTAGTTGTGGGTTAACGCGAACTTTGCAAAGGTTCAGTATAACTTCCCTGCTTTTGTACTTAATACTTCAATTTATGAAGCCCAAGATCCCATATGCTTTGCTTAGCATACTCTCAATATATCCTGCCACCTTCAAAGATCAATACACATGCACCACCAGGCCCCTCTGACTCTTCACACACTTTAGAACTGTAGTCTATATTGCCTCTCCCTATCCAATTTGCCAAAATGCATCACCTCACACTTCTCTGTATTAATTTCCATCTGTCACTTGTCTCCCTATTCTGCTAGCCTATCCAGTTGCAATCAATTGGTATCATTCTCACTGTCTGCCACACAGTGGTTAGCACCGCAGCCACACAGCTCCAGTGACCCGGGTTCAATTCTGGGTACTGCCTGTGTGGAGTTTGCAAGTTCTCCCTGTGTCTGCGTGGGTTTCCTCCGGGTGCTCCAGTTTCCTCCCACAGCCAAAAGACTTGCAGGTTGATAGGTAAATTGGCCATTATAAATTGCCCCTAGTCTCGGTAGGTGGTGGGGAAATATAGGGACAGGTGAGGATGTGGTAGGAATATGGGATTAGTGTAGGATTCGGATAAATGGGTGGTTAATGGTCAGCACAGACTCGGTGGGCCGAAGGGCCTGTTTCAGTGCTGTATCTCTAAATCTAAAACCTACAAGTTTGGTATCATTTGCAAATTTTGAAATTTTACTCTGTATTCCAATATTCAAATTATCAAAAAAAGCAGTGGTCCTAGCATTGACCCTTGGGGAACACCACTGTCTACCAACCTCCTGTCTGAAAAACAATCATTTAACACAACTCGCTGTTTTTATGTCCATAAGCCAATTTTTTATCCATTTGGACATTGACCCTCCTACTCCATGACCCTCAACTTTGTTAACCAGCCTTTTAGGTGGTACTTTTGAAAACACTTTCTTAAAATCCATATAGACAAAATCTACCATATTTCCTTCATCAACCTTCTCTATTATGTCATCAAAAAATTCAGTTAGCTCAGTCAAACACAATGTGCCTTTTACAAATCTGTGTTGGTGCTCCTTAATTAACTCAAACCTCTCCAAGTGCCTGCTAATTTTTTTTTCCTGAGTATTTTTTCTAAATCCTTACCCACCACTGATGTTAAACTAACTGGTCTGTAGTTGCTAGGACTGTTCTTACACCCTTTCTTGAATAAGGGGGTCACATTTGCCACTCTCCAATCCTCTGGGACCTTCCTCCTATCAATGGAAGATTGGAAAATTATGCCAAGCCCTTCTGCTATCTCCATCCCCACTTCCTTTAGTAACCTGGGATGCAAGCCATCCGGACCAGGTGACTTACCCATTCTAAGCATAGCCAGCCTTTCCAGTACACACTGTGAATCAATTTTCACCACATCCATTACCTCTACTATCTCTGCTTCTACCGATATTTTATCAGCATCATCTTCCTCAGTAAACACCGATACCAAGTATTCATTAAGTATTCTAGCTTTGCCCTGCGCCTCTAAGCATATACCACCTACATGTGGCCTATTTGTGACTCCAGATCCACAGCAATCTTAAGTGCCTCTGAAGTGGCCTAGTAGTTCACCAACCTTGTTTCCAAGTTTGCAGATGACACAAAACTAGGTGGGAATGTATTTTGTGAGAAAGATGCAAAGCAGCTTCAAGAGAATTTAGACAGACTTAGCGAGTGGGCAAGAATGTGGCAGATGGAATATAATGTGGAAAAATGTGAGGTTATCCATTTTGATAGGAGGAATAGATGTGCAGAGTATTTCTTAAATGGTAGATTAAAAAGTGTAGATGTACAAAGGGACCTGGGAGTCCTTGTCAATAAGTCACTGAAAGCTAACATGCAGCTGCAGCAAGCAATTAGGAAGGCTAATGGTATGTTAGCCTTTATCACAAGAGGACTTGAGTACAGGAGTAGTGAAGTCTTGCTTCAATTGTAAAGAACCTTGGTTTGACCGCACCTGGAGTACTGTGTGCAGTTTTGGTCCCCTTACCTTAGGAAGAATATTATTGCCATAGAGGGAGTGCAATGAAGGTTCACCAGACTTATTCTGGGATAGTGGGACTGTCCTATGAAGAGAGATTGGGGAAACTGGGCTTGTATTCTCTAGAGTTTCGAAGAATGAGAGGTGATCACAAAAGGGGATAGACAGAGTAGATGCAGGTAAGATGTTTCCCCTGGTTGGGGAGTCTAGAACCAGGGGACACAATTTCAAAATAAGGGGGAAGCCACTTAGGACCGAGATGAGGAGAAATTAGTTTACTCAGAGGTTTGTTAATATTTGGAATTCTCTACCCAGAGGGCTGTGGAAGCTCAGTCATTGAGTATGTTTAAAGTAGAGATTGACAGATTTCTATATACCGATGACATAAAGGGATATGAGGATAGTGTGGGAAAAAGGCATTGAAGTGGATGGTCAGCCATGATCATATTGAATGGCAGAGCAAGCTCAATGGGCTGAATGGCCTACTCCTGCTCCTATGTTCCTGCATTCCTATATTTCTATTCACCGCACTTTGTGCGTTCACATACATGCATTTTAAACCTTTCCTTGTATCCCTTGTAGTCCTTCTTAGTCTGCTCCTATGTAACATGGTACTACTTTCTCTAGTACTGTCTAACACTCTCACATTATGCACCTTATTCCTCTTTTCTACTTCTATGTGCTGGGGGGGAGGGGGTGTCCATCTCCTTATTTTATTTAAACCCTCCGCAATCACATTAGTGAACCTCCCCACAAGAGCATTGGTCCCTGTCCTGCTGAGGAGCAACCCAGAATAGAAGGATGTGCTGATAGGGTGAGGTTGGTAGGAGGAGGCTGGTGTGGAATATCAGCACCAACAAGGATCTGTTGGGTTGAATGGCCTGTTTCTGTGTTGTAAATAATTTTTAATACTTGCTGATGAATGCTCATGGCTGACTGAGTGAGTCACAGATGAAGCCAAGCCAGTTGAGAGATGAGGTCCTTCCAAAGACTCCAAAATGTGCCTTTGAGGGGATTGGTTACCATAAAATTGGTGCCTGTGCTTCTTTTTGGGGAAATTACTTCAACAGACCCATTCAACCCTGCTTCTCACTCAGAGCCGCCATGCTACTGCTCCAGATTCCATGCCGGCAGTCTGGGCTGGTACCTTTGTTGTATTTTAAACATTCACTCCCCCCACCACCAGCGTACGGTGACAGCAGTGTATACCATATACAAGATGCACTGCAGCAACACACCAAGCCTCTTGAGAGCACCTTCCAAACCCGCGACTTCTACCACCTCGATGGACAAGGGCAGCAAATGCCTGGGAACACCACCACCTGCAGGTTCCCCTCCAAGTAATGCATCGTTTCGACTTGGAACTATATCAGTTGTTTCTTCAAGTACAAGAATAACGAAGTCTTGCTACAATTTCACAGGACTTTGATGAGACCACACCTGCAGTACTGTGTGCAGTTTTAGTCCCCAATATCTAAGGAAGGATATACTTGCCTTGGAGGCAGTACACTGAAGGATCACTCAATTGGTTCCTGGGATGAGAGGATTGTCCTATGATGTGAGGCTGAGTAAATTGGGCCTATACACCCTGGAGTTTAGAAAATGAGAGGTGATCTCATTTTATATATATATATATAGAGAGAGAGAGAGAGAGAGACAGCACTGAAACAGGCCCTTCGGCCCACCGAATCTGTGCCAACCATCAACAACCCATTTATACTAATCCTACACTAATCCCATATTCCTACCACATCCCCACCTGTCCCTATATTCCCTACCACCTACCTATACCAGGGGCAATTTATAATGGCCAATTTACCTATCAACCTGCAGGTCTTTGGCTGTAGGACAAAACCAGAGCACCCGGAGAAAACCCACACAAACACAGGGAGAACTTGCAAACCCCACACAGGCAGTACCCAGAATTGAACCTGGGTCGCTGGAGCTGTGAGGCTGCGGTGCTAACCACTGCGCCACTGTGCCGCCCATTGAAATATACAAGATTCTGAAGGGGTTTGACAGGTAGGCATTGAGAGATTGCTTCTGCTGGCTGGGGAATCGAGAACATGGTCAGGGGGAGGGGCATAGTCTTAGGATAAGGGGACGATCATTTAGGACTGAGAGGAGGAGCAATTTCTTCACTCAATGTGTTATGAATCTTTGGAATTCTCTGCCTGAGATGGGAGTGGGTGCTGCATCATTGATTATAGTTCAGGCTGGTCTCCCAGGGAATCAAGGGATATGAAGATCGAGTGGAAAGTGGAGGAAGAAAATCAACCATGATCGTACGGAATGGTAGAGCAGACTCAAGGGGCTAGATGGCCTACTCCTGTTCCTATTTATTATGTTCTTATGATTCTATGATTAAAAGACTGCTTTTGCATGAGAGAGAGATAGAGAGGATGGAAAGTTACTGAGAATGTGGTTATGCCAGTAACCAGGGTGTAAAGAAGGATTGTTTAACCCTTTAAACGAGGAAGAGAAAAGACTTCAGCTTCCAACCTCATAGTCCCACAAGCCCGCTTCTACCTCCTTCCTAAAATCCACAAACAGGACTGTCCCGGCAGACCCATCGTTTTAGCCTGTTCCTGCCCCACTAAACTTATTGCTTCTTATCTTGACTCTGTCTTTTCTCCCCTTGTCCAGTCTCTTCCCACCTACATCCATGTCTCTTCTGATGCCCTACGTCATTTTGACAATTTCCAGTTTCCTGGCCCCAACCGCCTCCTCTTCACTATGGACATCCAATCGCTCCACACCTCCATCTCCAACCAGGACAGTTTGAGGGCTCTCTGTTTCTTCCTGGAACAGAGGCCCAACCAGTCCCCATCCACCACCACCCTCCTCCGCCTGGCTGAACTTGTTCTCACATTGAACAACTTCTCCTTCAACTCCACTCACTTCCTTCAAATCAAAGGTGTTGCTATGGGAACCTGCATGGGTCCTAGTTATGCCTGTCTTTTTGTGGGGTATGTCGAACATTCCTTGTTCCAGTCCTACTCAGGCCCCCACCCCCCCAACTCTTTTTCCGGTACACTGATGACTGTATCGGTGCCACTTCCTGCTTCTGGCGCAAACTTGAAAACTTAATCAACTTTGCTTCCCATTTCCACCTTTCTCTCACCTTTACATGGTCCATCTCCGACACTTCCCTTCCCTTCCTCGACTTCGCTGTCTCTATCTCTGGGGATAGACTATCCACTAATATTCATTATAAGCCCACCGACTCGCACAGCTACCTCGACTACACTTCTTCACACCCTGCTTCTTGTACGGACTCCATTCCATTCTCCCAATTTCTCCATCTCCGACGCATCTGCTCTGATGATGCAACCTTCCACAACAGTGCTTCTGATATGTTTTCCTTTTTCCTCAACTGAGGATTCCCCCCCACTGTGGTTGACAGGGCCCTCAACCGTGTCCGGCCCATATCCCGCACCTCTACCCTCACCCCCTCCCTCCCTCCCAGAACTTCGACAGGGTTCCCCTTGTCCTCACTTTCCATCCCACCAGCCAACACATCCAAAGGATCATCCTCTGCCATTTCCATCACCGCTAGTGTGATGCTACCGCCAAACACATCTTCCCCTCCCCTCCCCTGTCAGCATTCCAAAGGGATCATTCCTTCCACGACACCCTGGTCCACTCCTCCATTACTCCCGACGCCTCTTCCCCTTCACACAACATCTTCCCATGCAATCGCAGGAGGTGTAATACCTGCCCATTTACCTCCTCTCTCCTCACTATCCAAGGCCCCAAACACTCCTTTCAGGTGAAGCAGCGATTTACTTGTACTTCTTTCAATGTAGTATACTGTATTCACTGCTCACAATGTGGTCTCCTCTACAATGGGGAGACCAAATGCAGACTGGGTGACCGCTTTGTGGAACACCTCTGCTCAGACTGAAAAAAGGACCCTGAGCTTCCGATTGCTGGTCATTTCAACACTCCCCCCTGCTCTCATGCTCACATCTCTGTCCTGGGCTTGCTGCAGTGTTCCAGTGAACATCAATACAAGCTCGAGGAACAGCATCTCATTTTCCAATTAGGCACACTACAGCCTACCCGGACTGAGCATTGAGTTCAATAATTTCACAGTATGACTGGCCCTTTTTTATTTTTATTTTATTTTATTTTGTTCCATCTTTTTTTTACCATGTCCTGCCTACTGTTTTTTTCATGTTTGTGCTTTTGGCTTGGGCTGCTCATTATTCTGTCGTTAACACTCCCTCTGCACTAATGCTTTGTCTTTTATTACACCATTAGCACAGTCTCTTTGCCTTTGTCCCATGACCTTGTCAGTTAATCTCTCCGGCCCTGTGTCCTATCACACACCTTCCCTTTTGTCCTCTTTCCCCCCACCCCCAGTTTACTTGTTTAAAACCTATTTCTTTTCTAACCTTTGCCAGTTCTGAAGAAGGGTCACAGACCTGAAACGTTAACTCTGCTTCTCTCTCCACAGATGCTGCCAGACCTGCTGTGTTTTTCCAGCATTTTCTGTTTTTATTTCACAGAAAAGACTTGCCTGTCTGCTGCCAGGATCAAGGATGTCACTGAGTGGCTGCAGCACATTCTGAGGGGGGAGGGTGAGGTGCCGCAGATTGTGGTCCATGTCGACACCAATGACAGAAGCAGAAAGAGGGATGAGGTCCTGAAGGCAGAGTTCAGGGAGCTAGGAGAGAGATTGAAAAGCAGAACCTCAAAGTTAGTAATCTCCAGATTACTCCCAGTGCCACATAAGAGTGAGTACAGAAAAAGGAAGATAGAGCTGATTAACATGTGGCTGGAGAGATGGTGCAGGAGGGAGGGCTTTCAATTCCTGAGGCATTGGGACTGCTTCTGTGGGAACTGGGACCTGTAGAAGCTGGACAGGTTGCACTTCAAGAGGACTGAGACCGCTATCCTCACAGGGGGGTTTGCTGGTGCTACTGGGGAGAGTTTAAACTAGTTAGACAGGAGGATGGGAACCTGAGAGGAGATTCAGAAAGGAGGGAAGCTGGAAATGGAAGATTAGTAAGCGTGTTTGGAAGGCAGAGGAAGCAAAGGCTAGGAAATAGACAACAATAGATTTTGGCAGTGCTAAATGGTATATACTTCAATGCAAGAAGTCTAGGGAATAAGGCAGATGTGCTGAGAGCACTGTTTGAAATGTGAGAGTATGATATATCCTATTACTGAGACATGGCTGAAAGAAGGGCAGGAATGGCAACTCAACATTCCTGGTTACAGGGTTTTCAGATGAGATAAAGAGGGAGATAAAAAAAGGAGGGGCGTCATAATATTGATTAAAGAAACAATTATGGCTGTAAGGATGATATGGTGGAAGGATCATCAAATGAGGCCATATAGGTTGAACTGAAAAACAGAAGAATGGCCTTCACACTACTGGCGTGTACTATAGACCCTCAAACAGTCAGAGGGAGATAGAAGAGCAAATATGTCGGCAAATTTCTGAGGAGTGCAAAAGCAATAGAGCAGTAATAGTTGGATATTTCAATTACCTTCATATTAAATGGGATAGAATTAGTGTGAAAGGCAGAAGGAGCAGAATTCTTAAAATGCATTCAGAAGAATGTTTTTTTTGGACAGTACATAGCAAGCCCAACAAGAGGACAGGCATGATGCGGGACAGGTGAAAGGGATATTAGTTGGGGAGCACTGTGGTGGAAGTGATCATAATTCAGATAGATTTAGGGTAGTTATGGAAAAGGGACAACAATAGACCTTGAATAAAAGTTCTCAGAATCACAAATTTTTACAGCACAGAAGGCCATTCAGCCCATCATGTCTGCACCTACTCTCCGAATGTGCAATTCACTTAGTGCCATTACCCCACCTTCTCCCTGTAACCCTGCACATTCTTCCTTTTCAGATAACTATCTAATTCCTTTTTGAATGCCTCGATTGAACCTGCCTCCAGGTCACTGCCATCGCCCCCAACAGTATCCAAAGCAGTATATCTGTTTGAGAGAGGGTTGGCCACAGGGGACTCCTGCACTACCTGCCTGCGACTACTACTCTGCCTGGTGGTCACCCATCCCTTTTCTGCCTGTGCAGCCATTACCTGCAGTGTGACCACCTTGCTAAATGTGCTATCCACGACGTCCTCAGCATCACGAATGCTCCACAGTGAATCCACCCACAGCTCCAGCTCCGTAATGCGGGTAGCCAGTAGCAGCAGATGGATACACTTCCTGCACACATGGTCACCAGGGATACTGGAAGCGTCCCTGATTTCCCATATAGCGCAGGAGGTGCATATCACGGGTGTGAGCTCTCCTGCCATGACTTACCTTTAGATTAATTAGTTACTCTCTTTAAAAAATACTAATTACACGAGGGGCCTTGTTCTACTCCAAACACTACCCACTACAATCTAAAGTCCTTAATAAATTACACTAATTTAAAAAAACATACTTTAGTAGTACTAACCTTCTCACTTATAAGGTAGGTTTAAAAAAAAAGAACTTTCCCCTGATTTGTGTTAAGCTATTTCCAGGCACTAATGGCTGTTACTCACCAACCAATCACCTTGCAGCTTTCCTGTCATGTCACAGTTGACATTTTTTTTCAAACTCTGTCGCGCCTACACTGCTCTCACACGGGTCCATTCCTCTCTGCTCGGCTCCCGGACGATAAGTGACTGGGCCTTGATACTTGGGCTCAATTTATTGGCTCCTCTCTCAGCATTCTCCCCACAGGTCCACTCCTCTCCGCTCCGCTCCCGGAAGGTAAGTGACTGGGCCTTGATCCTCGGGCTCAATTTATTGGCTCCTCTCTCAGCATTCTCCCCACAGGTCCATCCTCTCCGCTCTGCTCCCGGAAGGTAAGTGACTGGGCCTTGATCCTCGGGCTCAATTTATTGGCTCCTCTCTCAGCATTCTCCCCACAGGTCCACTCCTCTCCGCTCCGCTCCCGGAAGGTAAGTGACTGGGCCTTGATCCTCGGGCTCAATTTATTGGCTCCTCTCTCAGCATTCTCCCCACAGGTCCATCCTCTCCGCTCTGCTCCCGGAAGGTAAGTGACTGGGCCTTGATCCTCGGGCTCAATTTATTGGCTCCTCTCTCAGCATTCTCCCCACAGGTCCACTCCTCTCCGCTCTGCTCCCGGAAGGTAAGTGACTGGGCCTTGACGATCCTCGGGCTCTATTTATCGGCTCTGCTTTCAGCGTTCTCCCCATAGGTCCGCTCTTCTCTGCTCCCGGAAGGTAAGTGCAGTAATGATGGAACTGCACCAGTCTGTGTGATGTTGCACTTGTCAGATGAAGTCTTGTTTTTCCACTCCATCCAGTTCCATCTTTAACTTTTCTTGAATGTCTACACTGCACTTTCACGGCGGGTCGATTGACGGCATTTCACCTTCTTTAAGGTGTTGGGCTGCATTGCCATGGATATTCCCAACCATGTCAAACCAGGCCGGGTACAACCTCTGGAGGTCCTGTAATGATCCAATGGATGTTTTGACTGCTATGGTCTTCTGACTGGGTCAGCACATGGATGGTGACCCTGTTAAGTTTGTTGCACAATCTGTGATGACATACATATTAGCATAAACATATATTTAAATGATTATATTTAACATGCTAACAAATACACTATCACAACACTGGTTGGCAGTATCGGGTGAACTGGGCATCGGGTGTTCTGCAAGAAGGAGCTTGGTTTTTGGTGACATTACCGGATGCGCAAACTGTTGGGTGAGAGAATTGACTATCAGCAAAGGTGGGCACTGAGGGCCATTAGTGAGTCTGCCGAAAGAAGTAGCAAAGGGAAAACTGCCAAGGCAGAGTCATTTCTTCAAGGACAGCACTCTGGAGGCCCACTGGAGATCACCTGGCATGGGTCTCATACACCCTGTCTTTTTGGACCCCCATGGTGTGATGCAGTGCGTCTGATGGAGGGAGGGTCAGGAGGCAGCTGCGCCTCCCCGTGAAGCTCCACAATGACAGTGACAGCAGCCGGCCATGCCAAGGAGGGTCCACCTGTGCCAGAGAGTGTACCGGACTCGAATCAGCTACCTCCAAATGTTGGAGCAGCATTGTCAGCTACTTATGGTCCATGTGCATCAGAGAGATTGAGCTGTTTAGGCCTTTACTGTCTCGAGTTTAGAAGAATGAGAGGAGATCTAATTGAGGTATATAAGATGATTAAGGGGATTGACAAAGTAGACGTAGAGAGGATGTTTCCTCTTGTGCGGCAATTTAGAATGAGAGGTCATAGTTTTAGGATAAGGGGTAGCAGATTTAAAACAGAGATGAGGAGAAATTATTTCTCTCAAAGGGTCGTGAGTCTGTGGAATTTACTACCCCAGAGTGCGGTGGATGCTGGGACATTGAGTAAATTTAAGGAAGAGATAGACAAATTTTTAATTAGTAAAGGGTTGAAGGGTTATGGAGAACGGGGAGGAAAGTGGAGTTGAGGCCGAGATGAGATCAGCCATGATCGTATTGAATGGCGGAGCAGGCTCGAGTGGCTGAATTGCCTACTCCTGCTCCTAGTTCTTATGTTCTTATGCTGCAGGACAAGTTGTGACCTATGGGATTTGGGGTCACCCTATGCCAGTGGCCCTGAAGATCACCGTAGCACTAAATCTGTATGCGTCTGGATCATTCCAGTTATCCACCAGGGATATGTGTGATGTTTCCCAGGCAGAAGTCCACTGCTGCATCAAGGAGGTGACCAATGCCCTGTTCAGGAGGACCGGCAACTACGTGTGATTACCAGACCGACTCTGACAGTCAGGCTGAGAGGGCCATTGGCTTTGGGGCCATTGCTGGATTTCCCCAGGTACAAGGTGTGATAGATTGCACACATGTGGCCATCAAGGCTCCCACAGACCAGCCAGCCACCTTCATCAACAGGAAGGGCTTCTATCCCATCAATGTGCAATTGGTCTGCGGCCCCCGAAAGCGTTTCCTGCAGGTGTGTGCCCGCTTCCCGGGAAGCAGCCATGACGCCGACACACGTCGACAGTCCCAGGTGCCGCAGCTTTTCAGGCTCCCCACCCGCCTTCAGGGATGGATTGTCGGGGCCAAGGACAACCAACTGAAAACATGGCTACTGACGCCTGTGAGGAACCCTTGCAATGCAGCTAGTCACAGGGGAGCAGAGGTAGAGCAGACCCGGAGGGCCGGAGCATCGGAGCTGTGGGTATAAATAACTTACCTCGAGGATTCCGCGGCCTAGTTACCAGGGAGCAGAGGTAGAGCGGACCATCAGGGCTGGAGCATCAGAGCTGTGGGTATAAATAACTTACCTCGGGGATTCCGCGGCCTAGTCACTGGGGAGCGGAGGTAGAGCGGACCATCAGGGCTGGAGCATCAGAGCTGTGGGAATAAATAACTTACCTCGGGGATTCCGCGGCCTAGTCACCGGGGAGCGGAGGTAGAGCAGACCATCAGGGCTGGAGCATCAGAGCTGTGGGAATAAATAACTTACCTCGGGGATTCCGCGGCCTAGTCACCGGGGAGCGGAGGGAGGAGCAGACCCGAAGGGGCGGAGCTGCTTTCACTGCTTCCAACTGAAACTGAGAAAAATCTGTAAAAAGTGACGTCACAGGAAAACTGGTTGGGAATCTGCACGAAATTTAATAAACTAATTTGAAAAATTAGAAAAATTAATTAACTAAAGTAGAGATGGCAGGGCAGGCGATGTGCCATAGCTGCATGATGTGGGAGCTGGTAGATCCCATTGCGAGCCACAGCGACCACATCTGCAGCAAGAGCTTGCAGCTCGAATAACTTCAGCTCAGAGTTGATGGGCTGGACTGCGGCACATCAGGGAGGGGGAGAGGTTCCTGGACACTGTGCTGAAGGCAGTCACACCCCTTGGATTAAGTATCTCAAATTTGGCCAGTGGTCAGGGACAGGAGGGTGTGACTGCAAGTGAGGCAGGTAGAGGGATCCTGAATTCAGCAATGGAGGAGCCTCAGCTCTTGACCTTGTCTAACAGGTACGAGGTACTTGCTCCCTGTGTGGATGAGGAAAAGGACTGTAGGGAGGATGAGCAAACTGACCACTGCACCATGGTACAGGAGGCCATTCACATGGGGGGATCTGAAAGAAAAGTGGTAGTGGTAGGGGATTCCATAATTATGGGTACTGATAGCATCCTTTGTAAGCAGGACCGAGAGTCCCGCATGGTATGTTGCCTACCCGGTGCCAGGGTGAGGGACATCCCTCTAAATGGCTTGAAAGGATATTGGAGAGGGAGGGGGAGGATCCAGTTGTTGTGGTCCACGTTGGGACAAACAACATAGGCAAGACTAGGCAAGAGGACCTGTTTGGGGACGATCAGGAACTAGGAACAAAATTACAAAACAGGTCCTCAAGGGTTATAATCGTTGGATTATTACCCGAACCACGTGCAGATTGGCATAGGGATAAGAAAATTAGGGAAGTAAACACGTGGCTAAAGGAGTGGTGTGGGAAAGAGGGGTTCCATTTCATGGGGCACTGACATCAGCATTGGGACAGGAGGGAACTGTACCATTGGGACGGGGTCCACCTGAACCGATCTGAGACCTGTGTCCTAGCGGAAAGGCTAAATAGGGTGGTCACAAGGAGTTTAAACTAGTAAATGGGGGAGGGGGAGGAGGAGGGGCAGCCCTCTGGGGAAGTCAATACAGTTTCAAGAACAAGTAACAGGGCAGAGAGTAAAGAAACAGTCAGGAACCCTACTTCAGAAACTGCAGGTAATGGCAAAACTGCAAGAAATATACTGGTTAAACCAGAACAGAGAAATAATAAACAGACAAATAAAGCATCAGTGCTGAGGGACAGGTTAGAGGGTATAGCCCAAATAAGAGTTCTATATACAAATGCACGGAGTGTAAGGAATAAACTAGATGAACTGCAGGCGCAAATTCAAATGGAAGATTATGATGTGGTGGCCATTGCGGAGACGTGGCTGCAGGATGGTCAGGACTGGGAACTAAATATACCTGGTTATAAAGTTTACAGGAGGAACTGGGAAAATGGTAGAGGGGGTGGAGTATCCTTACTGATCAGAAATAATATCACCTCATTGGTGAGGGAGGATATAATGAGGGGAAAACATCCAGTGGAGACCTTATGGGTGGAACTGAGGAACAGAGAAGGATCTAAAACTGTAATAGGTTGTTGTGTATAGACCCCCTGGTAGCAGTTCTGAGATGTTAGATTGTATAAATGCACAAATGAGGCAAGTGTGTAACAAAGGCAGAGTAGTATTAATGGGGGATTTTAACTTACACATAGATTGGGAGAGGCAGACTAGCACCTGTCAGAAAGGTAGTGAATTTCTGGAATGTGTCCGGGATAGTTTCCTACAGCAATATATCCCAGATGTAACAAGGGGACAGGCAATATTAGATTTAGTTATGAGTAATGAGCCAAATTTAATTAGTAGCCTAACTGTGTGTGAACATTTATCAAATAATGATCACAACATGATCAAATTCAAGGTAGCGTTTGAAAGTGAAAAGCACGAATCAGCTACTAGAATTTTAGGGTTCCGAAGAAGGGTCACTGACCCGAAACGTTAACTCTGCTTCTCTTTCCACAGATGCTGCCAGACCTGCTGAGTGAATCCAGCATTTCTTGTTTTTGTACTAGAATTTTAGACTTGGGTAAGGCTGACTTTACTGGGATGAGACAGAGACTGTCCACAGTAAACTGGGTAGATCTGTTAATGGGTCAAACGACTGAAGAACAGTGGAGAATATTTAAAGAAACATTTAATGAAATACAGAGTCAGTATATACCCCTGAGAGGAAAAAGCTCCACTTCACAGAAAAAACAGCCATGGACAACTAAAGAGATTAGGGATAGCATAAAACAAAAAGAAATGGCTTACAAAAATGCAAAACACAGCACAGATCCAGCCGAATGGGATCGGTCACAATGCAGCTTATAAGAGCTACTAAAAGAGATTATGAAAGGAAACTTGCAAGGAACAACAAAATCAATAAGAAATTTTATAGTTACATAAAGGGAAAGCGGGTGGTTAAGAGCAATGTAGACCCACTAAAAGCTGAAACTGGAGATATTGTCATTGATAATGGGGAAACGGCAGACATGTTGAACAATTACTTTGCCTCAGTATTTACAGTTGAAAAGGAGGATAACTAGCCGGAAGTCCCGAAAAAATTAATAGCCGATAGGGGACAGGGACTTAATACAATTAATGTAAGTAAATCATCAGTAACAAGGAAATTAATGGAACTAAAGAGTGAGAAATCCCCAGGACCTGACGGTTTCCATCCGAGGGTGTTAAAGGAAGTAGGGGAGCACATTGTAGATGCCCTAACTATAGTCTTTCAGAGTTCCCTAGATTCAGGAGTGGTCCCTCTGGATTGGAAAGTTGCACATGTCACTCCACTTTTTAAGAAGGGTGAAAGGGGGAACCAAGGAAATCACAGACCAGTTAACCTGACATCTGTGGTGGGCAAGTTGCTGGAGTCTATAATCAAGGATAGGGTGACTGAACACATAGAAAAAAATTCAGTTAATCAGGGACAGCCAGCATGGATTCATGACGGGAAGGTCATGCCTAACAAATCTCATTGAATTTTTTGAAGAGGTGACTAAGGTAGTGGACAGGGAAATGTCTATGGATGTTATTTTAATGGACTTCCAGAAGGCATTTGATAAAGTCCCACATAAGAGACTGTTAACTAAGGTAGAAGCCCATGGAGTTGAGGGCAAATTATTGACATGGTTAAGAAGTTGGTTGAGTGGTAGGCAACAGAAAGGGGATAATGGGTAAGTACTCCGATTGGCAGGATGTGACTAGTGGTGTCCCGCAGGGATCTGTGTTGGGGCCTCAATTATTCACATTATTCATTAACGACTTGGATGATGGCATAGTAAGTCATATATCCAAATTTGCTGATGATACAAAGTTAGGCAGCATTGTAGACAGTCTAGATGATAGAATAAAATTGCAGGGAGATATTGACAGACGAGGTGAGTGGACAAAACTGTGGCAGATGGATTTCAATGCGGGCAAGTGTGAGGTTATCCATTTTGGACCAAAAGAGGATAGAGCAGGGTACTTTCTAAATGGGAAGAGGTTAAGTACAGTGGATGTCCAAAGAGATTTGGGGTTCAGGTGCATAGATCTTTAAAATGCCAGGAGCAAGTGCAGAAAATAATCAAAAAGGCTAATGGAATGCTAGCCTTTATATCTAAAGGATTGGAGTATAAAGACACAGAAGTTATGCTGAAGTTGTACAAAACCCTGGTTAGACCCCACTTGGAGTACTGTGAGCAGTTCTGGGCACCACACCTTAGGA
Organism: Heterodontus francisci; assembly: GCF_036365525.1. NCBI lineage: Eukaryota > Metazoa > Chordata > Chondrichthyes > Heterodontiformes > Heterodontidae > Heterodontus > Heterodontus francisci. The sequence continues at coordinate 5,923,790 of NC_090378.1, read as the reverse complement.
AGGATATATTGGCCTTGGAGGGAATGCAACTTAGGTTTATAAGAATGATACCTGGACTACAGGGGTTAAATTACGAGGAGAGATTACACAAATTAGGCCTGTTTTTGCTAGAATTTAGAAGGTTAAGGGGTGATCTGATTGACATCTTTAAGATATTAATAGGAAAAGACAGACTAGATAAAGATAAACTATTTCCATTGGTTGGAGATTCTAAAACTAGGGGGTATAGTCTAAAAATTAGGACCAGATCGTTCAGGAGAGATGTTAGGAAGCACTTCTTCACACAAAGGGTGGTAGAGGTTTGGAACTCACTCCCACAAACAGCAGTTGAAGCTAGAACAGTTGTTAATTTTAAATCTGAGATAGGTAGATTTTTGTTAAGCAAAGATATTAAGGGATATGGGCCAAAGGCAGGTATATGGAGTTAGGCTGCAGATCAGCTATGATCTCATTGAATGGTGGCACAGGCTCGAGGGGCTGAATGGCCTACTCCTGTTCCTATCTTCCTATGTTCCGATGCAAGGAACAACACTTGCCACAGCTCCACCCGAGTGACCATCGAGCAGGTCATTGGGCTCCTGAAGATAAGATCATGTTGCCTGGATCAATTTGGTGGAGCCCTACAGTGTGCCCCAGCGAGGGTCTCGTGTATCGTGCTGGTCTGCTGTGCTCGACACAATCTAGCACTACAGAGGGGGGAGGCCTTGCATGAAGAGGACATGATTAAACGACACTCCTCCACCAACGAGAAGAATGTGGAGTAGGTTGATGAGCAGGCAGTACTGGACGTTGAAACCCTTGCACTGGAGGCCAGGAAGATTGAACAATGGGCCAAGGAGACGAGAGACAATCTCATACTTACCCGCTTCCAGCCACCATGATGGCCACTCAGAGTAAAAACAATAAAGACTCACTCACCTCAATGCATGCAGTCTGTCCCCTCCTTTCTATTTGTCTTCCATGTCCAGTGCCCAGTGGAACCACACACTATGGCCCATGAGGGCTGTGCCTACATTGACATCTGGGGGAAGGGTGAAGTCAGCAGCTCACAATTAAGGCATGATAAATACACAACGAAAGGTAATTTTACACAAAAGAACTTTATAAGAGAAAACAAATGTCAAATGTCTAACACCTGTGAAACCCCAAGTGTCTCCAGGTGGTTTTCTTTATACATTTCTGGTGGTGTGACCCCATGGCTAACAGCTGGGCTGGAGGCAGGCTGCTGGTCAGGCTGTCCCTTGGCCTGTGATGATTTCAGTGGCTGTCCTCTGGCTGCCTGAGGCCTGGAGGACCCCAGCTGCCTGAGGGTTTCTTGAACAGGTCAGGATTCTCCTCAGGTGTGGCAGCTACTGGAGCTGGGTTCATGGTAGAGGGACTGAGGAGCCAGTGTCCGCACTCAGAGCCCCCCGAGGAGAGCCCCCAGCTGTGGTGGTCAACCTCTCCTCCTCCCTTTCAAGGATCACGAATCTCCCAGCTCACCAGAGAAGGACAAGTAGCTGGAGAAGATTCCAGGTGCCTCATTCTGCTCTCACTTTGACACTGCTGTGTTGAGCACATGGTGATGGTGTGTAGGTCTACGCACATTTGTGGGATCTGATCTCCCTGACGGTCGCCAACCTCTCGATGGAGGAAACCATGTTCTCACATGTCTGAGACATGGCAGCACTCATGGCATGAGTGGATTACTCCATTGTCTGCTCTTGGCTGTGCATTGCCCCTGGCATCTCTGCCAGATGTTGCCTTGCTCCTCTCTGTAACTTGAGCATGCCGTGTACTGTCAACACCAGAGGCTCATCATCAGCCTGGGGCTCAGCATGGGCCTGGCCACCCACAGTCCTCTGGCTGTCAGAGGCCTCGGCTGTCTTAGCCTCAGCCAGCTGCTCGGGTGCATGTGCAGTGCTCTCACCAGCTTGTGACCCTGATTCTACAGCTGAGCGGTTACCCACTGAGGGGAAAGTATCCGCACTGGTGGAAGGTGCAGGAGAGTCACGCGAGGGTGCATCCTCTGACTCTGGATCCTCCTCAGAGGGAGAATTATGTCCCCCTTCTACTGGAATCTCTTGCCGATGGTGACCTGCACGAGAGAACACAATTATATGTGGGTTGGGATGTGCAGATCTCGTCAACCATGTGATGCGGGTCTCCGGAAGTGAACAGTATGTTGATGGAAGACAATCCTTACTCTTTTGTGAGGAGACTCCAGTCTCGCCATCCACTATCGAGCGTCTTCCCTGGGTCCCCGCAAGTTCAATTGCCTCCACCTCGGCCGTGGAGAGAGGCCTGATGTCTGGGATGCCTCCACCAGTCCGCAATTTCCCCCTCCTGTTATGGGCCGTCTTGTCCTGCAAGTGGAAAGCAGGAGATAGTCATCATAGTTAGGGAGATCAACATGACAGTTCTAATAGCAGCCCCCCATACCCTACTGGGGTATCTGATATAGATCATCCTCTCATCAACTGTCAGCGGAGTTAATGGGGCTGAGCTGTGAAAGGAGGTGGCCTGTAGCTGAGATGCAGCCATGCATCTGTCAGGATGAGGTGATGCCTCACCCCCTCTGCCAGTGCAGTTGTAGTGCCACCCACTTCCTCGTGCATAGCCACATGCAAAGCCTAAAGAGGAGAGAGGTGTGGAGCACTCACTTTGGCAGAATGAAGGAGGCCATTGACTCTCTTCCTGAACTGGTCCCATGCTCAGGGGGTGACCCCATGGTTGCTGACCTCCTCTATGATCTCCATCCAGGCTTGCTTGGTCAGACGGGAGGCCCTCTTGCCATGGCTGGGGAAGAGGACCTCCTGACTTTCCCTTGCAGCCTGGAGGAGAATCTCAAGGGAGGCATTGGTAAACTGTGTGTCCACCCGGTGTCTTCCTTCAGCCATGGTTACTGCAGGTTCACGTTGAACTCCTTACCTATCAGGCAGCAGAGGCAGCAGAACGGGTCCTGGGGCAGCAAAGGGCAGCCAGGAAGGCACTCCTTTAAACCAGGCAGGAGTGAATGCTGAACTGGCAGGCCTTTAAATATGGCAGCAGCACCTGCTCCGGAGTTAGCTGACGCCGTATTCCACATCTCAAATCCCACCCCCATCTTGTAATTGGTGGGGCTTCGTACCTCCAATATTATAATTGGCTGCTGGCTGCACCCGTGATGAGCGGGGACAGCGCCCACTTTCAGGTCCACAGCTGGGATCCGTGCCGGGCTCACTATAGATGTAGTATATCTGGACTTCCAGAAAGCATTTGATAAGGTGCCGCACAAAAGGTTAATACACAAGGTAACTTCTCATGAAGTTCGGGACAATTTATTAGCTTGGATAGAGGATTGGCTAACCAACAGAAAACAGAGAGTCAGGATAAATGGGTCATTTTCTGGTTGGCAAGATGTAACTAGTGGGGTGTCACAGGGTTCAGTCCTTGGGCCCCAACTATTTACAATCTATATAAATGACTTGGATGCAGGGATAGAAGGTACTATAGCCAGATTTGCAAATGACACTAAAATAGATGGGATAGTAAAGAAATATGAAATTTACAAATGGATATGGAAAAGTTAGGTGAATGGGCCAAAATTTGGCAGATGGAGTTTAACGTGGATAAGTGTGATCCATTTTGGTCGGAAGAATAGAATGGCAAATTATTATCTAAATGGAGAGAAACTTCAGAGTGCTTCGGTGCAGAGGGATCTGGTTGTCCTCGTGTACGAATCGCAGAAAACTAGTATGCAGGTGCAGCAGGTAATAAGGAAGGCAAATGGAATTTTGACATTTATTGCTAAAGGAATCGAGTATAAAAGTAGGAAAGTGTTGCTGCAACTGTACAAGGCATTAGTGAGACCGCACCTGGAGTATTGTGTACAGTTTTGATCCCCTTACTTGAGGAGGGATGTAGTTGCATTGGAGGCAGTTCAGAGGAGGTTCACTAGGTTGATTGCAGAGATGAGGGATTTGTCTAATGAAGCGAGATTGAGCAGTTTAGTCCTTTACTCTCTAGAGTTTAGAAGAATGAGACGAGATCTAATTGAGGTATATAAGATGATTAAGGGGATTGACAAAGTAGACGTAGAGAGGATGTTTCCTCTTGTGGGGCAATCTAGAACGAGAGGTCATAGTTTTAGGATAAGAGGTATCAGATTTAAAACGGAGATGAGGAGAAATTACTTCTCTCAAAGGGTCGTGAGTCTGTGGAATTCCCTACCCCAGAGTGCGGTGGATGCCGGGACATTGAGTAAATTTAAAGGAGGAGATAGACAGATTTTTAATTAGTAATGGGTTGAAGGGTTATGGAGAATGGGGAGAAAAGTGGAGTTGAGGCCGAGATGAGATCAGCCATGATCGTATTGAATGGCGGAGCAAGCTCGAGGGGCTGAATTGCCTACTCCTGCTCCTAGTTCTTATGTTCTTATGTTCCCACAGCCTGCTAGGAATAACAACCATACCCCACAGTGTTGCAATGAACTCCTGTTGCTTGTGACACAGTCAGGGAGCCTATGCGTACAATTTTTAATCCACAAACCTCACAGCTCACCTCGGCTGAAAGTCACTCTGCAGTATAATTATGAAAGGATTATATTTGCTTGGCTCACTTTCCCTACTCTGACAAATTCTTAACTACGTGTGATATTATGGGTGGTTTAAATGTCATGTGCCAAGCTGTTCATAAATACGTTTGAATCCACTATATTGACAGAAATGAAAATCTAATATTCTAATTTAATTTAATATTACAAAGTACTTTACATCCAACACAATCAGAAATGGCTGGAAATATAAATGAGGCTCCGCAACTTCTGTAGAAGAACACACAGGGTAATGTTTGTCACGGAAACACGCTATGTTTAATGATGAATTTTTTAATCCATTGGCTGGAAACTGGAATTAAATTTAAAAGGAAAAGAAACAGATAAAAGTTGACTACTAGCAGTTAAGATGGTCACCTCAATATACATCACTATCCTCCACATTCCAATGCATCGAGGTGGAGACGAATTGTCTGCACAGTCCCCTCAAGAACCTGGGGAATCTCAGTGAAGGCCACGTGCTAGTGAGTATAGAAAAGGGAGAATACACTAGATGAATGCGTGCCTGGAGAGATGGTGCAGGAGGGAGGGCTTCAGATTTCTGGGGCATTGGGACCGGTTCTGGGGAAGGTGGAACCTGGACAAGCCAGACGGTCTACACCTGAACAGGACTGGGACAAATATCCTTGCAGGAAAGTTTGCTAGTGCTGTTGGGGATGGTTTAAACTAGATTGGCAGGGGGACGGGAATCTGAGGGCAGTTTCAAATAGGTCAAATACAAAGCTGGGAATGGGAGGCAGAAAATTAGCAAGTGACTCTGAAAGACAGAAGAAGCAAAGACTAAAACGTGTCCAGCTCAGGAATTTGGCAGTGTTAAAAGACATTTATTTAAGGAAATAAAGCTGATGAGCTGAGGGCACAGCCAAACACATGGCAACATGATATCATTGCTATAACGGAAACTTGGCTTAAAGAGGGGCAAAAATGGAAGCTCAACATCTCTGGATACAGAGTTTTCAGGCAGGATCGAGAGAGTGATAAAAAAGGAGGGGGGGGGGGGGGGGTGGGGTGTAGCATTATTGGTTAAAGAATCAATTACAGCTTTGAGGAGGGATGATATGCTAAATGAATCATCCAATGAGGCCATAAGGGTGGAGCTCAGAAATAAAAAAGGGGCAGCCACACTACTAGGAGTGTACTATGGATCCCCAAATAGTGAGAGGGAGGTAGAAGAACAAATATGCAGGCAAATTTCCTAGTGCAAAAACAATAGGGCAATAATAGTTGGGGATTTCAACTACCCCAATATCAACTGGGATACAAACAGTGTGAAGGGCACAGAGGGCACAAAATTCTTGAACTGCATTCAAGAGAACTTTTTTAGCCAGTACGTAACAAGACCAACGAGAGGGGGCGCAATTCAAGTCTTTGGTAATGAAGCTGGGCAAGTGGATGAAGTAACAGTGGGTGCCCATTTTGGAGATAGTGACCATAATACAGTTAGTTTTAGCATTATTATGGAAAAGTACAAAGATAGAACAGGAGTAAAAGTTCTAAATTGGGGGAAGGTAAATTTTACGAAGCTGAGAGGTGATCTGCGAAAGTGGACTGGATACAACTACTTGAACTAACATCAGTGGTAAACCAGTGGAAGGCATTCAAAAACGAGATACTCTGTGCACTGTGTAAACATGTCCCCACAAAGAAAAAGGGTGGTACTGCCAAATCTAGAGCCCCATGGTTATCTGGAAGCAAACAGGATAAGATAAAGCAGAGAAAAAAAGCCTATGACAATCACAAAAATCTTAATACTTTAGAAAGCCTAGAGAAGTATAAAAAGTGAAGGGGTGATGTACAAAAGGAAATTAGGAAAGCAAAGAGATCACATGAAACAATATTGGCAGGTAAAATCAAGGAAAACTCAAAGACGTTTTAATCAGTACATTAAGAGCAAGACGATAACTAAGGAAAGGGTAGGGCCTATCAGAGATGTACAGGGAACTTCTGCATGGATGCAGACAATGTGGGCAGCGTTCTTAGTGAATACTTTGTCTCTGTCTTCACAAAGGAGAGGGATGATGCAGACATTGTAGTAAAAGAGGAGGAGTGTGAAGTATTAGATATGATAAGCATAACGAGAGGGGAAGTATTAGACAGTCTGACATCCTTGAAAGTGGATAAATTACCAGGGCCAGATGGATTGTATCCCAGGCTGTTAAAGGAAATCAGGGAGGAAATAACGGATGTTCAGATGATCATTTTCAAATCCTCACTAGATACAGGCGTGGTACCAGACGATTGGAGGTCTGCGAACGTTGTAACATTGTTTAAAAAGGGTGCGAAGGATAGGACAGACAAATGAGAAATTGCAAGTGGGAAGTCAAATTGATCCAATCAAAAAGATCAAAGATTTCAATACGGCTTTTCTTATGTTTGTGTGTGCTAGAATACTAACATGTCCATGACCGAAGCCAGTAACACCCCAAGCCAGGGTGAAGTAACTTGTGATAAGTTAAAGGCACTGTCGATGGAAGAGTTGAGGAAAATGGCTGAGCAGCGTGGGATCACTGTCCGTGCCAAGGCTACGAGATCGGAACTCCTAAGACTAGTGGCCAACCATTCTTCCCTCAAACCTGAAGAATCAGAGACAGGGTTAGAAATAGACTCCAAAAGGATATTGCTAGCAAAGATACAATTGGAACAGAGGAAACTTGAATTTTTTTTTTCTTCATTCATGGGATGTGGGCGTCGCTGGCCAGGCCAGCATTTATTGCCCATCCCTAAATGTCGTTGAGAAGGTGGTGGTGAGCTGCCTTCTTGAACCACTGCAGTCCATGTGGGGTAGGTACACCCACAGTGCTGTTAGCAAGGGAGTTCCAGGATTTTGACCCAGCGACAGCGAAGGAACGGCGATATAGTTACAAGTCAGGATGGTGTGTGACTTGGACGGGAACTTGCAGGTGGTGGTGTTCCCATGTATTTGCTGCTCTTGTCCTTTGAGGTGGCAGAGGTCGTGGGTTTGGAAGGTGCTGTCTAAGGAGCCTTGGTGCGTTGCTGCAGTGCATCTTGTAGATGATACACACTGCTGCCACCGTGCGTCGGTGGTGGAGGGAGTGAATGTTTGTAGATGGAGTGCAAATCAAGCAGGCTGCTTTGTCCTGGATGGTGTCGAGCTTCTTGAGTGTTGTTGGAGCTGTACCCATCCAGGCAAGTGGAGAGTATTCCATCACACTCCTGACTTGTGCCTTGTAGATGGTGGACAGGCTTTGGGGAGTCAGGAGGTGAGTTACTCGCCTCAGGATTCCTAGCCTCTGACCTGCTCTTGTAGCCATGGTATTTATATGGCTACTCCAGTTCAGTTTCTGGTCACTGGTAGCCCCCAGGATGTTGAAAGTGGGGGATTCAGCGATGGTAATGCTGTTGAATGTCAAGGGGAGATGATTTGATTCTCTCTTGTTGGAGATGGTCATTGCTTGGCACTTGTGTGGCGCGAATGTTACTTGCCACTTATCAGCCCAAGCCTGGATATTGTCCAGGTCTTGCTGCATTTCTACACGGACTGCTTCAGTATTTGAGGAGCCGCGAATGGTGCTGAACATTGTGCAATCATCAGCGAACATCCCCACTTCTGACCTTATGATTGAAGGAAGGTCATTGATGAAGCAGCTGAATATGGTTGGGCCTAGGACACTACCCTGATGAACTCCTGCAGTGATGTCCTGGAGCTCAGATGATTGACCTCCAATAACCACAGCCATCTTCTTTTGCGCTTGGTATAACTCCAACCAGCGGAGAGTTTTCCCCCTGATTCCCATTGACTCCAGTTTTTCTAGGGCTCGTTGATACCATACTCAGTCAAATTAGAAGAGAGGGAAAGAGAGAGGGAAAGGGAGAGACAGGAGAAAGAAAAAGAGAGAGAGGAGAGACAGAAAGAAAGACAGGAGAGAGAGAAAGAAAGACAGGCGAGAGAGAGAATGAAAGAACCTTCCAGAAGGAATGCGAGGAAAGAGAGCTGAGACGGCTTGAGTTAACTAGGGGCGACGGAGTAACCTCAGTGAAAGCATGGCCAATATGGAGAATAGTAATTTGGGGCTGTGTACAGAATTGTTAAAATGTTCCCAACTGATCCCAAAATTCAATGAGGGAGATATGGGAGCATTTTCTGTATCTTTTGAAAAATTGGTCAAGTCTAGATTGGAACTCTTTGGCTGAGACATCACAAATGTTGCCATTTTCCTGGTGGTCGACAGATGCTCACCAAGGTTTACAGCACAAGAAGGCCTTACACAGCTTTTTCTGCACGTCATTGCCTCAGAAGACTCCACTTGTCTCTCAGAGAATGTTAAGGAGACACAACAACAACTTTTATTTACATAGTGTGTCAAGAAAACATGCTACACCAAATGAGGATTTTTAATTCATCAGTTGGAAACTTACATTAAACTTTTAAAAAGGAGCTGGGATCCGACAGTTAACTTTTAAAAAGCTAGTAGCCAAGATGGCAACCACAATTTGCATTGAAATACCTCACATTCCAGGACATTGAATTAGAGATGCATGTCTAACGAGGTTGCATCCAGGACAATGCCTCATGAATTTGGAAACAGCTAACAGCTTCGCTTCCAATGGCAAAACTTTGAAAGCCATCTTGGTACATTAACAGTGAAGTCATACCTCCAGGGGGTGAACATTGAAACAATGACAAAATGGAGTGCAGACTGCAAACTGAGTGTGGAGATTTGTGTTTGTTGAGTGGGGATTTTAAGTGTTGTTATCTTAAGAAAGTCTGATCTGCAGTTAGAATTTAACTGGGATTTACCCTCTAGATAAAGTAGGGTTAAGAAAGTAAAGCAGAGTTAAGAAAGTAAAATAAGTTTCTTACAGTCTTAGGCAGGGATAACAGGCTCTACTGCAGAGTAGCTGATTAGTTAAGTAGCTGACCAGTCAAATCTGGTTGCTGCAGTTTCAGCTTCAAAAGGCATAAATACAGAGGTGTGGGTGCAGCCTGCAAACGGTGTGCAGATTGCAAGCTAAGTGTGGAGACCTGAGTTTGGTGAGTGGCGAGTTCGGTGAAGGGGGGGAGGAGGTGCTCCTTTTTTCTACTTTTTTAATCCTCCAGTGTTTGGTTCCTCCTTCGGTGCAGTGGAAGGAGCTGTTTGATGAATACCTGGTAAGCCAAGGGAGGTGGTGGCGTACTGGTATTGTCACTGGACTAGTAACCCAGAGACCCAGGTATTGCTCTGGGGACGTGGGTTCGAATCCCACCACAGCAGAAGGTGGAATTTGAATTCAATTTTTAAAAAAATCTGGAATTTATAGCTAGTTTAATGATGGCCATGAAACCATTGTTGATTGTTGTAAAAACCCATCTGGTTCACTAATGTCCTTTAGGGAAGGAAATCTGCTGTCCTTACCTGGTCTGGCCTACATGTGACTCCAGATCCACAGCAATGTGGTTGACTATTACATGCCCTTGAAATGGCCTAGCAAGCCACTCAGTTCAAGGGCAATTCGGGATGGGCAATAAATGCTGGTCTGGCCTGCGACGCTCACATCCCATGAAAGAATTTTAAAAAAGCTATTCTACTTATAATAAATAGTCTGTAAAGTTAAGGTATGGCAGGGCAACTCTGCCGAGTGGAATGTACAGTCTGTGACATGTGGGAAGTCATGGACACACCATGTGTCCTAGACAAACACATCTGCAGGAAGTGTCACCGGCTGCAGAAGCTTGCGCTCCAGGTTTCGGAACTCGAGCAGCAGCTGGAGTCACTGTTGTGCATCCGCGAGGCGAAGGACTACGTGGATGGCATGTTTAGGGAGGTGGTCACACCATAGATTAGGAGCATGCAGGCAGATGACTGGAATGGAATGGATGACTGCCAAGCAGCCTTAGAGAACCAGGCAGGTAGTGCAGGAGTCCCCTGATATGCTCTCACTCGTTAATCAGTTCTCCATTTTGGATACTGGTGAGGGGGATGGTTCCTCAGAGGAGTGCAGTCACAGCCACGTTTGTGGTACCACAGGTGACTCAGCTGCACAGCAGGGGTGGAAGAAGAGTAAAAGAGCAGTAGTGATGGGGGATTCAATAGTTAGGGTAACAGGCAGGCGTTTCCGCGGCAGTAAACGTGACTCCAGGATGGTGTGTTGCCTCCCTAGTGCCAGGGTCAAGGATGTCACAGAGAGGCTGCAGGACATTATACTGGGGGAGGGTGAACAGCCAGAGGTTGTGGTCCACATTGGTACCAATGACATAGATAGGAAGGGGGATGAGGTCCTGAAAGCAGATTTTAGGCAGCGAGGAATGAGATTAAAAAGCAGGACCTCAAAAGCAGTAATCTCAGGATTACTCCCAGTCCCACATGCAAGTGAGCAAAGGAATAGGAGAAGTGAGTGATTGAACATGTAGCTGGAGAACTGGTGTAGGAGGGAGGGCATCAGATTTCTGAGACATTGGAACCAGTTCTGGGGCAGGTGGGACCTGTACAAGATGGACAGGTTGGATCCTAGCAGGATTGGGATGAATATCCTCACTGGGAAATTTGCTAGTGCTGTTGGGGAGGGTTTAAACTAAATTGTCAGGGGATGGGAACCTGAGAGGGAGCTCAGATTGGAGGGAAGCAAAACTGGTAACTTGTCAGGGGTTTGGGAACTAGGAGCAAGTATTAGAGAGGAATACCAAGGTGCATAGAATACTGGGGGAGATAGATAGCACGAGAGTAGGGAATACTACGTTATTAGGTGGGGTCAGAGTAAGGGAGAAAATAATAAAATCTGAATCAGGGTTAATGTGCATGTATGTGAATGCACGGAGTATGGTTAATAAGACTGGTGATGCACAGGTGCAGATTGCCATGTGGAAATATGATGTTGTGGCTATAGCAACGACCTGGCTCAAAGAAGGGCAGGACTGGGTGTTAAATATTCCTGGATGCAAGGTGTTCAGGAAAGATAGGAAAGGGAAAAAAGGAGGAGGGGTGGCGGTATTGATTAAGGAGAGCATTGCAGTGCTGGAGAAAAAGGATGTCCGAGAGGGGTCGAGGACAGAATCAATTTGGCTAGAGTTAAGGAACAAAAAAGGTGCAGTTACATTGCTCGGTGTTGTCTGTAGGGCACCAGTTAGTGGGAAGGACGTGGAGGAACAAATTTGCAAGGAAATTACAGAGAGGTGCAAAAATTATAGGGTAGTTATAATGGGGGACTTGAATTATCTAAACATAGACTGAGATAATAGTAGTGTAAAGGGCAGTGAGGGGCAAGAGTTTCTAGAGTGTGTTCAGGAAAGTTTTCCACAACAGTATGTTGCCAGTCCAACAAGAAAGGGGGCACAGCTAGACCTGGTTCTTGGGAATGAGGTGGGCCAAGTGGATCAAGTATCTGTAGGAGAGCATTTAGGGGACAGTGATCATTGTATCATAAGGTTTAGGCTGACAATGGAAAAGGACAAAGAGCAATCCAGAGTAAGAATAATTAACAGGGGGAAGGCCAACTTCAATGGGGTAAGAATGGAGCTGGGGCGAATAAACTGGAGTCAAAAGCTGGCAAGAAAACCGGTAGATGAACAATGGGCTACCTTCAAAGAAGAAATAGTTCGAGCACAGTCAAGGTATGTTCCCTCGAAGGGGAAAAGTAGAGCAAACAAATCCAGAGCTCCTCGGATGACAAAGGAGGTAGAGATAAAGAAGAAAAAATATTCTTATGACAGATGCCGTGTTGAAAATACTATTGAGAACCAGGATGAATATAGAAGGTCCAGAGGGGAAGTGAAAAAGCAAATAAGAAAAGCAAAGAGAGAGCATGAAAAGAGACTGGCAGCTAACATTAAAGGAAATCCCAAAGTTTTCTATCAGCATATAAATAGCAAAAGGGTTACAAAAGGAGGAAAGGGGATTTACACATCGAGGCAGAGGGCATAGCTGAGGTATTAAATGAATACTTTGCATCTGTCTTTATCAAGGAACAAGATGTAACCCAGGTAATGCTGAAAGAAGAGGTAAGTCAGACACTCGAGGGGTTTAAAATTGATAGAGAGGAAGTATTAGATAGGCTGTCTGTACTTAAAGTGGATAAAACACCAGGGCTGGATGAGATGCATCCAAGGATACTGAGGGAAGTGAGTGTGGAAATCGCAGAGGCACTGGCCATAATTTTTCAGTCTTCCTTAGACTCTGGAGTGGTGCCAGAGGACTGGAGAATTGCAAATGTTACACCCTTGTTCAAAAAAGGGGGTAAAGATAAGCCCAGCAACTACAGGCCAGTCAGTTTAACTTCAGCGGTGGGAAAACTTCTAGAAAAAAAATTCAGGACAAAATCAATAGTCACATGCACAATTGTGAGTTAATTAAGGAAAGCCAGCATGGATTTCTTAAGGGAAAATCATGTTTAACTAACTTGCTGGAGTTTTTTGAGGAGGTAACAGAGAGGGTTGATGAGGGCAATGCTATTGATGTGGTGTACATGGACTTTCAAAAGGCGTTTGATACAGTGCCAAACAACAGACTTGTGAGCAAACTTGTAGCTCATGGAATAAAAGGGACAGTAGCAACATGGATAAGAAATTGGCTGGAAACAAAGAGTAGTGGTTAATGGATGTTTCTCGGGCTGGAGGAAGGTTTGTAGTGGAGTTCCCCAGGGATCAGTGTTGGAACCCCTGCTTTTCCTGATATCAATTAGTGACCTAGAACTTGGTGTACAGGACATAATTTGAAAGTTTGCAGATGATACGAAACTTGGAAGCATTGTGAACTGTGAGGAGGATAGTGTAGAACTTCAAAAGGACATTGACAAATTGGTGGAATGGGCAGACAGATGGCAGATGAAGTTCAATGCAGAGAAATGTGAAGTGATTCATTTTGGTAGGAAGAACATGGAGAGACAATATAGAATAAAGCATACAATTCTAAAGGGGGTGCAGGAACAGAGGGACCTAGTTGTATATGTGCCTAAGTCATTGAAGGTGGCAGGACAGGTTGAGAGTATCCTGGGCTTTATTAATAGGAGCACAGAGTACAAGAGCAAGGAAGTTATGTTGAACTTGTATAAGACACTAGTTCAGCCTCAGTTGGAGTATTGTGTCCAATTCTGGGCGCCGCACTTTAGGAAAGATGTGAGGGCATTGGAAAGAGTACAGAAAAGATTCAGGAGAATGGTTCCAGGGATGAGGAATTTCAGTTATGAAGATAGATTGGAGAAGTTAGGACTGTTTTCCTCAGAGAAGGGAAGGCTGAGAGGTGATTTGATGGAGTCATAGAGTCGTACAGCATAGAAACAGGCCCTTCGGCCCACCGCGTCCATGCAAGACCATAATGCCTATCTATACTAATCCCACCTGCCTGCATTAATTCCATATCCCTCTATGCCTTGCTCATTCAAGTACCTGTCCAGATGCCTCTTAAATGTCGCTACTGTTCCTGCCTCCACCACCTCCTCAGGCAGTTCATTCCAGATACCCACTGTTCTTTGTGTGAAAAATTTACCCCTTTGATCCCCTTTAAACCTCCTCCCTCTCACCTTAAATCTATGCCCTCTAGTTTTAGTCACCCCTACCATGGGAAACAGACTCTGGCTATCTACCCTATCTATGCTTCTCATACTTTTATATACCTCTATCATGTCCCCGCTCAGCCTCCTTCACTCCAGGGAAAACAGACCCAGCCTATCCAATCTCTCTTTACAACTCAAGCCCTCCAAACCAGGCAACATCCTTGTGAATCTTTTCTGCACCCTCTCTAGCTTAATCACATCTTTCCTGTACCTTTCCAGCAACTGTCCACTGAGATCCCCCCCAGATTGCAGGGGCCTGCCCCACTTAACTCTCTTTGAGGGCTCTGGCTATCAATATGGCCTCATCCTCAAGGTACAGCCCCAGCACCGGCTGAGACTGCTGAGCCCTCTGATTGGGCCAGCAGCTCCTGGGGGCAGGCCCCGATCCTTAATTGGGGCGGCAGTCCCAGCAGCAGTCACCTAATTAGCTACCCCTGGCAAAATGTGGCCCCAAGGTCCTGCCGCCTGCCAGTGGGGGTTGCCTCCACCGACCCCTCACCCCCCACCCAGCTTTCTGCCCTGGCAGCAGAACTGATGCCTCCACCGAAAAATGTTGGTAAGACATTCAAAACCTCACTTCAAAGTGTGTTAAAAAAAAATGTTCATGACTTGAAAACTGCAGAGTAGAGAACATGTTAATTGCCCGACAAAACTTACATGGAGAAAAAAATCCATTCTTTGGATAAGATGTTCAACAGTTTGTACAGGTGGACGCTGGGGCACCAGGGAACTATTCCAATGGACAACATTCCTCCCTCAAGCACCATTCTGAAAATTAAAAATAATTATCTGCATTTCATCTTCAGACTGGTGTAGATTCAGCTGCTGGCATTTTGACAATCTGATAGAGTAGATAGAAACTGTTTCCGGTGACAAGAGGGTGAGTAACCAGTGGACACAGATTTCTTGATAATTGGCAAAAAGAACCAGTGAGGAGGGAAGGAAAAATGTTTTAACTCATTGAGTAGTTGTGATCTGGAACGCGCTGCCTGAAAGGGCGGTGGAAGCAGATTCAATAATAACTTTCAAAAGGGAATTGGACAAAAACTTGAAGCAGGAAATCTTGCAGGGCCATGGGGCAAGAGCAGGGGAGTGGGACTATTTGTATAACTCTATAACTCTCATGATGGGCTGAATGGCCTCCTTCTCTGCTGTGTGATTCAATGTGTTAATATTCTACGGGGTAGTTTCATCAATCTCGCTCCCATTCTGGGGTTTTCCCCCACTGGAAATATATGTTGGGAATTGCAATGAGTGCCTGTATTCCCAATATGCAGTCCCAGTGGCGCAAAACAGCACAAAGGAATTGTGATTTGTAAAATTATCCTTTATATTCCCACCTTAAATCCCCAAATCCCTACTTCAACGTCCTCCTGAAAACCTTCCTCCTTGACTAAACATTTTGGCCACGCCTGTTAGTATCTCCTTCATTTACTCGGTGTCTATTTTTTTCTGTACCCATCTGAAACACTTGAAAAAAGGCACAAAGGAATTAGAAGGACGCTACCAGAACTGAGAGGTTATACCTATCAGGAAAATTTGAGGAATGATGTTTTTAAAATTATAAAGTGGTTCGATAGGATAAATGTAGAGAAGATGCTTCCATTTGTGAAGAGAGACCAAAACTAGGGACCATAAATATACGACAGTCACTAATAAATCCAATCGGGAATTCAGGAGAAACTTCTTTACCCAGAGAGTGGTGAGAATGTGGAACTCGCTACCACAGGGAGTGGTTGAGATGAATAGTATCGATATATTTAAGGGGAAGCTGGATAAATACATGAGGGAGAAAGGAATAGAATGGCGTGTTAATAGGGCTAAATGAAGTAAATAGAGTGGGAGCAGGCTCGTGTGGAGTATAATCACCAGCACGATCCTATTGGACCGAATGGTCTGTTTCTGTGCTGTACATTCTGTGTAATTCTACGATGTAATTTGGGGGTGTTGTTCTTTGTTAAAGTCTGAATGTGGAGCACTGTCACCTCAGAGTTAGAAGGTTATGGGTTCATCAGTACTGAAGGAATGCTGCAGTGTCAGAGGTGCTGTCTTTCAGCTGGGATGTTGACAAAAGTCCCATCTGTCCTTTCAGGTGGATATAGAAATCCCACAGCATTATTTTGAAGACGAGCAGGGGAGTTCACTCTGATGTCCTGCCCATTGTTTATCCCTCAAACAACATCATTAAAAAAACAGATTGTCTGGTCATTATGACATCGCTGATTGTGGGATCTTGCTGTACTCAAATTGGCTGTCGCGTTTCCTACATTACAATAGTGACTACACTTCAGAAAAGTACTTCACTGACTGCGAAGCACTTTGGGACGTCCTAAAATCTTGAAAGGCGTTGTATAAATGCGAATCTTTACTTTTACGAATTGTTATCTTCAATCTTCTATACATTCCATGCTTTCAAACACAAAATTGCTGAATTCAAAGTATCTGGTTTTCTGTTAAAATCTGATGGTGTTATTTGTATTGCTGAATTCAAACTTCTAGCAGAGAAAAAAACTTCAAATGAATAGCAGTAGACTGTATTTTGAGAGACAGGTGGAGAATACTCAAACTCAATCTCAATTGTTGCAGATTCACTCAGGCAGCAGACACCCATTCAGTCACGAGGAGTTGTTTTAAAACACAGGTTCTCGAGGCAAAATCTGTAGTCTTCCAATCACCAATATGCAAGATGCTGATATCTTTAGATCAGCTTTTTTTACTTTTATCAGTACATGAAAAAACTGAGGGGGCTGATTAGCATAAAGTGATGAAGATCAGCACTGCATTTGGCAAATCAGACATGGAACAGAGAGACAGCAAAAGCAATTGATGCAGTTTGAAACACAAAGCCTGATAGTCAGTTTTGAGGGTCAAAGTCTGAATGTACTGTTTTGGGCCATAAAAGGGTCACTTTCTCCAACACAACCGGTTAGAATTTTTAACATTAAGATACAAGTTTAGGTTAATATCCTGGAGTTTTATGTCTTTGCTCTTGAGGAGGGGAGAGGGGAGGTTTTGGAAAACTTTCTTCTTGAAAACTTTCTTCTTGAAAACTTAGAGTCCAAAGCAGAGCAAAGTGTACCTGGTCTCTGGAGGGAAGGGCCATGAACTCTATTTGCAGGCAGGCTACCAGCGTCAGCTGGGATCTCATCCAGCTCGAGCCACAGTCATGGGTTCAAATCCCACTCCAGGGACTTAAATAAAAAAGGTGAAACACTTAGATGCAGGAAATAGGTAGCAGGCCAGGCAGTGTCTGTGGAGAGAGAAACAGAGGTAACATTTCAGGTTAATGACCTTTTAAAAAATATTGACCTTTTGTCAGATGTTAACTCTGTTTCTCTGTCCACAGATGCTGCCTTACCTGCTGAGCATTTCCTATTTTCATCGTTGAACACAAAACCCAGGCTGACTGAAGGAGTGCAGCACTGTCTGATGTGCTGTCTTTAGGGTGAGACATTAAAACTGAGGCCGTGTCTGCCCTCTGAGATGGACATAAAAATGTCCCGTGATTTTGTTTCAAAGAGGAGCAGGAAAGCTCTTCCAGTTGTCAAAGAATCATAAGGGCACAGAAGGAGGCCATTTGGCCCATCATGTCCGTACCAGCTCCCTGTACAGTAAAGGCCTGCTCCCCGACACGAACCCGACGGGACCCGACGACATGTGTCGGGTTCGGGTTGGGTCGGGCCCCTCTTCTGGGACCGGCTTTCGGGCTTGGGACGGGTCGGGCAGAGTCTGGGTCGGGTCGGGCAGAGTCTGGGTCGGGTCGGGCAGAGTCTGGGACGGGTCGGGCAGAGTCTGGGTCGGGTCGGGCCAGACACACACGGTAAGTGCTCTGCTGGTAAGTATTGAAATTAAAAAACTCCCTGAGCTGGGTGTCTGGGATGAAACTGCGTCTGCGCAGTGAGCGAGTGACATCACTATGATGTCATCACGCATGCGCTGCAGCTTCCTGCAGTTTCGGTGTCAGGAAGGTAAGTAAAGGGATGGTCGAGTTGGGGTTGGGCTCGGGTCGGGTCGGGCTCGGGGCAAAATTGGAGGGATGCAGGCTGGGTCGGTCTCGAGCCCGCTGTGGTTTGGTCGGATTCGGGTCAGGTTCCTTTTCCCGACCCGAGCAGGCCTTTACTGTACAGCAATCCATTCAGTCCCTTTCCCCCACTCTATCCCTGTAGCCCTGCAAGTTTATTTCCCTCAAATGCCCATCTAACTTCCCTTTGAAATTATTGGTCATCTCTTCATCCCCCCTCGTAGACAGAGAGTTCCAGGTCATTACCACTCACTGTGTAAAAATGTTCTGTCTCACATTCTCCTCTGCATCTCTTGCCCAAAACCTTAAATCTGTGTCCCCCCTAGTCCTTGTACCATCAGCTAATGGGACAAGTTTTTCTTTGTCTACCTTATCCAAACCTGCCTTAACCTTGTACACCTCTATCAAATCTCCCCTCAATCTCCTTTGCTTCAAGCAGAACAACATCAGCTTCTCGAACCTAACCTTGTAGCTACAAACACTCATCCCTGGAACCATTCTGGTAAATCTCCTCTGTATTCCTAAATGGTTTCCCACATTCGACCCTCTGTAAACTTGGGGGTCATCCAAAATTTGCACCAAGTCCCGTTCCCCTATCACCCCTGTGCTCGCTGGCCTACATTGGCTCCCGATGAAGCAACATCTTGATTTTAGAATTCTCATTTGGGGAGGTCAAACAAGGCAAAGGAATGCACGATTAATGGGAAAACACTGAGAGGTGTAGAGGAAGTGAGGGACCTTGGAGTGAATGTCCACAGATCCCTGAAGGTAGCAGGACAGGTCGATAAGGTAGTTAAGAAGGCATATGGAATCCTTTCCTTTATTAGCCGAGGTATAGAATATAAGAGCAGGGAGGTTATGCTGGAACTGTATAAATCATTGGTTAGGCCACAACTTGAGTACTGTGTTCAGTTCTGGTCACCTCATTACAGAAAGGATGTAATTGCACTAGAGAGGGTACAGAGGAGATTTACGAGGATGTTGCCGGGACTGGAAAAATGCAGCAAGAGGAAAGATTGGATAGGCTGGGGTTGTTCTCCTTAACAGAGAAGGCTGAGGGGAGATTGATTGAAATGTACAAAATTTTGAGGGGCCTGGATAGAGTGGAGGTGAAGGGTCTATTTACCTTAGCAGAAATGTCAGTGACGAGGGGGCATAGATTTAAAGTGATTGGTAGAAAAATTAGAGGGGAGATGAGGAAAATCATTTTCACCCAGAGGGTGGTGATGGTCTGGAACTCGCTGCCTGAAAGGGTAGTTGAGGCAGAGACATTCAACTCAATCAAAAGGAGTCTGGATATGCACCTCAAGTGCCGTAATCTGCAGGACTACGGACCAAATGCTGGAAGGTGGGATTAGAATAGGTGGATCGTTTTTCGGCCGGCACAGACACGATGGGCCAAGTGGCCTCTTTCTTTGCTTTAAACTTTCTATGATTCTATGATTCATCCGTGTTTTTAAATTCCTCCATGTCCTTGTCGCTCCCTGTCTCTGTAATCTCTTCCAGCCTCACAACCCTCCAAGATATCTCCACTTCTCTAATTCTGGCCTCTTGCTCAGACCTGATTTTAATCACTCCGCTATTGGAGACGGTGCCTTCAGCTGCCTGCGCTCTAAGTCTCCCTACACCTCTCTGCCTCTCCACCTCGCTTTCCTCCTATTAAAACCTAACTCTTTGACCAAATCTTTATTGCATTAAAGGCGCCAAAGGAATATACGTTCCTTATAAGTTCCAAATATAAACTTGAGCTGGTTCGGGTGAATGTTGAAGATCCAATTGATGATATTTGAAAGAAGAGTAGGGAGCTCTGCCGATGTCCAGGCCAACATTCATCCCTTCAATACCGCCAGATATAAAGTGAACAGGTCGCATATCTCTGCTGTTTGGGGGAAAGTTGCTGTGCACCAATTGGTTGCTTTGTTTGCCCTCAGGCAAGTGACTGTACCTCACAATCGATTTTCTCACTGTGAATTGTTCTGGGATGTTAAGAAAGAGTCTGTTTTAATCTCTCCTTCTTTGGCCCATTGTTTTCCTTACACCTCTGCACAGCACCATGGGACCATTTTCTACACGAAATCCAAGTAGTTTTATCCTGTCAACAGGGTGTCTTCTCTATTGGGACTGGGTATTTTACCCAAAACAAAGCTCCCATTTCTACAGAACAGTTCCCTTTCCTAATATATTGGTCATAAGAAATTGATGCTATTTTATTTTGTTAGGGGAGGGAAAAATCGATAGAATAAGTAGAATGTCAGATCAAACCCAGTGCACAGATTATGCCATTACCATAGAATAACACAGCACAGAAGGAGGCCATTCAGTCCATCGTGCTTGTGCTGGCTGTTTGAAAGAGCTATCCAGTTAGTCCCACTCCCCTGCTCTGACCCCACAGCCCTGTAATTTTTTTCTCCTTTTTCAGGTATTTATCCAATTCGACAGTTATTATTGAATCTGCTTTCACCGCCCTTTCAGCAGCGCATCCCAGATCACAGCAACTTGCCGCGAAGAAAGAATTCTTTCCTCATCTCCACTCTGGGTCTTTTGCCAATTATTTTAAAATTACATCCTCCGATTACGGTGTCATCTTCTTCCCTGAAGGTTGACTGCCACGGATCTCCATCGCTGTCTGTCCTGTGCAGTCCTTACACATTCTGTGTAGGTCAACTGTATCCAGTTTATTATATCTGTCATCCATTTACATCACTGCGTCCCTCTCCTATGTTTTCCATCGAACTTTCCTTCCAATAATTGTCTCTGTCTACCTTTTGCTTGAATGATGTGACCGAAGTATTGTATCTTTCTCTGATGTTATGCACTAATTTCCTCTTTTCTCCATACATTTCCAGCACTTCCTCATTGGTCTTTCTGTCTATGATGTGCAGAACATCCTCCGATATGGCTACATAGATGACAAAATGCAGCACCTCAGCATTCTGTTCCTAAGAATCAAGGTCAGTTTCTTTGATCTTAACAAGTCCTTCATTCTGACAAAGCTGGCCTTGGTTATCTCAATTCTCCTTTGGAGCTCAGAGTCAGATCTCCCATCATCTGTGATAAGCTGCCCAAGGTATTTAAACCTTTTCACTTTTCCAGGACTTGTCCATTTACTGCAATTTTCACTTTCCAGGTTAGGTCCCCGCTCATCACCATTGTCCTGGTTTTCTTCACATTCATTCTTAATCCATATTCCACATTCGTTACATTCACTATGTTCACTATTTGCTGTAGGGCGTCTTCTGACTCTGCCATCGGTGTAGTGTCATCTGCTTATCTTTTACACCCACCTGAAAGGGCAGACAGGGTCTCAATACATTACTGAGGGGAGTGCCGCACTGGCGGAGCGTTGCCTTTTGGATGAGACATTAAAAAGAGGTCCCGTCTGCCCTCTCAAGTGGGTATAACAGATCCCATGGCCATTATTTCAGACGAGCAGGAGCCTGATCCCCAGCGTCCTTTGGGCTAATGTTTATCCCTCAATCTTTTGGGCCTCCTTATCTCGAGAGACAATGGATACGCGCCTGGAGGTGGTCAGTGGTTTGTGAAGCAGCGCCTGGAGTGGCTATAAAGGCCAATTCTGGAGTGACAGGCTCTTCCACAGGTGCTGCAGAGAAATTTGTTTGTTGGGGCTGTTGCACAGTTGGCTCTCCCCTTGCGCCTCTGTCTTTTTTCCTGCCAACTACTAAGTCTCTTCGACTCGCCACAATTTAGCCCTGTCTTTATGGCTGCCCGCCAGCTCTGGCGAATGCTGGCAACTGACTCCCACGACTTGTGATCAATGTCACACGATTTCATGTCGCGTTTGCAGACGTCTTTATAACGGAGACATGGACGGCCGGTGGGTCTGATACCAGTGGCGAGCTCGCTGTACAATGTGTCTTTGGGGATCCTGCCATCTTCCATGCGGCTCACATGGCCAAGCCATCTCAAGCGCCGCTGACTCAGTAGTGTGTATAAGCTGGGGATGTTGGCCGCTTCAAGGACTTCTGTGTTGGAGATATAGTCCTGCCACCTGATGCCAAGTATTCTCCGAAGGCAGCGAAGATGGAATGAATTGAGACGTCGCTCTTGGCTGGCATACGTTGTCCAGGCCTCGCTGCCGTAGAGCAAGGTACTGAGGACACAGGCCTGATACACTCGGACTTTTGTGTTCCGTGTCAGTGCGCCATTTTCCCACACTCTCTTGGCCAGTCTGAACATAGCAGTGGAAGCCTTACCCATGCGCTTGTTGATTTCTGCATCTAGAGACAGGTTACTGGTGATAGTTGAGCCTAGGTAGGTGAACTCTTGAACCACTTCCAGAGCGTGGTCGCCAATATTGATGGATGGAGCATTTCTGACATCCTGCCCCATGATGTTCGTTTTCTTGAGGCTGATGGTTAGGCCAAATTCATTGCAGGCAGACGCAAACCTGTCGATGAGACTCTGCAGGCATTCTTCAGTGTGAGATGTTAAAGCAGCATCGTCAGCAAAGAGGAGTTCTCTGATGAGGACTTTCCGTACTTTGGACTTCGCTCTTAGACGGGCAAGGTTGAACAACCTGCCCCCTGATCTTGTGTGGAGGAAAATTCCTTCTTCAGAGGATTTGAACGCATGTGAAAGCAGCAGGGAGAAGAAAATCCCAAAAAGTGTGGGTGCGAGAACACAGCCCTGTTTCACACCACTCAGGATAGGAAAGGGCTCTGATGAGGAGCCACCATGTTGAATTGTGCCTTTCATATTGTCATGGAATGAGGTGATGATACTTAGTAGCTTTGGTGGACATCCGATCTTTTCTAGTAGTCTGAAGAGACCACGTCTGCTGACGAGGTCAAAGGCTTTGGTGAGATCAATGAAAGCAATGTAGAGGGGCATCTGTTGTTCACGGCATTTCTCCTGTATCTGACGAAGGGAGAACAGCATGTCAATAGTCGATCTCTCTGCACGAAAGCCACACTGTGCCTCAGGGTAGACGCGCTCGGCCAGCTTCTGGAGCCTGTTCAGAGCGACTCGAGCAAAGACTTTCCCCACTATGCTGAGCAGGGAGATTCCACGGTAGTTGTTGCAGTCACCGCGGTCACCTTTGTTTTTATAGAGGGTGATGATGTTGGCATCGCGCATGTCCTGGGGTACTGCTCCCTCGTCCCAGCACAGGCATAGCAGTTCATGTAGTGCTGAGAGTATAGCAGGCTTGGCACTCTTGATTATTTCAGGGGTAATGCTGTCCTTCCCAGGGGCTTTTCGGCTGGCTAGGGAATCAATGGCATCACTGAGTTCCGATTTGGTTGGCTGTATGTCCAGCTCAATCAACATCACTAAAACAGATGATCTGGTCACTATCACATTGCTGTTTGTGGGATCTTGCTATGTGCAATTTGGTTGCCACATTTCCTACAATACAACAGTGACTACACTTTCATAGTATTTCACGAGCTGTGAAGCGCTTTGAGGTCGTTTCAGGCGCTATAGAAATGCAAGTTGCCGTGCTGTATAAATCTAAATTTCTTTCCTTTTTTCTCTCATGGGTCCAGCCATAAAGTGGTTGATTCATTACAATAACGTACTGGCATTTTCATCTGCTTAAAACCTCCTTCCCATCCCCTTCCAGCGTTAAATCTCTTTTGTCTCTCTCTCTCTCTGCCTTAGCCTCACACTGTGAGGTTTGAAATCTCTAATCTCTCTCATACGCTAGATGACGCTTTGCACTTGAAAAAGATGTTCTGACGTTGAGGATCAGCTCGCTGTGTGAGGAGGGAGGCCGTTAGCAAAGCTGAGACAAAAACACAAGCGCTTTTAATACTCCTTCCAGCCCCTTGCAGAGGAGACAGAGAGAGAGAGAGAGAGAGAGTGAATCCATTCGCCAGCACAGAACGATGGGACGGAAACCAGAGCTCCAGGAGTCGGTGTTCGGTAGGAAAATAAACCTTCGAGAGCAGGATTTTGTCTGTAGATGTGTGTGTTTTTCGGCTGGTGTACCGAAGGATGAGAAGCAGCTAAAAGGGGGGCGGGAGAGCTGGCATTCTTACAGAGGACAGATTGTTGCAGTCAGCTGGTTGCTGTAACAATATAGACTTTCTGTTACATTCACAAGTATGTGGCTTCTCCCTGTTTCTTCCCTGTTCTCGCTGGCACCCAGTCTAGAGAGGGGTTGCACGGTGCTCAGAATCATTATTATAAGCCTTGTTGTTTTTAGTTGTGCGAGATGAATGGAGTCAGGCTGTTTATGTTCTGTTTGAATGTGGAAGAGATTAGTGTTTGATGTTGGTGCCGTGTGACAATGGGGAACAGCTCATTGCTTCCAGTCCCCTCAAAACTCTGAAATTCACAAGAACTCGATCAGTATCAAAGGATGAAACTGACGCCGCCCGACGGGGCATTGAGGGGGCAATTCAGACTGTGTCAGAGGGAGGGGAGAGAGAGAGAGAGAGAGAGAGAAACACAACACAACTTTCATACCTCCTCTGTACAATGTATAAATAGACTTGTCCCTTTCGATGTGATGATGGGTGTATCCAGATGTGTAACTTGTGGGAATATATTGCTTTGTGAAATGTAGGTTGGTGTAATGAGATTGTGTGAGGAGGAGGTGGAAGGTCTGGTTGGTGTTTTATCACTCCTATTTCCATTCCCCCATTCAATTCACAGTCATGTGGTAAACAAAGAGGATTTTAAACTCTCTCTCCCCCCTCAATCTAATCAGCTATTCTATTTCAGCTTCTAGGGAGACCAGGAGACGCCATTTTTAAAAAGAAACTTTTTCTATCAGTTTGTTTATTTATTTTGTTAAGAAAACGAGATTGAGGGGAAAGATGTTTAATGAACTCTCTTAGGGATGATATGCCCCTGTTAGGCCCATTGCAGTCACTTCAGTGTTTTGACTGAATATTAGGACTGTTTTTACACTGTAAGATATTATTGATTTAAAGGGACAGACTGGACTGTGGTAGAGTTTAATGTGTGAATTGTCAGTTCATCGACTTTGGAACTAGGAGCACTTTCCAAATGGCAAGAAGCTCGGAACGATGGAGGAGCAGCGAGGTTTAAAGGTCCAAGTAGAGAAATCACTAAAAGCTGGTGAACAGGTGCAAAACAAAAAATTAAAATGGCTAATGGAATTTTGGTCTTTTTCTCAAGGATTGTAACGCAAAGGGCTGGAAGTCTGGCGTAAAACTCTGGTTTAACCCCAGTTAGAGTAAGAGCGTTCAGTTCTGGGCACCGCATCTCAGGAAGGATATATTGGCCTTGGAGGAGGTGTAATGGAGAGTCACCAGAATGATACCAGGACTGAAAGGGTTAAATTGAGGATAGCTTGTACTTTACTGATGAAAGGTCACAGACCTGAAACGTTAACTCAGTTCTTCTCTCCACGGATGCTGCCAGACCTGCTGAGTATTTCCAGCATTTTCTGCTTTTATTTATGATGGATTGTATAGACTGGAATTGTAATGCCTCAAGTTTAGAAGATTAAAGGGTGATCTAATTGAGTTAAGATGATTAAAGACATTGATAGTTTCTCTCTATCTACTTGACTTCCTCTGGTGGGAGAATCTTACAATTCAAGCCAGGCCGTTCATGGTTGATGTCAGGAAACACTGCTTCACACAAAGGGGAGTGAAATTCTGGAACACTCTCCCCCAAAAAGCTGTTGAGGCTGGAGGTCAATTGAAAATTTCAGGACTGCAATTGATAGATTTTTGTTGGATTAAGAGTTAAAGAACCAAGGCAGGGAGCTAAAGAACCAAGGGTAGCACAGTGGTGCAGTGGTTAGCACTGCAGCCTCACAGCTCCAGCGACCTGGGTTCGATTCTGGCCGAGTTTGCAAGTTCTCCCTGTGATTGTGTGGGTTTTCCACTGGGTGCTCTGGTTTCCTCCCACAGCCAAGACTTGCAGGTTGTTAGGTAAATTGGACATTGTAAATTGCCCCTAGTGTAGGTAGATGGTGGGGATGTGTTAGGGAATATGGAATTAATGTAGGATTAATATAAATGGGTGGTTGATGGTCAGCACAGCTTTGGTGGGTCAAAGGGCCTGTTTCAGTGCTGTATCTCTCTCTCCATCTCTTTAAAAAAAAAGATGGAGTTAAAATACAGATCAGCTGTGATCTAACTGAATGTTGGAACAGATTCAAGGGGCTGAATGGCCTCCTCCTGCTCCTATGTTTAGATAAATAGGGATGACATATCACTGCCTTCTTTTAAAACAGCTATTTGTTTCGTGCTGGAGCAGAGGGAGGGTGGAAATCAACCAACTGAAGTTATCAAGATTAGATGAAGGGAACTTGAGAAAACTGATCCCTGGGAAACTGCCCAGTGGTGAGTTCAAATCTCAAGGGACACCTGTTTAAAAATGAGGAAGTTGGGAATAGGAGGGGACGGGGGAAACCTCTTTTTAGTTTTGTAAAATGAGAAAGGCCCCTAAAGCAGACAGTACAAATGGGTGGAAGAGAGGTGGCTGTGTTATGGAGAGGGATGTTACGAAATGATGTTACGAAAGGGTCAGCCCTTCAAAAAGGGCTGGGCTTGTTTGGGTCTAATGGTCCTTTCCTGTTCCAAAAATGACTTTGAAGAGCTGAAAATGTTTGTTACAATAATTTGGCAGCTGTACTAACTGCTTAATGTGGTTAAACACACACACGTGGAAGTGTTAGATTTGAATTTAATTTACAGCCACAGAAAGCCAGAGCTGAAGGGTCAACGAACCCAACGAATTTCCCTCTGCAATAACTCCCCAGGTGTTACTTATTGATAATGAATTCATTGGGATAACACCAGAAAATTAAAGCATCACTTGTGGCTAAGTATTGGTTCGAATAACATTAATAAATCCCATCTCACTTTACTGGGGGAGGTAGTGGGAGGGTGGGGTCGAGGAGGGGGGATGTAGAGCAGGAGATGGGAAAGATTGTTGTGGAGAGATTGATTGAAAGGACGGTAAAAAAATTCAAAACACTGCTACACTGCTGCCTAAATTTCCTAACTCACACCAAGTCCCTTTCACCTATCACCTCCTGTGCTCACTGACTGTGG
This sequence comes from Heterodontus francisci, assembly GCF_036365525.1. NCBI lineage: Eukaryota > Metazoa > Chordata > Chondrichthyes > Heterodontiformes > Heterodontidae > Heterodontus > Heterodontus francisci. The sequence continues at coordinate 5,896,711 of NC_090378.1, read as the reverse complement.
TTCCCAGTCCAGCAACACTTCTTTAAAATTGGCAATTGTGTGTTCAGATTCCTCCATGGCCTCACCCCTCCCTATTTATGTGACCTCCCCCAGCCCTACAACCCTCCAAAATCTTTGTGCTTCTCCAATTCTGATCCTGTGCTCATCCCCGATTTTCATCGCTCCATCATTGGTGGCCATGTCTTCAGCTGCCTGGGCCCTAAGCTCTGGAATTCTCTCCCTAAACTGCTCCACTTCTCCCTTTCTCTCTCGCTTCCCCCTTGAAGATGCTCCTTAAAGCCGACATCTTTGTCCAAGCTTTTGGTCATCTATCGTGGCTCCTTATGTGGCTTAGAGTGAGATTTTGTTTGATAATTGCTCCTGTGCAGCACATAAGGGACATTTTACTATGTTAAAGGTGCTATATAAATGTACAACGTTGGTATTGTAATGGCAATAGGAGTTTTAAGAGGCATTTTGAATAGAGTAAACCAGTTTTGGAGAATTCCCCAAAGAGTAGGGGGTGTAAATGATGAGTGAGCAAGGTGGGGATAAGCATTTGGAAGATTGAAGATGACAGGGGTGTGGAAGCACAGTGAGCAAAAGTGCGAATCATGAAGAGTAGCTAGCAGTGACTGACGAACGTGGCAAATACTTCTCCAAGTATAGAATCTGAACAGTCCCATTGTACAGTTGTAGCTGTAAATATCAGTCAAGGGTTGGTCCTGAATTTTAATGGCCAAACTAGCCATCCCCATAGAATCTCAATACAGTAACTCTTTGTCAATTCATAAACAGATGTTTTGGTGTGCGTGAGTTGCCTGGGCTTTTCAGTTTGGATGCAAGTGACAAAACGTCAATTAATCGGCTGCACTTGAATCTTTTTGATATGTTTTTCTGCCATGCTCGACTGCATAAAGTTAATCTGTCGGAGGTTCCACTGACTGCAAAAAGTTGTGTAAAGGACTGTACTAAAATGATTTAATTACAAAGCAGATGGCTTCTGCAGTTTCAGACTAATCTAAGTCTGGTGGTTACATCATTATCTCAAAGACTTTTATCAATATTAATGAGGTATTCTGGTGTCACAGATGCTCATGATTTATCAAAAAGAGAGTGCTACGTATTGCGACTCTCCTTGCTCTGAATCTCTCTCTTCAGCAGAATAACTTTTTTTAAATTTCTCCTTCTCTCGCCTCCTTGTAAGATTTACCTGAAAACATATCTTTTGGTTTCGGCTTTTGATCAGCTGTTTTAGTCGTTTCTTATGTGGCTCGCTGTCAAAGTTTGTCTGATTTACACTCTTGTGAAGCACCTTGGGTTTTTTACTATATTAAAGACGCTATGTAAATACAGCTTGTTAATATGACCGGGAGATACAATGTTGAAAATTGCGTGGTTTTGCTTTTATTTTGATGACATTTTCTGCATTGGAATATTAGCAATGTTAGCCTGGCCTTTTGTCCATCTCCCACTTCTATCTCTGCACCATTGGCGGCTGTGCCTTCAGCAGCTAAGGCCCTAAACTCTGGAATTCCCTCCCTAAACCTCTCAACCTCTTCCTTTCCTCCTTTTAAGATGCTTTTTAAAACCTACCTCTTTTTAACCAAGCCTTTGTTCACCTGCACTAATATCTCTTTATATGGCTCGGTATCAAGTGTAGCCTGATGACAACCGCTGTGAAACGTCTCAACACTGTTTACTACATTAAACAGAAAAATACGTTTTGGCCAAATACATCCAGGCTGACCGAATTACTGAAGCTGGAGAAATCCTGCTGGAAGTCAGCTCACTGTTCATTACAATCAGAGCGGACAAGCTGGCCGTGGGGAATGTTTACAAGTTGCCGATGGATACTTGGCCAACCATCATTCAACCATCTGTCAATCATCCAGCCATCTCCCTGGGCAATTTCAACTATCACTGCTACATGTGAGGCTACCAAATAGTAGACCAAATGGGCAAGCAACTAGAAGAGTGGGCACTGACCTCTGATATCCACCTTGCCTACGATGCCAAACGGCCAGGCACCTTTTGCTCTGTCTGCTGGCAGAGGAAATATTCGTCGGACCCCGTTTCATGACTGGCGATGGCAAAGGACGGCTGCTCACCTGCTCCCAGGGATCCTTAAGAACTTTCCCCGCAACACTGATCCAGCATCATAATATAGGGATCGAGATGCCGACAGTCACCTTGGTCTCAGAACCAAGATGGAAATTCTGTAAGGCTTCATGGGAAACTTTCACTAGCAGTGTCGAGAGCAGAATCCAGGGAATACCACCATCCCCAAAAACTACTACTGCTTTGCTCAACTGCTGAAAGAGGGGATGGCCCCAGGAGTATTCCTACAGGAAAGAATATGTACCATGCTGGTCCCAGGAGAGTGAAGGATTGCTGACAGTATTTAATGTTACTCAAGATCCAGATACAGCAATAATGCTGGATTTCTCATATTCCAGTGGGAAACCCTGGAGCCTGGAAATAAAAAGAGAAAATTCTGATAATACTCAGCAGATCTGGAAGAATCTGTGAAGAGAGCAACAGAGTTAACGTTTTCAGGTCAGTGACCTTTCATCAGAACCCTGGAACTTGCCTCACTGCCTCAACACGAGGCAGCAAAGGTCTGTGTAAACCCCAATGCCGTCTACCTGCAACCAGCTACCATCAAAAATGTGAGAAAGCTGCTTAAACTCTCTCTGCAAAAAAACTGCTCCGCACCCCATCTGCTCAACTACCTTCACACTAAAGAGGTGGACACAGCACCAACGACCGCCAATTCTGGGAAGGTTTCTGAGATTGATGGCACCTATCCAGAGTTCCTCAAGAACCAGGGCCCCAATGGACAGATTTGGCTTGTCAAACTGGCCTCCAACATCCTTGATACTGGGATAATCCCAGAAATCTGGTGCTGTTCCAAAGTCAATGCCATGCTAAAACGGTAAAACTATCCCACCATCCCAAAAGCTATCATCCCATTGCTCTTCTGTCCACGGTCTACAAGATGGTCAAATGGCTCATCATTAACTAGATAAAACTGCTTTTAGGATTCGCTCTCCCAAACAGGCAGGTGGGTTTGAGAGAAGGAAGAAGCTGCTCCAACCAACCTGTTACTGAAGCTTTCAGCAATCATTATGATGCAAAATTCTCAGGCTTATCAACACCCCAACGAACAACTGTAAGTTGCATTCCAGGACTTAACTGTAAGTTCCGCGTTTGTCTTGATGACAAGACCAGCTGAACATGAATGCTCAACAAGGGTCTGCCACGGTCACCAGCCTTTCCCAGCGAATGGAGGACAGTGAATGTGGTGCCATTATTCAAGAAGGGTAGCAGGGATAAATCAGGTAATTATAGGCCAGTGAGCCTAACATCAGTGGTTGGTAAACTATTGGAAAACATTCTGAGGGATAGGATTAATCTCCACTTGGAGAGGCAGGGATTAATCAGGGATAGTCAGCATGGGTTTGTCAGGGGGAGATCGTGTCCAACAAACTTAATTGAATTTTTCGAGGTGGTGAATAGATGTGTAGATGAGGGTAAAGCAATTGATGTAGTCTACATGGTCTTCAGTAAGGCTTTTGATAAGGTCCCACATGGGAGATTGGTTAAGAAGGTAAGAGCCCATGGGATCCAGGGCAATTTGGCAAATTGGATCCAAAATTGGCTTAGTGGCAGGAGTTAGAGGGTAATAGTCAAGGGTTGTTTTTGCGAGTGGAAGCCTGTGACCAGTGGTATACCGCAGGGACTGGTGCTGGGACCCTTGCTGTTTGTAGTGTACATTAATGATTTATTTGTGAATAAAGGAGATATGATCAGTAAGTTCGCAGATGACATGAAAATTGGTGGTGTTGTAAATAGTGAGGAGGAAATCCTTAGATTATAGGACGATATAGATGGGCTGGTAAGATGGGCAGAGCAGTGGCAAATGGAATTTAATCCTGAGAAGTGTGAGGTGATGCATGTTGGGAGGACGAACAAGGCAGGGGAATATACAATGGATGGTAGGACCCTAGGAAGTACAGAGGAGCATGATAGGTTTGATAGGAAAAAACTTTTTCGCTTAGTGGAGGAATCAGTAACCAGGTGGCATAGATTTAAGGTAATGGGCAGGAGGTTTAGAGGGGATTTGAGGAAGAAATTTTTCACCTAGAGGGTGGCTGGAATCTGGAACGCACTGCCTGAAGAGGTGGTAGAGACAGGAACCCTCATAACATTTAAGAAGTATTTAGATGAGCTCTTGAAACACCATAGCATACAAGGCTACAGTCCAAGTGCTGGAAAATGGGATTAAAATAGATAGGTGCTTGATGGCCGGCACGGACACGATGGGCCGAAGGGCTTGTTTCTGTGCTGTATAACTCTGTGACTCTATGACATCTACATAGTTGGACATATTCTGCACCAAATCTCAGATGTCTGTCTATGTTGATGATATAGACTGGCTGGTGCAGGCATCAATGCTAGAGGAAGCAAGTAGGATGCTTACCAGTGACCTGGACCTCTGGAATGCAACGTCTGGACCTGGGGCCTCCACCCCAATCCAGAGAAGACTGTTGCATTGGCATTGCATCTGAAAAATACAGATCCAGGAAAGACCTCCATGTTTCCTTCTGTGGAAGGTGACCCCCCCCCCCCCCCCCCCCCACCCATAATATCTGGGTGTTACTCTGAACAGAGCTCTCACCTATCAGCCTTGTCTTATCAACAGTGGCCAAAAACGAAAAATCCAGGGTGAACCTAGTCTGGAAACACACTGAAGCATTGCCAGGCGATTACAGCCCGAATACTTCACTGTGCAACACTGGCCCAAGTCTACTCTGCTGCAGAATACTGCTCTGTCTCATGGTCCTACAGCTGCTACACAAAGATCGTGGCCGTGCAGCTAAACGCTGCCGTGAGGACCGGATCAGGGATGCTTAACTCCACTCCATCTGAGTGGTTCCCAGTCCTGTTCCACATTGCCCTGCCTGCCATTCACCGTGATGCCATTGTGCTCCGTGAGATGTAAACCATCATGAACAACACTGACCATCCCATTCACAAGGACTTGAAAAACACAAGAAGGCGATTAAAATGACGTTGGCCATTCTGGGAAACAGCAGCTAATATTCATGCAGGTGGTATTGACACATTATCCAGATGGACTGAATTTGGGTCAGAAGGAGCATAAAGAAGCAACACCTCATCACTGACCCAACCGCAGTGAACCCCAGCTTCAACCTCACTCGAAGACAGTGGGCAGCTCTCAATCGAACCCGCACTGGGCACTGGGCATTGACAGTGCAGTCACCTGCTCCATATGTGGAAGATGAGGGATGACCCGAACTCCAGTTGTTACCACGAGTTTCTTTCCATGGAACACATCACGTCAACCTGCCCACTAAGATCAGTTCCTGGAGATACCTCATTTCTCCACTTAGCATCATAGGAGACCATCAAACGGAGAGTCAAACTAGACATCCCATTAATAAACTTTTCCAATCATATGAAAGTAGTACAACAATAAAAACACCATGTGATGCAAGTTGCTGTTAAAAAGGTTTATGAAATTATTTTGTTAAGCTGGCACATTCTCTGCAGGCAAGATCTTTGTCCAAGAGCACTTATTTTAAGATGATTTGAGATTCATGTGTTGCTCTGAGCAGTTGTATGACAGCTGATGCCCCAGGGTTGGTTAGAATCGCGGAAGATAAGTTTCAGTCTCTTGGCTATTGTGTGACAGTTTGCTAAACCAGACTGAGACTCCATCTCCAGGTGACTGACTAACTGACAGAAAGAAAGAAGCCATTTGTCAGAAGTGACTGATTACCTGTCCACATATTGATTTGTTAAAAAAAAAAATCACCGCAAGCTAAGAATAGAAATATAGTCGAAGCTGTTGCAAGTACATCATGTCTGTTGGCATCAGTCTTTGTCCTGTGCACCAGCTAGTGGTGAGAATAACAGGCTTATTTTGCTTTGAAATTGGTTGGCAAGCAATTGGTTGTTAAGTTCTGGATTGCTGACAAGTTCACTTTTTTGCAATGTGCGTTTTTTCTAAATAAAATACAGATGCTAAATGTAGTGTGATACAGGACAGAAAGAAGCCATTAGGCCCATCATGCCTGTGCTAGCTCCTTGAAAGAGCTATCCAATTAGTCCCACTCCCCTGCTCTTTCCCCATAGTCCTGCAAATTTTTCCCTTTCAAGTATTTATCCAATTCCCTTTTGAAAGTTATTATTGAATCTGCTTCCACCGCCCTTTCAGGCAGCGCATTCCAGATCACAACAACTCACTGTTTATTTCAAAAAATTCCTCCTCTCCCCTCAGTTCTTTGTCCAATTATCTTAAGTCTATGTCCTTTGGTTATCGATCCTTCTGCCAGTGGAAACAATTTCTGCTTATTTACTCTTAACAATTCACTTTGTTGAAACTGTGTTGAAAATTATCACTGAAGAGAAATGTGAGTTTGTGTCTGTCTGCTGCAATATGCTTTTCCACTCAATTGTGCCAATTCCTTTGAGCATGATTTCTGTGTATTACAGCACAGAAGGAGGCCGTTTGGCTCATTGAGTCCATGCTGGCTGTCCACAGAGCTATTCATTCAGTCCCACTCCCCTGATCGATCCCGTGGCCCTGTAAAGTTTATTTCCTTCAAGTGCCCATCCAATTTCCTTTTGAAGTCATTGATTGTCTCGGCTTCCACCACCCTCATAGGCAGCGAGTTCCAGGTCATTACCACCCACTGTGAAAAAAGGTTCTTCCTCATATTCCCCCTGCATCTCTTGCCCAAAACTTTCAATCTGTGTCCCCTAGTCCTGATATCATCAGCTAATGGGAACAGGTTTTCCTTGTCTAGCTTATCTAAACCTGTCAATCTTGTACATCTCTATATCAAATCTTCCCTCGATCTCTGAGCAGGCTCAATGGGCTGAATGGCCTACTCCTATTCCTATGTTCCTTTGCTCCAGGGAGAATGAACCCAGCTTCTCCAACCTAACTTTGTAACTAAAATCCCCCTTTCCTGGAACCATTCTGGTAAATCTCCTCTGCAACCTCTCAAGGATCCTCATACCTTCCTAAAGTGTGGTGACCAGAACTGGATGCGATACTCCAATTGGGGCCTAACCAGAACATGAATTTGCTGAGGATGAATAAGTTTGTGATTCTAGCTGTATTGCAGGGTTTTTGTCCAGAACTTGTGTCCCGAAATATGCATTGATACTTGGGTAGGAATAGCAAAACAGAAAATTCTGGAAGCACTCAGCAGGTCAGGCAGCATCTGCAAAGAGAGAAATCGAGTAGTGTTCGAGGTCGAAAACCTTTCATTTGTGAAACTAGAATCAGGTACTCATTTAATCTTGCGCTCTCATTAATGGATAGATGTTCTTATTTCTACATCAAATCAATAGCACAGATACAGGCCTTTCAGCCCAACTGGTTAATTGTATATTCATTGTGTTTAATTATATGCAAGTGGCAGGGTTTTACTTGAATACTAGATACTTATTGAAACGGTAGTGTGGTTGAGTTAGGAGATGTATGCTTGTATTGTTTCACTCTGTAAATTAAGTTTAGACTGAGGAAAGATTGGCTCCAGTATCATCCTTCATCAACTGGCTTTCTGGATTTGAACAGCTCATGCTGGTGTTTATGCTCCACACGAGCCTCCTCCCACCCTCTTCATCTCCCCCTATCGGCATCTCCTTCTCCCTTGTCCAGCTTCCCCTTAAATACATCTATACTATTCACTTCAACCACTCCATATGGTAGTGATTTCCACATTCTCACTACTGTTTGGGCAAAGAAGTTTCTACCAAATTCCCTATTGGACTATCTGATTAGTGACTATCTCTTCTGTATGGCTAATAGTTCTGGTTCCCTGCCTCACCCTACACTTACCCTATCAAAAATCTATTTATAATTTTAAAGACCTTTATCAGGTCACCCCTCAGCCTTCTGTTTTCCAGACAGGAAAGCACTCCAGCCTGTTGAATCATTCTTGAAAGGTTATAACCTCTGCATTCTGAAGTATGTTTTTTTAACCTTTTTTTCACTCTGGCTACATGAAAATCTTCATATTCCATAATGCTGCCTCATCCAATTAGCTGGAATCACTCCTCAAGCCTTCACCTTGACTGAACTGTCAATCAAGTCATTCAACTGAAGATAGTTATAGGGTCCTAACATTCTACTACTGGGGAGTTATGACTTCCCTTGTGCAGATGTGTGCTTGGAGGAGTTAATCCCAAGGAGGACAGATGTTGGGACAAGGAGAACTTGTAGCTGAATGCTTATCAGCAAAAGTCTCTGACTGGTAACTCTGCTAATTTGGCTGGAAATGAAACTGACATTTCCAAGATGAACAGAAACTCACGGCAGGCAAAAGCTAGAAATTAACAAAGAATTAACCATTTGCTGACAGGACTAGTAAATCAGCTCAGGCATGCTGCAATCCAGCCAGGCAAGATCAGACAGCCACTGGTGAAAATAGTCTTGTAATGTTTTACAGTTACCCTACCCTTAGGCTCCACAGTCTTCATACCAATGCAATTTGAAATCAGCTCTGCCTTGAGATTTGAGGCATAAATCAGGGTTGGAGGCCTGAACTCACTTCGGAGCAGAGTTTGATCCCATGTACCAGGGAGTCTCACTCCACTTTGTCCAGGTGTTGACTAGAATTGTCTGTTGACCAGTGGCTCCGTCTGCCCCCTCCGGAGGGCATAAAAGATCCCAGGGAACTATTTCAAAGAACAGCAGGGAGTTGTCCTCAGTGTCCTATTTATCCTTCAATCAATATCACCAAAAAAAAATGATCTGGTCATTAGTTCATTGCTGTTTGTGGGAGCTTGCTGTGCGCAAATTGACTGCCGCATTTACTACATTACGACAGTGACTACATTTGAAAAAGTACCTAATTGGCTGTAACGCACTTCGGGACTTCCTGAGGTTGTGAAAGGTGCTATATAAATATAATTTCTTTCTTTCTTCTATCAGTTACTTGTATTTGTCCAACATCTGGGGGAGAGTTTTCGCTCTGTTGTGCTGGGTTCTTTTGGCACAATTTGCCCAAAATTGGCATAACTGGTGCTAAAGATCACGGAATTTTATGCGCAAATTATCCTCAACTTAAATCACGTTTCCATGATCTATACCACCAATTTAAAAAGAAATCATTGTACTAGAAGCCAGCCCCGCCCACAATGCTGGCCATGCGCCCAAGTTGAATTAATCATGATTGGGAATTTCTAGTGATGGCACTTATTTACGAGGCTTCGAGGAAGCTTCAACAATTAAGCTGGTCTTTTGGGCGCAAGGACATGAGTAAGTTTTAAAAGCATTTAAAAATTTTTTTAAATTTAGTAACAAACTGACTACTGGACCCCAATATAACTAGCAAACGGTTCCATACATTTTTATATAAGTCATTTTCTGCAATTTAAAATCGGGTTACACACAGGAGGTGGAGTTGGCATTAAAAATATTTATTTTGTTTGGCGATAAGCCCATTTTCAGCTGTATTAATGAAACTGCACCAAGTTACCACTCTTAAATACATCAAGGAATATTTGCCCGATTGTGCAGATTTGGCATTTGGCGAAACGCAAATGAGTTTCGGCAGAAACTTGAGGGGGAAAGAAACACTTTGCAAGACAGGAGGAATGTTGGGTGCAATTTGAACCCGGATCGTGCGTCTGCCCGAAGTGGAAACTTTACCGGTCTAGTGTTTCGAAATAATATGCTGCAAAGTTTGTGCCAAACTTTTTATTAGTCATAGTGAGGAAATGGGTTATTTATTTAGTTATTGTAATTTAATTACCATTTCAAATCCTTCCACTTCCCCAATTTAGGGGTGAAGTTAAGGCAATGTAATGCAACAGGTTCTATTGTCAGATGGTGGGACCTCTTTTTTAAGTGAATGATACTGTTTTGTAATCTTTGCAGTGGAGTGAAGAATCTTTCTCCATGAACTGGCTCTTTGCCTCTATAATGTGTTTCATGTGTTAGACTACAAATGAGGGTTCAGCAGTGTAATGGTTATGTTACTGGGCTACCAATACAATGTGAGGACAAATCCCACTGTGTTAACTCGAGAATTTTGAATTCCATTTTTTAAAATAAAATTTGGAAGTAAAAAGCTGATATCAATAAAAGTGACCATGAAACTGTCAGATTGTCAGAAGAGCCCAGCTGGTTAGCTAATGTCCTTTCGGGAAGGACACCTGCCGTCCTTACCCAGTCTGGGCCGATGGTCTGTGACTCCAGTCCTACACCGCCTGCTTGACTCTTAACAGACCTCTGAAGTGCTCTAGCAAGTTATTCAGTTGTCTCAAACCAGCGGCTCAAGAAGAAGGCCCACTACCACCTCCTCAGGGCAACTTTCCAGCAATCCCTCACATCCTGAGAATGAAATTTAAAAAAAAAAGAGAGACTAGATTAAAATAAATCACATACAGTGAGATCATGGAAAGAAACCAGCTCTAAATGCTGGAAATCCCAAACAGAAAGTGCTCGAGATGCACAACAGATCAATTATCATCTTTTAAAAATTAAATGTCAGGCTAATGTTTCAAACAAAAACTTGCATTTCTATAGTGCCTTTAACACAGTAACACTTCCCAAGGAACCTCACAGGAATGATTATCAAACAAAATTTGACACCGAGAAACATAAGGAGATATTAGATTACATAAAGAGATAGGTTAATTTTAAGGAGCATCTTTAAAGGAGGAGAGAGCGGTAGAGAAGTGAAGAGGTTTATGGAGGGAATTCCAGAGCTTAGGGCCCAGGTAGCTGAAGACACGGCTGCCATTAGTAGAGTGATGGAAATCGGAGGAGGCCAGAGAGGCCAGAATTGGAGGAGTGCAGGAATCTTATTGGGTTGTAGAGTTGGAGGAGGTTACAAAAATAGGAAAGGGCGAGGCCATGGAATAATCTGAATATGAGGAGGAGTTAGTGATGTACCTATACTGGATAATGCTGGCTGTCTGCAGTGCTAATTTTTATAAGAAATTCGAGGTTAAACTGCACAAGTCATGGTGAAATAGGTATTACACATATATTTTTTCAAAAACTCATTCAAAATCAAATGCTCAGATGTTTACATGCTGTCTCCACTGATGAGCTCAGTTTTGCACCATTGTATAGTAATGAGAATTAAATTAGTTAGCATTCACTTCCCACAGTGAGGGTCATTCTGCATTTTCCTGTAGTTCTCAAGTGTTTGCATAGAGGCAAAGCCTGTATGGTAGGTAATGTGGATAGATTAGGGATTGGTTTATATTCACAGAGCCTTTGGTTATATTGGTAATGCCCTAGCAAAACTGGAGTCAATGGGAGTTCGGGGGAAAACACTCTGCTGGATGGAGTCATACCTAGCGCAAAGGAAGATGGTTGTGGATGTTGAAGGTCAATCATCTCAGTCCCAGGACATCACTGCAGGAGTTCCTCAGGGTAGTGTCCGAGGCCCAACCATCTTCAGCTGCTTCATCAATGACCTTCCTTCAATCATAAGGTCAGAAGTGGGGATGTTCGCTGATGATTGCACAATGTTCAGCACCATTCGCGACTCCTCTGATACTGAAGCAGTCCATGTAGAAATGCAGCAAGACCTGATCAATATCCAGGCTTGGGCTGATGAATGGCAAGTAACATTTGCGCCACAGGTGATGACCATCTCCAACAAGAAAGAGCCTCACCATCTCCCCTTGACATTCAATGGCATTACCATCGCTGAATCCCCCACTATCAACATCCTAGGGGTTACCAGTGACCAGAAACTGAACTGGAGTAGTCATATAAATACCGTGGCTACAAGAGCAGGTCAGCGGCTCGGAATCTTGTGGCAAGTAACTCATCTCCTGACTCCCCAAAGCCTGTCCACCATCTACAAGGCACAAGTCAGGAGTGTGATGGAATACTCTCCACTTGCCTGGATGGGTGCAGCTCCAACAACACTCAAGAAGCTCGACACCATCCAGGACAAAGCAGCTCAAGGAAGAGGCATATAAATTTGCCAGAAAAACAACAGACCTGAGGATTGGGAGCAGTTTGGAATTCAGCAAAGGAGGACCAAGGGATTGATTAAGAAGCAGAAAATAGAGTACGAGAGCAAGCTTGCGGGGAACATAAAAACTGACTGTAAATGTTTCTATAGGTATGTGGAGAAAAAGATTAGTGAGGACAAATGTAGGTCCCTTACAGTCAGAAACAGGGGAATTTATTATGGGGAACAAAGAAATGGCTGACCAACTAAATGCATACTTTGGTTCTGTCTTCACAAAGGAGGACACAAATATCATACCAGAAATGTTGGGGAACACAGGGTTAAGTGAGAGAGAAGAACTGAAGGAAATCAGTATTAGTAGAGAAGTTGTTGGTGTTGATGTGTTGTGTTCCAAAACTGGCATACAGTCTGCCCTCCGAATACCCATAGGTGGGTCACTGGGATCTTTTAGAACAGTTCTTTTCATGTGGCTTTGAGAATTAATTTAGTAGGCTTTTCTTGAACGACATGAGATGAGATGAGTTGACACAGTGGACTTCTCAGGGTCGTTTAGAGAGGTGCTGGAAAGCTGAGCTGGGTTGTGGTCTTCTCTCCTTCCTTGGGAATTCTCTTCTTGGAAGTTTTCTCTCTTTTTATACAGTTTAACCCCAACTCAAACAATTCAAAAGCAAAACTGGCAACAGGAGGTCAACATTTTGACCTCCATCAATCTTGACCTGTCATTTCTTTGTAAACAACTTCTCAGGGTGTCCAAAGTTCTCTGTTGTCTATTGAGCTGGAAGGCAGGTGGTTTCCCAAAAGGCTTGTTGTCCTCACGACCTCTCAGTGCCCCTTTTAAAAAACATTTCCAGGGACTGTTTTTTCAGTCAAGTGGCCTTTACATGACTCCCTTCGAAAACCCCAAAGTTTAACATTTCTTCAATCTTTCAAAAATGAATCCTCAAAAAATATGTTTAACAAAACACAGAGGCACTTTCATAACAACATACATTGGCATTGTGAAACATCCTCATGCTCGCCCCACCATTGGTGGTGTGAGTTCAGCTTGCTGGGCCCTAAGCTCTGGAATTCCCTCCCTAAACATCTCCGCCTCTCTACCTCTCTCTGCTCCTTTTAAAACGCTCCTTAAAACCCCAGCTCTTTGACAAAGCTTTTGACCATTTATCCTAAAAGCTCCTTCTTTGGTTAGGTGTCAATTTTTTTTGTCTACTAACTGTCCTGTGAAGTGCCTTGGGACGATTTTTTACCGTGTGAAAGGTGTTACATAAATGCAGGTTGTTGTTCAGTATTTCGAGTTGTGCATGTGATGTACCTAGAGTTGTACACTTGTTCACAGTTGTTGCAGGTTGCATTGTGAATTGAGGACCACCAACCACACCCCCTACCCAAATTATTATTAAAAATCAAGCATCAGTATAAATTAATGGAGTGAGTATTGACACCATTTTGTCAGCCAGTGTTGGAGGTGAGTGGGACTTCTGGCAACTAGTCTATTGAAACAGAGTGTCTATGATCTACAGAAAACAGGACTCATGACTGAAACGGTAGCAAAATCTCCCAATTTAAGCAGGATTACTTCTCCCGAAAAATGCCGTGAGTGGAGGATTGTTACACAATACAAGTTAGGTGTCATAGAGACATAGAGTTATACAGCACAGAAACAGGCCCTTTGGCCCATCGTGTCTGTGCTGGCCATCAAGCACCTATCTATTCTAATCCCATTTTCCAGCACTTGGCCCATAACCTTGTATGCTATGGCATTTCAAGTGCTCATCTAAATACTTCTTAAATGTTGTGAGGGTTTCTGCCTCTTCCATCCCTTCAGGCAGATTGTAACCACCCTCTGGGTGAAATTTTTTTTCCTCAAATCCCCTCTAAACCTCCTGCCCCTTACCTTAAATCTATGCCCCCTGGTTATTGACACCTCCGCTAAGGGCAAAAGTTTCTTATTTACCCTATCTATGCCCCTCATAATTTTGTATACCTCAATCATGTCCCCCCTCAGCCTTTTCTGCTCTAAGGAAAACAACCCTAGCCTTTTCAGTCTCTCTTCATAACTGAAATGCTCCAGCCCAGGCAACATCCTGGTGAATCTCCTCTGCACCCTCTCCACTGCAATCACATCCTTCCTATAGTGTGGTGACCAGAACTGTACACAGTACTCCATTGTGGCCTAACTAGTGTTTTATACAGCTCCATCATAGCCTCCCTGCTCTTATATTCTATGCCTCGGCTAATAAAGGCAAGTATCCCATATGCCTTCCTAACCACCTTATCTACCTGTGCTGCTGCCTTCAGTGATCTATGAACAAGTACACCAAGGTCCCTCTGACCCTCTGTACTTCCTAGGGTCCTACCATTCATTGTGTATTCCCTTGCCATGTTAGTCCTCCCAAAATGCATCACCTCACACTTCTCAGGATTAAATTCCATTTGCCACTGCTCCGCCCATCTTACCAGCCCATCTATATCGTCCTGTAATCTAAAGCTTTCCTCCTCATTATTTACAACACCACCAATTTTCATGTCCTCTGTGAACTTACTGATCATACCTCCTAAATTCACGTTTAATGTGCGTAAAATCAATCCCGGTCACTTACAGCAGTGATTGATGGGAAAAGCTAACCAATCATCTCCATTCTGTCCTGGACTTGGGCCTGATTTTAACTTTGTCTAAGTGCATGGGTTTTGAATGAGTTAAAATCGGGCCCGTACGTCACTGCGCGCTCTAACTGATTTCAAAAATCTGCAGCAAAGGATCAAATGGAAACCTGGGTTTACGGCAGTATTTGTCCTCTTCATATTGGGCCGTGACTTGAAGGACTCAATTGCTCATCCAGTAAAGAGCCCACCCTGTTCTTTCCCATCCTTCTGGTTTCAGCAGGATGAAAATCAGGCAGATTCCACATCAGGTGATAGTTAATTCCTGATGTCACTTGTATTTAAAGTGGTTAGAGGAGTTGATAAATGGCGCACAAAAATAAGAGACCTGAGGGTGGATGTGCAGAAATCTTTGAAGGTGAGCGGACAAGTTGGGAAAGCTGTTGAAGAGATAAATGGGATCCTGGGCTTTATAAATAGAAGCATGATGTACAAAAGCAAAGTGACTCGGCTAAATGTTTATAAAACATTAGTTACACCCCAGCTGGAGTATTGGAAGGATGTTAAGGCCTTGAAGATTCAGAAGAGATTTACCAGAATGGTTTTAGGGATGAGGGACCTCAATTAATGTGGAGAGACTGGAGAAGCTGGGATTGTTCTCCTAAGAGGAGACTTCATAGAGGTGTTCAAAATTATGAAAAGTTTTGAGACATAAAATAAGGTCAGTAATCAGAGAATCAGAGAAGAGGACGGTGTGAAACAGACTGGTAAGCTCGAGGAAGTGCTCGTTAGGAGGGAAGATGTGTTGGGGTTTTTGAATAACTTGAAGATAGACAAGTCTCCCGGGCCTGACGGGGTATATCCAAGGATGTTATGGGAAGCAAGGGATGAAATTGCAGAGCCGCTGGCAATGATCTTTTCATCTTCTCTGTTGACGGGGGTGGTACCAGGTGATTGGAGGGTGGCAAATGTTGTGCCCCTGTTCAAGAAAGGGAATAGGAACAACCCTGGGAATTACAGGCCAGTTAGTCTTACTTCGGTGGTAGGCAAGTTGATGGAAAAGGTGCTGAGGGATAGGATTTCTGAGCATCTGGAAAGACACTGCTTGATTCGGGACAGTCAGCACGGTTTTGTGAGGGGTAGGTCTTGCCTCACAAGCCTGATTGAATTCTTTGAGCAGGTGACCAAGCAAGTGGATGAGGGTAAACCAGTGGATGTGGTGTACATGGATTTTAGTAAGGCATTTGATAAGGTCCCCCATGGTAGACTTATGGAGAAAGTCAGGAGGCATGGGATAGTGGGGAATGTGGCCAGTTGGATTAAGAATTGGCTAACTGATAGAAGGCAGAGAGTGGTCTTAGATGGTAAATACTCAGCCTGGAGCCCAGTTACCAGTGGCGTGCCACAGGGATCAGTTCTGGGTCCTCTCCTGTTTGTGATTTTTATTAACGACTTGGATGAGGAAGTCGAAGGGTGGGTCAGTAAATTTGCAGATGATACAAAGGTTGGTGGAGTTGTGGATACCGAGGAGGGCTATTGTCGTCTGCAAAGGGACTTGGATAGGTTGCAGTGCTGGGCTGAAAAGTGGCAGATGGAGTTTAACCCTGAAAAGTGTGAGGTCGTCCATTTTGGAAGGACAAACACGAATGCAAAATACTGGGTTAACGGTAGGGTTCTTGGGCATGTGGAGGAGCAGAGAGACCTTGGGGTCTATGTGCATAGATCGTTGAAAGTTGCAACTCAAGTGGATAGGGCTGTGAAGAAGGCATATGGGGTGTTAGCGTTCATTAGCAGAGGGATTGAATTTAAGAGCCGTGAGGTGATGATGCAGCTGTACAGGACCTTGGTAAGGCCTCATTTGGAGTACTGTGTGCAGTTCTGGTCGCCTCATTTTAGGAAGGATGTGGAAGCCTTGGAGAGGGTGCAGAGGAGATTTACCAGGATGTTGCCTGGAATGGAGAATAAGTCTTACGAGGAAAGGCTGAACATTCTAGGCCTCTTCTCATTAGAACGGAGAAGGATGAGGGGTGACATGATAGAGGTTTATAAGATGATCAGGGGAATAGATAGGGTAGACAGTCAGAAACTTTTTCCCCGGGTGGAGCAAAGCGTTACAAGGGGTCATAAATTTAAGGTGAAGGGTGGGAGATATAAGGGGGATGTCAGGGGAAGGTTCTTTACCCAGAGAGTGGTCGGGGCATGGAATGCCTTGCCTGGGGAAGTTGTTGAGTCAGAAACTTTAGGGACTTTCAAACGGCTTTTAGATAGGTATATGGATAAAGGAGAATGATGGGGTATAGATTAAATTGTCCTTGACAGAGGACAAAGGATCGGCACAACATCGTGGGCCGAAGGGCCTGTTCTGTGCTGTATTTTCTATGTTCTATGTTCTATGTTCTAACACAGATTTAAGACAATAGCCAAAAGAACCAAGGGGAGATGAGGAGAATTCTTTTACACAGTGAGTTGTTGTGATCTGGAACGCGCTGCCTGAAAGGGTGGTGGAAGCAGATTCAATAATAACTATCAAAAGGGAATTGGATAAATACTTAAAAAGGAAAAAAATTGTAAGGATATGGGAAAGATCAGGGAAATTGGACTAATTTATTTAGAGATACAGCACTGAAACAAGCCCTTTGGCCCACCGAGTCTGTGCTGACCATCAATCACCCATTTATACAAATCCTACATTAATTCCATATTCCCTCCCACCTCCCCACCATTCTCCTACCACCTACCTACACTAGGGACAATTTATAATGGCCAATTTACCTATCAACCTGCAAGTCTTTGGCTTTGGGAGGAAACCGGAGCACCCGGCGAAAATCCACACGGTCACAGGGAGAACTTACAAACTCCACACAGGCAGTACCCAGAACTGAACCCAGGTCACTGGAGCTGTGAGGCTGCAGTGCTAACCACTGCACCACTGTGCCGCCCAATTGGATAGCTCTTTCAAAGAGCCAGGACAGGAATGATGGGCTGAATTGCCTCTTTCTGTGCTGTAATGCGTTTCCCTCCCTTATTCCAGTCAGTGCAGTTGACATTTCTATTTTGACATCATAACACATCAATAAGTGACTTCTCAAACATGACATTACTTGATAATTCAGTTCCATGGTTGTGAATTTATGAATTTATTTATAATGACCTTCCCTGGTTGAATTCCCTTCACAGAATGAAATGTCCCAAGATGCTTCACAGATTCCACATTGAGCAATAATGAGAGAAGATTCAGGGGAAAGTGAATGAAGGCGTGGTCACAAAGGGAGGGATTTGAAGAGTTATTGATGGACAGCAGAGAGAAAAGAAAGTCTTGCATTTATATAGCACCTTTCATAATCTCAGAAAATTCCAAAATGCTTCGCAGCCAATGAAGGCTTTTTAAGCATAGTGTAAGATGTAACCTTTTACTCCTTGACAGGTTACTCTACTGTTTAGATACGAGAATTACAAGAAATAATGAAACAACACTCAAAGCTCAAATGAAATACTAATGTCTTTACTAGGTTTGGTAGGAATATCAGTGAACAATACAATACATCCATTAGCCACAAATGCATTACAAGGAGTTATACATAGGATCACCCAGCAAGCAGTCATCTCCCTGACGATCGTACTCTTCAGCAACTGAACAAGTTGCTGGGCCTAAGCACCAAATTTTAAAACCACAGGACGATTAAGCAATACAAGTCCCTTAAATAACTGATCTTGTACAAGTTTTTGCTTGGAAAATTTTTAGTTTCTCTGCATTTCAAAAGAAGGCAAAATCTGACGTCATCAATTAATGTCTCGCAGCTTTTCAAAGCACTTTGGACCACTTAGACTGGATAAATTAGCATTTTTAAAACATGTTAATCACTTATCTTTGTGTTTCCAGACACCATGACTCCATGTTTTTGTGTATGTGAAACTTCTCCAAAGCTTTAACTTGGCATCAAAGTGAAACATAGCTTTGAAGTATGTCTGTTTATTGGTTTCAACTCAATTTTTATGGCATTTTTGCCTTTTGCTAAACATTCCATATCCTTAAAGTGTTTTTTTCACCTGTGACTCTGTTGATCTATAACAGGGTTGTCCAACCTTTTCGCGTAGGGGGCCACATTACAATTTTAGTCTTACATGGGGGGGGGGGGGCTAGTGAGACAATTTCAGAAAGATAAAGGCATTAATATTTATCTTACTATTAATCAAAACAGCAACAAATGGACATTTTTGTGAAGAAGCTTCAAAAGAGAAGAATAATTTATTGACTTACTTTCTTGATCTTTCTCTCTATCCCCCTCTCTCTCTCTCTTTGTATCTCTCTCTCTGTCTCTTTCTCCCCCCCTCTCTCCCTCTCCCTCCCTGTCTTCCCCCCCCCCCCCCCCACCTCCCTGTCCTTCTCTCTGTGTCCCTCTCTCTCTCTGTGTCTCTCTCTGTGTCCCTCTCTTTCTCTCTGTCCCCCTTTCTTTCTCTTTCTGTCCCCGTTTCTCTCTCTGTGTCCACCTTTCTTTCTCTTTCTGTCCCCCATTCTCTGTGTGTGTGTCTCTTGCTCTCTTTGACAGTTATAGAGAGTGGGAATGCTCAGCAGATGGTTGATCAGTTTACATTGCAAGTCAGTTTCACAGTTGCTGACAGCGGGAGCAGCCGTCATCCAGCTTTTCCGATGGGCTTTTAAATAACCCCAAATCTGTCCGAAGTTGGGGGACGGCTGTTCCTGATGTGAGCAACTGTGAGCTGTGAAACTGACTTGCGATGTTTTTAAAAAGGCTGCTCTGAAAGAAGACAATGGGAAATTTCTCATCTCCAGTCACGGAGCCCTGGCGAGGATGTGGAACAGCCCCGGGGACAGTTTACACTGCGGGCTGGATGGAAACCTTCGACGGGGCGGATACTGGCCCGTAGACCCTATGTAGGACAGCCCTGATCTATAATAAAAACAGCTTGCAGCCCTTTTGACCTTCGCAGTGCATGCTGGTCAAATTCGGCCCATTTTCCGTACTTCTGTATACAGTAGAGTTTCTTGTATTTCATTTAAACTATTTGATGCTCCTGGGTTCGATAGCCTCGCAAGTCTCAACCATAAATTTCAATTCAAATCATATTACTGCATCTTACACTAATCACTGTTGTAATGTAGGAAACAAAGCAACCAATTTTTAAAAATTAATTCATGTGATGTGGGTGTCACTGGCCAGGCCAGCATTTTTTGCCCATCCCTAATTGCCCTTGAGAAGGTGGTGATGAGCTGACTTCTTGAACCGCTGCAGTCCAGGTGGGGTAGGTACACCCACAGTGCTGTTAGGAAGGAGTTCCAGGATTTTGACCCAGTGACAGTGAAGGAACTGCGATATAGTTCCAAGTCAGGATGGTGTGTGACTTGGAGGGGAACTTGCAGGTGGAGGTGTTCCCATTAGAGGCCTGCTACCCGACCCGAACCCGACATTTATCGGGTTCGAGTCGGATCGGGCCCATCTTCAGGCTCCGACTTTTGGTCTCGGGTCGGGTCAGGCCGAGTCCAAGTCGAGTCGGGTCGGGTTGGGATTGGGTCTACAGTGGTTCGGTCAGGTTCGTTTTCCCAAACTAAAGTCGGCCTCTCGTTCCCATACATTTGCTCCCTTTTCCTTCTAGTTGGTAGTGATCGTGGGTTTGGAAGGTGCCGTCCAAGGAGCCTCGGTGCGTTGCTGCAGTGCTTCATGTAGATGGCACACACTGCTGCCACTGTGCGTCGGTGGTGGAGGGAGTGAATGTTTGTAGATGCGGTGCCAATCAAGTGCGCTGCTTTGTCCTGGATGGTGTCGAGCTTCTTGAGTGTTGTTGGAGCTGCACCCATCCAGGCAAGTGGAGAGTATTTCATCACACTCCTGACTTGTGCCTTGTAGATGGTGGACAGGCTTTGGGGAGACAGGAGGTGAGTTGTTCGCCTCAGGATTCCTAACCTCTGACCTGCTCTTGTAGCCATGGTATTTATATGACTACTCCAGTTCAGTTTCTGGTCAATGGTAGCTCCTAGGATGTTGATAGTGGAGGATTCAGCGATGGTAATGCCATTGAATGTCAAGGGGAGATGGTTAGATTGTCTCTTGTTGGAGATGGTCATTGTCTGGCACTTGTGTGGCACGAATGTTACTTGCCTCTTATCAGCCCAAGCCTGGATATTGTCCAGGTCTTGCTGCATTTCTACACGGACTGCTTCAGTATCTGAGGAGTCACAAATGGTTCTGAAAATTGTGCAATCATCAGCGAACATCCCAACTTCAACCTTATGATTGAAGGAAGATCATTGATGAAGCAGATGAAGACGGTTAGGCCTTGGACACTACCCTGAGGAACTCCTGCAGTGATGTCCTGGAGCTGAGATGATTGACCTCCAACAACCACAACCATCTTCCTTTGCGCTTGGTATGACTCCAACTAACGAGTGTTTTCCCCCTGATTCCCATTGACTCCAGTTTTGCTAGGGCTCCTTGATGCCATACTCGGTCAAATGCTGCCTTGATGTCAAGGGCAGTCACTCTCACCTCACCTCTTGAGTTCAGCTCTTTGGACGCAGAAACTTCCCACAAACAGCAATGGCCCATTTTTCTTTCACTGCTTTTGATTTGAGGGACAAATGTTGGCCAGGACACTTGAGGGAACTCCCGGTTCTTCTTAAAAATATTGTCATGGGATATTTTCCTGAGAGGATAAAGGGAACTTTGGTTTAATGTCTCATCTGAACGTCTGCACTTCGTCCGACAGTGCAGCACTCCCCCAGTACTGCCCTTCCGACAGTGCAGCACTCCCTCAGTACTGCAGTTGACTTCCAGAATGTGAGGCTAAGCTATTTACAGGCTTTGCCGACAAGATGAAGCATGAGAGAGGGGCTGGTTGCCAGAGTAGGATATATAATTTAAGGTGGAAAGCAGATGTAGAGGCAGCAAGGAGTTTGGTAGATGAGTACTTTCATTGTGGGACAAGTTGCAAATGTGGGTTGGTAAGGTCAGTGGAGAGAGGATGTTGTCTATTATCAGTTTCGATTAAGCTGGTAAAATTCCTGTCTGCACTCTAAGTTGGATATAAAAGTTCCCAAGGCCACTATTTTAAATAGGAGCAGGGGAGTTGTAGCTAGTTTTCAGGGGCCAAAATCTATCCCTCATCAACATCACTGAAACACAGATGGTCTGGTCATTATCACATTGCTGTTTGTAGGAGCTTGCTGTGTGTAAATTGACTGCTGCATTTGTTACATTGCAGCAGTGGCTACATTTCACAAAGTACTTCATTGGCTGTCGAGAGTTGTGGAACATCCTGCCGTGGTGAAAGGTGGTGTAGAAATTGCCTTTTTACAGTTTAGTCTTGATAGTTCAAGGTTGTTTTTGCACAAACAAGTGAATTACTCAATAATTTGAATGAAGTAATTTGAAGAACAAGAGGTAATTGAATGTTGAAAGAGGTGGCATTAAATTTAATGGAATGTAGCCTGTATTTAAAGGGAAGTTAAAACTGCACAGAAAACAATGTATTCAACATCAGGATGTGAATATTCAAATAGCCCCACTATAAAGGCGGCAGTCGCTAAACTGAGGCTGTCAGTAAGTAGTTCCGTTTGATTAAGTTGTGTGACCTACATTGTTTATAATTAGGGCAGATTCAAACCTGTACATCTCTGGAGGCACTTAATGTAATTCTGTGAAGTAATTGCTGTGCAGTTTTGCCCATTGCCCAATGCGACCAACCAGGAGCTGAAACAAAACTCTGTTTCTCTCATTTCTGCTGTGTAGAAGTGACTGTTAAACCAGATGCAGATTACTCTTGGTCTGCACATGTCGAGCCATTACAGCACAGGAGACCATTCAGCCCATCGAGCCCATGCTGGCTCTCCACAGAGCAATCCAGTCAGTCCCACTCCCCCGCTCGATCCCCGTAGCCCTGCAGTTTATTTCCCTCAAGTGCCCATCCAATTTCCTTTGGAAATCATTCATCGTCATTGCTTCCAGCACCCTCGTAACAGCGAGTTCCAGGTTATTACCATTTGCTGTGTTAAAAAAATGCTCTTCCTCACTTCGCCCCTGCATTTCTTGGCAAACTTTTAAATTTGTGTCCCGCTAGTCCTGGTAGCATTGGTAAATGGGAACAACTTTTCATTGTCTACCTTATCTAAACCTGTCATAATTTTATACGCCTCTATCAAATCTCCCCTCAATCTCCTTTTCTCCAAAGAGAACAACCCCAGCTTCTCCAAGCTAACCTTGTAACTAAAATCCTCCATCCCTGGAACCATTCTGGTAAATCTCCTCTACACCCTCTCAAGGACCCTCATATCCTTCCAAAAGTGTGGTGATCAGAAGTGGATGCGGTACTCTAGTTGGGGCCCAACCAGAGCTTTATAAACATTCAGCATAACTTCCCTGCTTTTGTACTTTATGCCTCTGTTTATGAAGCCCAAGATCCCATATGCTTTGCTAACTACTCTCTCGATATGTCCTGCCACCTTCAAAGATCGATGCACATGGACCCACAGGCCCCTCTGTCCCTGCAAACTCTTTAGAATGGTGCCACTAAGTCTATATTGCCTCTCCCTATTCCTTCTGTCAAAATGCATCACCTCACATTTCTCTGTATTAAATTCCATCTGCCACTTGTCTGCCCATTCTGCTAGCCTATATGTGCTGTTGCAGCCGATTGGTTTCATCCTCACTGTCTACCACACCTCCAAGTTTGGTATCATCTGCAAATTTTGAAATTTTATTTTGTATTCCAATATCTAAGTCATTTATATATATATCAAAAAAGCAGTGGTCCCAGCACTGACACTTGGGAACACCACTGCCTACCATCCCCCAGCCTGAAAAACAACCATTTCCCACAACTTGCTGTTTTCTGGCCTTAAGCTAATTTTTTTATCAAATTGGTCACTGACCCCCCCCCTATTCAATAAGCCTCAAATTTGTTAACCAGCCTTTTATGTGGTACTCAATCAAATGCTATCTTAAAATCCTTATAGACAACATCCACCACATTCCCTTCATCAACCTTCTGTTACTTCATCAAAAAAAATCAATTAAATAAGTCAAGCATGACCTGCCTGTTACAAATCCATGCTGACCATCCTTAATTAACTCAAACCTCTCCAAGTGTCTGTTGATTTTTTCCCTGATCATTGTTTCTAAAACCTTACCCACCACTGGTCTGAAACCAACTGGCCTGTAGTTGCTCAGACTGTCCTTGCATCCTTTCTTGAATAAGGGTGTCACATTTGCTACTTTCCAAACCTCTGGCACCTCCCCCATTTCTAGCGAAGACTGGAAGATTATGGCAAGCCCTTCCACTATCTCCACCCCCATGTCCTGGGATACAAGCCATCTGGACCATGTGACTCATCTCCCCTTAGCATAGCCAGCCTTTCCAGTACATCCTGCCTATCAATTTTCACCCCATCCATTACCTCTACCATCTCCACTTCTTCTGATATTTTGTCAGCTCCATTTCCTTAGTAAACACCGATACAAAGTACTCATTAAGTATTCTAGCCTTGGCCTGTGCCTCTAAGCATATATTACCCTCTTTGTCCCCAATAGGCCCCACTCCACCTCTTACTACCAGTTTACTCTTTACATGTCGGTAGAAGATTCTTGGGTTCTGTTTTATGTTGAATGCCATTCTATTCTCATATTCTCTCTTTTCCAGTCTTATTTTTTCCTCTTTACTCCCCTCACAACTTATTGTATTTGGCCTGGTCCTCACTGCAAGAATTAACCTGACATGCATCATACACCCTCTTTTTTTTTTCATAATCTCTATCTCCCCCATCATCCAAGGAGCCCTGTTCTTGGTTCCCTGCCTGTTGCCCTTATTGGAATCTACCTGGAAAACACCTGAAATAACTCCTCCTTAGTATTGACAGGCAGAGAGATCTGGGCGTACAGGTCCACAGGTCACAAAGTGGCAACGCAGGTGGATAAGGTAGTCAAGAAGGCATACGGCATGCTTGCCTTCATCGGTCGGGGCATAGAGTATAAAAATTGGCAAGTCATGTTGCAGCTGTACAGAACCTTAGTTAGGCCACACTTAGAATATTGTGTACAATTCTGGTCGCCACACTACCAGAAGGACGTGGAGGCTTTGGAGAGGGTACAGAGGAGGTTTACCAGGATGTTGCCTGGTCTGGAGGGCATTAGCTATGAGGAGAGGTTGGATAAACTCGGATTGTTTTCACTGGAACGACGGAGGTGGAGGGGTGACATGATAGAGGTGTACAAAGTTATGAGCGGCATGGACAGAGTGGATAGTCAGAAGCTTTTTCCAGGGTGGAAGAGTCAGTTACTAGGGGACATAGGTTTAAGGTGCGAGGGGCAAAGTTTAGAGGGGATGTGCGAGGCAAGTTCTTTACACAGAGGGTGGTGAGTGCCTGGAACTTGTTGCCAGGGGAGGTGGTGGAAGCAGGTACGATGGCGACGTTTAAGAGGCATCTTGACAAATACATGAATAGGATGGGAATAGAGGGATATGGTCCCCGGAAGTGCAGAAGGTTTTAGTTTCGGCAGGCATCAAGATCGGCGCAGGCTTGGAGGGCTGAATGGCCTGTTCCTGTACTGTACTGCTCTTTGTTCTTTGTTTAAAGATCACCCATTGTTCTGTTACAGTTTTTCCTCTCAGCCTTTGGTTCCCCTTTCCTCTGGCTAGATCCCCTCTCATCCCATCGAAGTTAGCTCTCTTCCAGTTTGGAAGTTCTATTTTAGATTGTTCCTTGCTCTTCTCCATTACTAATCTAAATCTTATGATCACTGTTACCCAAGTGTTTTTCACAGACACTTGGCCTACTTGAATAAAAGCAAAATGCTGCAGATGCTGGAAATCTGAACTAAAAACAAGAAATGCTGGAAATACTCAGCAGGTCTGGCAGCATCTGAGGAGAGAGAAACAGAGTTTAACGTTTCAGGTCAGTGACCCTTCTTCAGAACTGGCAGATATTAGAAATGTAAAAGGTTTTAAGCAAGTAAAGCAGGGGGTGGGGCAAGAGATAACAAAAGAGGTGTTGATAGGACAAGATCACAGAGAATAACTGACCAGAAGGTCATGGAACAAAGGCAAACGGTATGTTAATGGTGTGCTGAAAGACAAAGTGTTAGTACAGAGAGGGTGTTAATTGACAGTAAAATGAACAGCCCTGGCTCCAAGCACAAACATTAAAAAAACAGTGGGTAGGCACAGTAGAAACAAACTAAAATAAAACAAGCAAATAAAAAAGAAAAAAGAACTAAAAATAAAAAGGGGGGCCTGTCATGCTCTGAAATTATTGAACTCAATGTTCAGTCCGGCAGGCTGTAGTGTGCCTAATCGGTAGATGAAATGCTGTTCCTCGAGCTTGCATTGATGTTCACTAGAACACTGCAGTAATCCCAGGATAGAGATGTGAGCATGAGAGCGGGGGGGTGGGGGGTGGGGGGGCAGTTGTGGGGTGTTGAAATGACAAGCAACCCAAAGCGGTCACCCGATAGTGGTTCCCTTTGGTAGTGCCTGGCAATGATGATTAGGTGGGGCTGTTGGGTAACGTTAAGACCCCGCTAGACATAATAAATGAATTTTCCCATGGCTGTCAGAACCTAATGTCAGGACCATCCCTGGGTCTTGACATCCCCCCCTCCCCCAACCCGGTGTCTGATGTCCATCGTCCTGGTGCGATCTTTTGGGAAGCAGCCAATTAAGAGGCTGTCTCCGCACTCGCCATCCAATTAACGATGGCGGCAGGAGCAGCGATGTGAGAGGCCCAATCATAGGGCCTGCAGCTCACTGGGAGAGGTGCCGCTGCTGAGGCAGAAAGGGGAGCACGGGGGTGCCTCAAAACGGAGGCACTCTCTGATGTCTGCAGAGAATTTAAAAATAAAGAAATCCACAGCTTTTTAGGGCCATCAGTGTGGAGGGGGATCCTTTCCATGGGACTGACTGTAGCTGTAGCCATTTTATCCTTGCGGCACCCTCACTGGAGCATTGAGAGGAGACCTCGAAGGCCCCCTGAGCTGCTGCTGGGAGGCTGCTTCCAGATAGCTGCCAGTCTCAGGACTCAGTAGGGGGCTGATCCGACGCTGGGAAAATGCTGGCAGATTCGGTAAATGGTCCCAATTGGCCTCCCTTCTCTGTGGAGTGGCTTCCTGAATCCTGTGGCAGCCCACCCCTGGGAAACTCACCCAGATGCTGCACAGCAGCTGGGATCTGTCCCTGAGAGCAACTATCTTAATTCACCCGCCCACTGCCTCCAAAGCTGCTTCCGCAGAGCTGGGAAGATTCTGTTCATCCCGTCACATAACGTGACTAACTGTCAATTGGCATTGAGCAGACTCAGCCCCTCACCATCATGATGGTGGATGAATTTGGAGGTTGGAGCAGGACAAATTTTTGGCACCATCGGAAGGCTGGATTTAGGGAGTTAACGTCCAGAATCTGAAGGAACTGAAAGGAAAGTTGCAACATGGCAGGAAGCTGTAATACATCTGAAAGGCCTTGATTGCGATTCCTTCAGACAGTCGCTTTAACCCCAAGCCAATCCTCCTCCACTCACCTCATTAGCACCTCTCCTTCCTCCCACCAAAAAAGTCGAAGCAGACAGAAAATTCCAGTAATGCTAAAACATCGCAATTGTTTTTGTTTTTTTTAAGAAACCAGCAGTGGGGGTGAGACAAATTCTTTGAAAATTTTGAGCAGTCTAACTCTGGCTCCTTGCCATGTTCGTTATGGGGAGTGGTTTGTTTCTTTCTTTGGCAAAGATTTCTTCAGGGGATCTTTGCCCAATGTCCTCCTGCCAGCTGGTTTCGCCACTCGCTGAGCCGCAGTCCCACCGTAGATGTCTTGTTCCTCGACTCGCGCTTCAATTGGCCACTCCTCATTCTTATACACTGAGTTCTGCATAGACTCGAACAGCACAGAAGGAGGCCACTTGGCCCATCATGCCTATGCTGATTCTTTAAAAGAGCTATCCAATGAGCCCCAATCCCCCTACTCTTTCCTCCAGAGCCCTCTGACACTTTCCTCTTCAAATATTTATCCAATTCCCTTTTGAAAGTTATTATTGAATCTGCTTCCACCGCCCTTTCAGGCAGCGCATTCCAGATCACAACAACTCACTGTGTAAAAAAAATTCTCCTCATCTCCCCCTCTGTTTTTTTTTTTTACCAATCATCTTAAATCTGTGTCCTCTGGTTACTAACCCTCCTGTCACTGGAAACAGTTTCTCCTTATTTACTCTATCAAAACCATTCACAATTCTGAACACCTCTAATAAATCTCCTCTTAACCTCCTCTGCGCTAAGGAGAACAATCCCAGCTTCTCCAGTCTCTCCACGTCACTGAAGTCCCTCATCCTGGAACCATTCCAGTAAATCTCCTCCGCACCCTCTCCAAGGCCTTCACATCCTTCCGAAAGTGTGATGCCCAGAATCGAACACAATCCTCCAGCGATTTATAAAAGATGAAAAGATGGGAACAGGAGGAGGCCATTCAGCCCATCGAGCCTGTTCCACCATTCAATCAGATGATGGCTGCCACGTACCTCAATTCTATCTACCCACCTTGGTTCCGAAACCTGTAATACCTTTAATACCTGTAAAACCTGTAATACCTTTCCCTCACGGTAATCTATCAATCTCAGTTTTGACATTTTCAATTAACCTCCGGCCTCGGCAGCTTTTTGAGGGAGAGAGTTCACGATTTCCACTACCCTTTGTGTGAAGAAGTGCTTCCTGACATCACCCCTGAACGGTCTGGCTCGAATTTTAATGTTTTCCTTTTTGTTCCAGACTCTCCCACCAGAGGAAATAGCTTCTCTCTACTGACCCTATCAACTCCTTTAATAATATTAAACAACGCAATTGGATCACCCCTTAATCTTCCATACTCAAGCTTATTCTGTGTGTTGACAGGCTATTCGGCCGTGGGAGGTGTCACGACTGAGCCAATCGTGCCCTGCCAGCATCTTCCATCAGACGTCATGGAATAACAATCAAGGAACATGAATTCTGGCTGATTCCACCCTACCCAACACCCTCATACAATGAGATCATCTCTTGTTCTTCTAAACTCCAGAGAATATAAGCCCATTC
Organism: Heterodontus francisci; assembly: GCF_036365525.1. Lineage (NCBI taxonomy): Eukaryota > Metazoa > Chordata > Chondrichthyes > Heterodontiformes > Heterodontidae > Heterodontus > Heterodontus francisci. The sequence goes on along the minus strand of NC_090378.1, from coordinate 5,868,087 downwards.
TCCTCAACTATAAAAGCCTGCCGCCCCTCAACCTGCCTTGCTGCTAGCCTTGGTTGGGAGGTAACTCAATACTGAATTGTACAATATTATATTTGGCACATGCCTTTTCACAGTGAAAAGAGGGGGAGTAATATTTTGTGCCAGGAGTCATTGGTAGGTTGTGTCTGGAGAGTCATTCTGCATGATAGTTAGTTTATACCTTCCACCCCCCACATACGTACTGTCACTCTGAATGGCGTGTGGTGTTTCAGGAGGAATTGTTAACATCTCTCTCTTTCGAAATCTACTTCATAAAACTGTGTAAGAGTCTTTTGTTGGAAGTGAAGGATTCCCAAATTGTAGAACAGCAACAACTTGCATTTATATAGCGTCTTTGACTTAGCAAACTTTCCAAAATGCTTCACAGGAGCGATTATCGGACAAAATTTGATACAGAACCAGATAAGGAGATATTAGGACAGGTGACCAAAAGTTTGGTCAAAGATTTAGGATTTTAGGAGCCTCTTAAAGGAGGAGAGAGAGGCGAAGAGGTTTAGGGAGAGAGTTTCAGAGCTTAGGACACAGGTAGCTGAAGGTACGGCTGCCAATGGTGGAGCGATGAAAATTGGGGATACACAAGAGGCCAGAATTGGAAGAAAGCAGCGATCTCCAGAGGGCTGGAGGAGATTGCAGAAATAGGGAGGGGTGAGGCTATTGGGGGATTTGTAAACTAGGATGAGAATTTTAAAATCAAGGCATTGTTGAATCCAGAGCAAACACGGGGGCGATGGGCATCGAGACTTGGTGCAAGTTCGCACACGGGCAGCAGGTGCTGGATGAGCACAAGTTGTGGAGGAGACCTCGTGACAGCTCAGTGCCTGAAGCATTAACCCCTATGTCAGGAACCTAACAAACATGATGTGTGTTTCCAATCCAACAACTGGTGATCTTTACAATTTCCGATTTCCAATTTTGTTTGAAATCTGAAGACTGGCATTGACAATAATCAGATGAATGGAGGACACTGTATTAAAACTTACCGAAATGCAGAAAGGGCCAGCTAATAATAATCTTGACAAATTTTATTTTAATGCCTTGTGTTGCTTCATTCGTGTCTTCATCTTGCCTGTGACTTACAGGCTCTGAGTAATGTGCAGGTAAATCATCCAAAGACTAATGGTTATATGCAGGATGCATCTGATCTTCCTCCTCATTCCCTAAATCTTCTCATCTGTCTTCCCTGCAGTTGCAGGATGAATCTGTTGCTCATTGTCTCCGGCAATAGTACTGAAGACCTGTGCTCCAGAACTTGCTGCGCTCCTAGCCAAGCTGTTCCAGTACAGCTACAACACTGGCATCTACCCTGCAATGTGGAAAATTGCCCAGGTATGTCCTGTACACAAAAAGCAGGACAAGTCCAACCCGGCCAATTACTGCCCCATCAGCCTACTCTCAATCATCGGTAAAGTGATGGAAGGTGTCATCAACAGTGCCATCAAGCGGCACTTGCTTAACAATAACCTGCTCAGTGATGTTCAGTTTGGGTTCTGCCAGGGCCACTCAGCCCCTGACCTCATTACAGCCTTGGTTCAAATATGGACAAAAGAGCTGAACTCAAGAGGTGAGGTGAGAGTGACTGCCCTTGACATCAAGGCAGCATTTGACCGAGTATGGCATCAAGGACCCCTAGCAAACTGAGGTCAATGGGAATCAGGGGGAAAACCTTCCGCTGGCTGGAGACATACCTAACGCAAAGGAAGATGGTTGTGGTTGTTGGAGATCAATCATCTGAGCTCCAGGACATCACTGCAGGAGTTCCTCAGGGTAGTGTCCAAGGCCCAACCATCTTCAGCTGCTTCATCAATGACCTTCCTTCAATCATAAGGTCAGAAGTGGGGATGTTCGCTGATGATTGCACAATGTTCAGCACCATTCGCGACTCCTCAGATACTGAAGCAGTCCGTGTAGAAATGCAGCAAGACTTGGACAATATCCAGGCTTGGGCTGATAAGTGGCAAGTAACATTCGCGCCACACAAGTGCCAGGCAATGACCATCTCCAACAAGAGAGAACCTAACCATCTCCCCTTGACATTCAACAGCATTACCATCGCTGAATCCTCCACTATCAACATCCTAGGAGCTACCATTGACCAGAAACTGCACTGGAGTAGCCATATAAATACCGTGGCTACAAGAGCAGGTCAGAGGCTAGGAATCCTGAGGCGAGTAACTCACCTCCTGACTCCCCAAAGCCTGTCCCCCATCTACAAGGCACAAGTCAGGAGTGTGATGGAATACTCTCCACTTGCCTGGATGGGTGCAGCTCCAACAACACTGAAGAAGCTCGACACAATCCAGGACAAAGCAGCCCGCTTGATTGGCACCCCATCCACAAATATTCACTCCCTCCACCACCGACGCACAGTGGCTGCAGTGTGTGCCATCTACAAGATGCACTGCAGCAACGCATCAAGGCTCCTTAGACAGCACCTTCCAAACCCGCAACCTCTACCACCTCGAAGGACAAGGGCAGCAAATACATGGGAACACCACCAGCTGCAAGTTCCCCTCTAAGTCACACACCATCCTGACTTGGAACAATATCGCCGTTCCTTCACTGTCGCTGGGTCAAAATCCTGGAACTCCCTTCCTAACAGCACCGTGGGTGTACCTACCCCACATGGACTGCAACAGTTCAAGAAGGCAGCTCACCACCACCTTCTCAAGGGCAATTAGGGTTGGACAATAAATGCTGGCCGGCCAGCAATGCCCACATCCCATGGATGAATGAAAAAAAAGGAACATTCACCTGAAATTGATGACATTTGGTTTTCTCCAGATGATATTGTTTTTGAACAGTTAAAACGCAAGTTAAGAGCAAAAACGATTTCTGATTTTTGACACCATGACTGCAAATTCTGTGTCCTTTAATTGCACGGAAAGTCCTGAAAGACTGCTTGCCTGTGATCTTGTAATGAAGCTTGTCACTGCATCACCAGCTGAGTGAATGAACCGGTTGCAGGAGACAAGCCAACTAGTTTCATCTCCTTCGGGCAGTTTTCACAAGCCACGTCAACCTTTTAAAAATTAATTTTGCTTCAATGTCCCCTCCTCTGTCATTGAAAGATTGAATCATATTCCTGTGGCACCTTTCACCCCTCAGCACGTCCCAAACTGTTCGACAGCCAATGATGTACCTTTGACGTGTCGTCACTGTTGCAATGTAGGAAACGTGGCAGCCAATTTGCACACAGTAAGATACCACAAACAGCAAGTTCAATGGGCCAAATGGCCTCCTTCTGATCTAACAATTCTGTGATTCTGTCTCAATGACCGGATAATCCGTTTTAATGATGTTGATTGAAGAATGAACATTGGTTCCAGGACGCCAGGGAAATCTCACCTGCTGTTCTTTGATATAGTGCCATGAGATCTTATAGGTCCATCTGAGAGATCAGATAGGGACTCACTTTAAAGCCTCAACTGAATGAAGGGACCCTGGCAGCACTGCCCGTTGACAGTGCAGCACTCCCTCAGTACTGACCCTCCGACAGTGCAGCACTCCCTCAGTACTGACCCTCCGACAGTGCAGCACTCCCTCAGTACTGTCCCTCCGACAGTGCAGCACTCCCTCAGTACTGTCCCTCCGACAGTGCAGCACTCCCTCAGTACTGTCCCTCCGACAGTGCAGCACTCCCTCAGTACTGACCCTCCGACAGTGCAGCACTCCCTCAGTACTGTCCCTCCGACAGTGCAGCACTCCCTCAGTACTGTCCCTCCGACAGTGCAGCACTCAATCAGTACTGTCCCTCCGACAGTGCAGCACTCAATCAGTACTGTCCCTGCGACAGTGCAGCACTCCCTCAGTACTGTCCCTCCGACAGTGCAGCACTCCCTCAGTACTGTCCCTCTGACAGTGCAGCATTCCCTCAGTACTGTCTCTCTGACAGTGCAGCACTCCCTCAGTACTGTCTCTCTGACAGAGCAGCACTCCCTCAGTACTGTCCCTCTGACAGTGCAGCACTCCCTCAGTACTGTCTCTCTGACAGTGCAGCATTCCCTCAGTACTGTCCCTCTGACAGTGCAGCACTCCCTCAGTACTGACCCTCTGACAGTGCAGCATTCCCTCAGTACTGTCCCTCTGACAGTTGAGCATTCCCTCAGTACAGTCCCTCTGACAGTGCAGCATTCCCTCAGTACTGACCTCTGACAGTGCAGACTTCCCTCAGTACTGTCCCTCTGACAGTGCAGCATTCCCTCAGTACTGTCCCTCTGACAGTGCAGCGCTCCCTCAGTACTGTCCCTCTTGACAGTGCAGCACTCCCTGAGTGCTGTCCCTCTGACAGTGCAGCATTCCCTCAGTACTGACCCTCTGACAGTGCAGCACTCCCTCAGTACTGGTCAGGCTGGGTTATGAGCTCAAAAGTGCATTCTGAACCTAGGATCATCTGACTCAGGGGTCTGAGTTCTCCCCACTGAGCCATGGCTGACACCCAGGGCACTGGTGCTCCAGTAAAAATCTGTGAAAATCGGGAAGGTAACATCTGTGAGAGGAGAACGATGCAGGGACAATATCCAGCATCCGGAAGGTAAATTGGACCCGATTGATGCTTAACACCGACAAATTCCAGCCGGGCATCACAATCAATATATTCAAGACGGACGGTTGATTGTCTGAGGCAGCTGCATCTAAATTGTCAATGAGAAGTGACGTATGGAATGAATGGCTCAGCCTGGAAAGTGTTGGCTAATGTAAGACAGTTGGATGGATATTTGGTATGGAAATTGAAAGGAAGATACGAGAGAAGTAATGTGATATTTTCTCGTGTATTGGACTGGATTAGAATGCTGCCACCCCTTCCTCTCCTGCACTCTAATCCTGGGCAGTTATTCTGAATGGACATCTCTTATCACCACCATGTGCCTGGCCTCCTCCTCTCTTTCCTCCCTCTCTCTCTCTTTCCTCCCTCTCTCTCTCTTTCCTCCCTCTCTCTCTCTTTGCTCCCTCTCTCTCTCTTTGCTCCCTCTCTCTCTCTTTCCCCCTTCTCTCTCTCTCCTCCCTCTCACTCTCTTTCCCCCTTCTCTCTCTCTTTCCCCCTTCTCTCTCTCTTTCCCCCTTCTCTCTCTCTTTCCCCCTTCTCTCTCTCTTTCCCCCTTCTCTCTCTCTTTTCCCCTTCTCTCTCTCTTTCCCCCTTCTCTCTTTCTCTTTCCCCTCTCTCTTTCTCTTTCCCCTCTCTTGCTCCCTTCCCCCTCTCACTCTTTCCCCCCCCTCTCTCTTTCCCCCCTTCTGTCTTTCTCTTTCCCCCCCCTCTCTCTCTTTCCCCCCCTCTCTCTCTTTCCCCCTCTCTCTCTCTTTCCCCCTCTCTCTCCCTGACCCTTACTGAGAGCAGGAACAGCGCTTCCAAACTTTGGACAGATTTGGGGTTTTCTGGTGGGTAAACCCACCAGAAAACCCCAAATCTTTCTGAGGTTCGGAAGCGCTGTTGCCTCTCTCAGCGCCTGTCAGCTGTGAAACTGACACTTGTGATTTTTTTTTTAAGAAACCCGTCTGAAGAAGCCAATGGGAAATTTCTCATCCCTGAAATTACCAGTCACAGACCTCAAAATTTTTTACCACGGACGCTGGTGTCCGTGTAGAGACCGCTGCTGATGAGGCCGATTCGGGATCTACAGACTTTGTTGTATGTGGGATGTCTGGTCGTGTATTATTAGTTCAAGTCATGGCTTGTTCTTTCCACTGCTCTCACTTTTCCACTTCGTTTTGTTGTTGTTGGGTCTCAAAATGCTGGGATCCTTTCCACAGACTGTGCCTCCATCTGGTTCGGTTCAGGACAATGGTCTCCCAGGAGTTGATGTCAATGTTGCATTTCTTCACCTTGGCTTTTAGCACATCCTTGAAATGCTTCTTCTGTGCTCTGGTGTGTCTGCCCTGCCTAAGCTGGGACCTGCTTTGGGAGCCTGGAATCTGACATCCGAACTATATAACCAACCCGCGTAGCTGATAGTGGATAACCACAGCCTCGATGCTTGTGATAGGACACTGATGTTGGTGCACCGGTCCTCCCACTTGATAAGTAGCATCACTTCTCAAATGTCACTACTTTATGTCACATGTCCTTATAAAATTACAGAGAAGCTTAATTGCCTTCAAGTGTCAGAAGGATTTGCGCATAATTAAAAGCAGAGATTCAACGTATTCATAAAACTGCAGGATACAAGTTGGTGGAAGTCATGTTCTGTGGTCTGGTCATTTCACATGTCTTGAATATGGTCCTATCTCTTCTCTGTCTCTGTAACATACTCTAGCTCGACAGCCTCTGGGATCTCTGCATATTTATTGCCTTTGAGAAGGTGGTGGTGAGCTGCCTTCTTGAACCGCTGCAGTCCATGTGGTGTAGGTACACCCACAGTGCTGTTAGGAAGGGAGTTCCAGGATTTTGACCCAGTGACACTGAAGGAACAGCGATATAGTTCCAAGACAGGATGGTGTGTGACTTTTGGAGCCATAAAATCATTATGGCACAGAAGAAGGCCATTCGGCTCATCGGGTCCATGCCAGCTCAAGGTAGAATAATCCAATGAGGCCTGCTCCCCTGCTCTATCCCCGTAGCCCTGTGTTTCCCTCAGGTGCCCATCCAATTCCCTTTTGAAATCATTGATTGTCTCTGCTTCCACCACCCTCATAGTCAGCAAGTTCCAGGTCATTACCACTCACTGCGTAAAAAGTTCTTCCCCACATTTCCCTGTAGCCCCTGCCCAAAACCTTAAATCTATGTCCCTCAGTCCTTGTACTATCGGCTAATAGGAACATCTTTTCATTGTCTACCTTATCTAAATCTGTCATAATCTTGTACACCTCTATCAAATCTCCCCTCAATCTCCCTTCCTATTTGAAGGGGAACTTGCAGGTGGTGCTGTTCCTTTGCGTCTGCTGCCCTTGTTCTTCTAGGTGGTAGAGGTTGCAGTCGAAGGAGGCTTAGGTGAGTTGCTGCCGTACATCTTGTAGCTGGTACACCCTGCTGCCCCTGTGCTCCTGGTGGAGGGATGAATGTTTAAGGCCTTTCATTACCAAGCTGATGCAAAAGCTAAGTTGTTGGGAAGTAAAACAAGTGGTGGTTTTGTTTCATTTTCACTGTAAAACAGGACCTCAGATGCCAAGATAGAAAGAACAAGTCCTGCATTTCTATAGCGCTTTTCATGACTTCAGGACATCTCAGAGTATTCACTGTAAATGAAGTACTTTTTGAATTGTTGTAATGTGGGAAACGTTGCAGCCAATTTGTGCACAGCAAGCTCCCATAAACAGCAATATGACAATGACTGGATAATCTGCTTTAGTGATGTTGCTTGAGGGATGAATATTGGTCTCAGGGCCCTTACCAGACATGCATGTGTTCTCCGGAACTGGGGCTGGGGGATACAAAATCCCACCTGGGGCTAATTTTAGTGGAAAAGGCCAGGGTAGGATTTACTGTTTTGTGGTTTGCTTTTGCGAAAAGTTATTGACAGGAGATCTCCATTCATTTAATGAAGTGTGCAGCCATGGTCTCACAAACAGTGGTGTCACTGAATTACCCCTTGCTAACACAAGAGGATCCCATCCCTGTGGAGGGAATGGGCCTAACAGGCGGCTGTATAGACAAGCAGGGAAGCAGAGTTAAGAAAGTGAGCCCTGCACGAGATAAGGCAGCTCCTCAGCATCAGTGCAGTAGCAGCAGCATCTCGACAATGATCCCTCTGTCAATGAGTCAGGTTCCAAGAACAATGTCACCAGTAGTGCACAGCCATTCCAGACTGAAATCACAGCTTTACCACTCTCCGTACAGGGGGTCTCCCTGTCATCTGCTTGTCTGGGAGAGTCAGGGGTCGAAAGTTGCTGTCCAGAGAGAATCTTTATATTGTCACATTTCACTATAATGGATGTGGCAAGCTACAAATTGGCTGCTTCTGTGAATTGAACATCCTGCACATCATCTAATGCTGGATATAATCCATAATTGATGTGTCTGATTACATAGCCTCCTTTTAATCTCAAGCAACGAGCTGTGCTAATGAAAACCTAGTCAGAATAATCAAAGTCACTGGGAGTGCATGACTATAATGAGTGTGAATTAAGAAAGGGAAACAGCTTAACGGCGCAAGCTCCTTGCAAGTTCAAAGGTCCTGTCAGCCTGTTGCATTTGCATCATGTCCTGTGGATTCATCACCTGTTACTATCGTCTTTCCAGATTCTTTGTACGGTAATGGAAGGAATCACGTTTACCCAATGCCTCTCACAGCTTAATAAAAGCAAAATACTGCGGATGCTGGAAATCTGAAATAAAAACAAGAAATGCTGGAACCACTCAGCAGGTCTGGCAGCATCTGTGGAAAGAGAAGCAGAGTTAACGTTTCGGGTCAGTGACCCTTCATCGGAACTGACAAATATTAGAAAAGTCACAGGTTATAAGCAAGTGAGGTGGGGGTGGGGCAAGAGATAACAAAGGAGAAGGTGCAGATTGGACCAGGCCACATAGCTGACCAAAAGGTCACGGAGCAAAGGCAAACAATATGTTAATGGTGTGTTGAAAGACAAAGCATTAGTACAGATTAGGTGTTAATACACTGAATATTGAACAGCAGCAAGTGCAAACCTGAAAAAAAACAGTGGGTAAGCAAACTGAACAAACTAAGATGAAATGAAATAAATGCAAAAAAAAAAGATTGTAAAAAATGTAAAAAAGAATGTTAAAAAAAAAGGAAGTAAAAATGAAAGTAAAATGGGGGGCTGTCATGCTCTGAAATTATTGAACTCAATGTTCAGTCCGGCAGCCTCTCACAGCTTCAAGCTTTCCCAAAGTGCTTCACTTCACTTCAGTGAACTGCTTTTTGTGATGTGTAGTCACTGTTGTACAGTAGTGAAGTGCAGCAGCCAATTTGCGCACAGCAAGATCCCACAGCAACCAGAGACACGTTACGTACTGTGCATTCATCATAGCAAACGAGTGGATAAGGACAGTTTATCTAAAGTGGTGTGAAATACAGTGGTTTTAAACAGCTGAGGAACACGAGAGCAGCATTTGGGAGTCCCCAGGCCTGAGGGTTAAAAAGAAAGGTTTGCATTTATATAGTGCCTTTCATGACCTCGGGACATGTGAAAGAGCTTCACAGCCAATCAACTACTTTTTATGAAGTGTAGTCACTGTTGATGCAGGACATGCAGCAGCCAACACATCTTCCTCAAATAATTCCCCGCAGAAAGTGTACGTCTTGTTTGATAAATAGCCGTTCATTAATGTTTAAATCAAATTGTTGTTAATTTAATTTTTATGCCATAGTATTGGTCTAAATTAATAATTAAAACCATTTGCATTTACAATGACACAGAATAGATTTTATTAACACAGGGAAACAACGGCCTGCAGGGAGCGGTTTGAAAGAAAGAATCCGCATTTATATTGCGCCTTTCACAGCCAATGAAGCACCTTTGAACTGTAGTTGCTTTTGTAATGTGAGAAATGTGGCAACAAATTTGTGCAGAGTAAGCTCCAACAAATAACCTTAGAACCAGAGAAAACCAGAGAAAAGTTACGGCACAGAAAGAGGCCATTCAACCCATCGTGTTCGCACCAGCATAAAAAACTAGCCGCCCAATCTAATCCCACCTTCCAGCACCTGGTCCATAGCCTTGCAGGTTGCAGCACTTCAGGTGCAGGTCCAGGTACCTTTTAAATGAGTTGAGGTTTTCTGCCTCCGCCACCATTCCTGGCAGTGAATTCCAGACACCCACCACCCTCTGGGTGAAAAAGTTTTTCCTCCTGTCCCCTCTAATCCTTCGACCAATCACCTTAAATCTGTGCCCCCTGGTAATTGACCTCTCCGCTAGGGGAAACAGGTCCTTCCTGTCTACTCTAACTAGGCCCCTCATAACTTTGTACACCTCAATTAAGTCACCCCTCAGCCTCCTCTGTTCTAAGGAAAACAACCCGAGCCGATCCAATCTTTCCTCATAGCTGCAATTTGCAAGTCCTGACAACATTCTTGTAAATCTCCTCTGCATTCTCGCCAGAGCAATTCAGTCCTTCCTGTAATGTGGTGACCAGAACTGTACGCAATACTCCAGCTGTGGCCTAACCAGTGTTTTATACAGTTCCAGCATTACATCCCTGCTTTTGTATTCTATACATTGTGATAATGTTCACATAATCTGTTTTAGTGATGTTGGTTCAGGGATGAATAATGACTAGGACATCCGGGAGAACTCTCCTGTTCTTCAAATAGTGGCTGTGTTATCTTTTACCTCCAGCTGAGGAAGATAGGGCCTCTGTTTAACATCTCATCTGAATAATAACATCTCCGACAGTGCAGCACTCCCTCAGTACTGACCCTCCGACAGTGCAGCACTCCCTCAGTACTGACCCTCCGACAGTGCAGCACTCCCTCAGTACTGACCCTCCGACAGTGCAGCGCTCCCTCAGTACTGACCCTCTGACAGTGCAGCACTCCCTCAGTACTGACCCTCCGACAGTGCAGCGCTCCCTCAGTACTGACCCTCTGACAGTGCAGCATTCCCTCAGAACTGATCCTCTGAGTGCAGCGCTCCCTCAGTACTGACCCTCTGGCAGTGCTTCACTTCCTCAGTACTGACCCTCTGACAGTGCGACGCTCCCTCAGTACTGACCCTCCGACAGTGCAGCACTCCCTCAGTACTGACCCTCCGACAGTGCGACGCTCCCTCAGTACTGACCCTCCGACAGTGCAGCATTCCCTCAGAACTGATCCTCTGACAGTGCAGCGCTCCCTCAGTACTGACCCTCCGACTGTGCAGCGCTCCCTCAGAACTGATCCTCTGACAGTGCAGCACTCCCTCAGTACTGACCCTCCGACAGTGCAGCACTCCCTCAGTACTGACCCTCCGACAGTGCAGCACTCCCTCAGTACTGACCCTCGGACAGTGCAACACTCCCTCAGTACTGACCCTCGGACAGTGCACCTGTAGCTGCACATTTTGTGTGATATTGAGTTCGCCTAAGCCTTGCAAACATCAATCAGATGAATGGCCAATCACATTGCAGGAAGACTCAGTAATAGCTTGTAGAATTTCCTGCTCCCCTTCAGTTAGAATTCCAGAGAATGTGCTGAACAAACACAGGCCATTCGGCCCAACTGGTTTATACTGGTGTTTGTGCTCCTCTTGAGCCTCCTCTCACCCCATCAGCGTACCTTTCTATTCATTTCTCATGTGTTTATCCAGATTCCCCTTAAATGTATCGATACTATTCACCTCAATCACTCCCCGTGGTAGTGAGTTCCACATTCTCACCATGGTATTAGTTGCTAAATTTGCTGATGACACAAAGATAGGTCGGAGAGTAAGTTGTGAAGAGGACAGACATAAAGAGTCTGCCAAGGGATATCGATAGATCAAGTGAGTTGGCAAAAATTTTTAGCAGATGGGGTATAATGTGGGAAAATGTGAATTTGTCCACTTTGTCCGGAAGAATAGAAAAACAGTATATTATTTCAATGGAGTTTGCAAAGCTCTGTCGTACAGAGGGATCTGGGTGCCCAGTGCATGAATCACAAAAGGTTAGTACAGCAAGTGATTAGGAAGGCAAATGGAATGTTGTCGTTTATTGCAAAGGGAATGGAATATAAGAGTAGGGAAGTTTTGCTACAGTTGTGCAGGGCGTTGGTGAGACCACATCTGCAGTACTACGTGCAATTTTGGTCTCCTTACTTAGAAAGGATATAGTTGCATGAGAAGCAGTTCAGAGAAGGTTCACTCGACTGATTCCTGGAATGAAAGGGTTTTCTTATCAGGAAAGGTCAGACAGGTTGGGCCTGTATCCATTGGAGTTTAGAAGGATGAGAGGTGATCTTATTGAAACATATAAGATCCTGAGGGGACTTGATAGAGTGGATACTGAGAGGATGTTTCCTCTGATGGGAGACACTAAATCTAGGGGACACAGTTTAAAAATAAGTGGTCTCCCATTTAAGATGGCAATGAGGTGAAATTTTTTTTTCAGAGGGTCGTTAGTCTGTGGAATTCGCTTCCCAGAGAGCAGTGGAAGCTGGTTCATTGAATATTTTTAAGGCTGAGTTAAATAGATTTTTGATTGACAAGGGTGTCAAAGGTTATAGTGGGTAGACAGGAAAGTGGAGTTGAGGCCACAATCAGATCTGCCATGATCTTATTAAATGGCGGAGCAGGCTTGAGGGGCCGAATGGCCTACTCCTGCTCCTAATTCGTATGTTCGTATGTACTCTGGGTAAAGAGGTTTCTCCTGAATTGTCTATTGGATTTATTAGTGACTATCTTATATTGATGGCCCCGAGTTCTGGTCCCACCTGCAAGTGGAAACATTACATCTACCCTATCAAATCCTTTCATAATCTAAAGACCTCTAAAATGACACCGCTCAGTATTCTCCTTTCTGGAGAAAAGACCCCCAGCCTGTTCACTCTTTCTGAATAGGTGTAATCTCCCAGTTCTGTATATTCCTGGGATTCTTTTTGAACTGTCTCCAGGACCTTTATATCCTCTTTGTACTGTGGAGACCAGAAACTGTTGACCGTGCTCCAAGGCTAGTCGAACCAAGGTTCTGTACCAGTTCAAAAGCAAAGTCCTGCAGATGCTGGAAATCTGAAATAAAAACAGAAAGTGCTGGAAATACTCAGCAAATCTGGCAGCATCTGTGGAGAGAGAAACAGAGTTAACGCTTCAGGTCAGTGACCTTTCATCAGAACTGACCATTGACCTGAAAGGTTAACTCTGTTTCTCTCAATGCAGGTTCTTTGCCTTTCAGTTCTATCCCTCTATCATTGGGATATTTAATTTTCAGCTGAATCACTGGTTCAGGCAGATGAACCTTTTGATTTTAACGGATGGTGCTGCTCTCCCTCGGTACTGGCCAGGGGGTGTCCACAAAATTCTGGTTCACCTGAGCCAAACTGACCTCCGCACTGCAGCACAAAACCCCTCGATTTATTCCTGAAATCACTGCTTTTTTTTGTTTACATTTCCGTTTTGTTCGCAACACTTTCACTGGTAGTTAGTGTTTGAGTGAGAATGATTTAATTATTTATAGTTATGAGATAACTGACTGTATCCACGCGGAGTGCAAAACCTGCTAGTCACCATGGCAACTTCCATGGTTACTTTAGAATGTTGGTAAGGTAGCAAGAGTATTTTTTTTTTTCTGTATTTTATTTTTACTGATTTTGTCTAGTCCCCTCCTCAGCCCCTCCCCTCTGTGGTACTGCCGTTCCACAGACCACCCTTTGCCATGGTTTCAGCTGGCTGCTCGATCGGGAAGCGTATGAAGTTGATCATAGTCAACTCCACTCCTTTAAACTGGAATTCTCAATATGTGAACATTTCAGTTAACTTGCAGAATGGGTGTGAAATTGACAAATTAATTTCAATAAGGGAGAGATGGTACATTTTGGTAGGAGGAATGAAGACACACCCCTTGTCGACATGGTGTAGACCAGCAAAGGGTTCTGAGATACAGTTACACCAATCACTAAAAGTAGCGACAAAGGTTAACAAGGTTATATAAAACAAAAACAAAGCACAGCGTGTCGATAGGGATAGAATTTAAAAGCAGGGAAGTTATGATAATATTTGTATAGAACCTGGGTTCGATCACTGAGCACTGTGCACAGTTCTGGTCTCCATGTTATACAAAGGATATAGACGCACTGCAGATGGTACAAAAAAAGATTCACAAGGATGACACCAGAAATGAGAGTTTATACTATCTGGAATGATGAAGAGGTTGAGGCTCTTTTCTCTAGAAAAGAGAAGGTTGAGAGCTGATCTTGTTGAGGTCTTTAAAGTTATGAAAGTGTTCGATACAGTAGACACAGAGATGATTCCACAAAGGGGCCAGCAATGTAAGACAGTCACTAATAAACCCAATGCAGAATTCAGGAGAAGCTTCTTTACCCAGAGATTGGTGGGAATGTGGAACTCATTACCGCAGGGAGTGGTTGAGGTGAATCGTATCGATACATTTAAGGGGAAGCTGGATAAACACATGAGGGAGAAAGGAATAGAAGGTTATGCTGATAGGGGGAGAGGAAGAGGGTGGGAGGAGGCTCATGAGGAATTAGAAAGAATGGTGTGGACTAGTTGGGCCAAATGGCCTGTTGCTGTGTTGTAAATTTTATAGAATTCTACCTAAAGAGCAACAGAGAATTCTCCGAACCATCATTTTACCATTTTGTCTTTCAACCAGTTAAACCACAAAGCCATTGAATAAATAATGACAAATGAGGCCGTGGGTTATGGAATTGGTTCACTTTCTTCACTCCACCATTGGTGGCCATGCCTTCAGCTGCCTAGACCCTGAGCTCTGGAATTCTCTCCATAAACCTCTCCACCTCTTTACCTCTCTTCCTTTAAGACATTCCTTACAATCGACCTCTTTGACCAAGCTTTTGGCCAGCTGCCCTAATATCTCTTTGCGTAAAGGAGTGGCGCAGTGGTTAGCACTGCGGCCTCGCAGCTCCAGCAACCTGGGTTCAGTTCTGGGTACTGCCTGTGTGGAGTTTGCAAGTTCTCCCTGTGACCACGTGGGTTTCCGCCGGGTGCTCTGGTTTCCTCCCACAGCCAAAAGACTTGCAGGTTGATAGGTAAATTGGCCATTGTGAATTGCCCCTAGTGTAGGTAGATGGTAGGAGAATTGTGGGGATGTGGTAGGGAATATGGGATTAATGTAGGATTAGTATAAATGGGTGGTTGTTGGTCAGCACAGACTCGGTGGGCCGAAGGGCCTGTTTCAGTGCTGTATCTCTCGATGACTAACTTGGTGTCAAATGCTGTCTGATAATCTGCCTGCGAAATGCCTTGAGACATGTTGCTATTTTTTAAAGGCACTGCACAAATACATGAAAGGGCGATGGGGAAAGAGCGGGGGGAGTGGGACTAATTGGATAGCTCTTTCAAAGAGCCAGCACAGGCATGATGGGCTGAATGGCCTCATTCTGTGCTGGATCATTTTATGATTCTCTGGAAGGTGCTTTATAAATGTGAGTGTATGAAGAGAGTAGATTGTGTAGTATAAGGGTCTGAAAGGGTTAATGTTGAAAGTGTAAAGAATACATCCTACTGTGATGATGTAAGAGATCACATGTGAGAGAGACTTGGAGGGAGATGCAGCATGGCTTCAGAGGAGTCACACAGACTGGTGTGTGAAGCTGTTCATAGTTATAACGTAACAAAGGTGTTCTAAACTTTAAGGACACAAGGCTAAGGGCTGTCTCTGAGCTAGACTAGCTAAGTAAAGTGGTAGCATACCAACAAACATACAACAAATTGAATTGAGAGTGCAGTGGGATACGGGATGATCATATTGTTGACTATAGCTCCAGCTGATCACTTTTATTGTGACTATGCAAAAAGCACATTTTTCAGCCATGGCTAATTTCAAAGATATTGATTGGGAAATGAGTTGCAGAAAATGTTATTGCAACTCACCATCACTTTCTCAAGGGCACTTAGGGATGGGCAATAAATGCTGGCCTAGCCAGCGACACCCACGTCCCCCGAACGAATAAAAAAAAAATGGTGGGTGTGAGTAGTTTTGTTTTTGTTACTTTTTCTTCCAGTTTCATTTCATGTATTCAACATTCGAGGTTAATTCTCAAACCTGCCACCTCCGCTGTGCGGAACAAGGGCATCAGTTTCATGGGAACACCATCACCTGCAAGTTCCTCTCCGAGTCACTCGCCATCCTGACTTGGAAATGTAATCGATTGTTCCTTCACTGTCTCTAGGTCAAATTCCAGAGGGCATCAGCTTTACAGCTAATGAAATCTCTTTGAAGTGTAGTCACTGTTGCAGTGTAGGAAATGCAGCAGCCAGTTTGCACAACGCAAGATTCTGGAAACAGCACTGGTAAGGCTCAGATAATCTATTTTAAGTGAGATTGGTTGAGGGATAAATATTGGTCCCAGGACACTGATGAGAACTCCCCTGCTCTTCTTCAAATAATGGCAATGGGATCTTTAATGTCCATCTGAGAGGGGAGACCTCAGAGGTAAGATCTCATTGTAGTCTTGCTACTGTAAATTTCTGGAAGAAACACACCGCACTACAGTCTGGATTGCTGCTGTAAACTGAAACTTTATTATCCACTCCCTCTAGTGACACACTGTGCATGTTACACCAAGCATGTCTGGTGGCCTCAGATGAACAGTGCAGTAAATATAAAATGAAAAATCAGTGAACAATACATTACAGACCGGGTCTTGGTTTAACAGCTTGTCTGAAAAACAATACCTCCAACAGTGCAGTACTCACTCAGTAGTGACCCTCGACACTCTTCTGTACCTTTCCCTATTGGTGTATAAAGACATTGCACTTATATTGACTGTCAATGTATTAGCATTGTTGATTGGGGTGGCACTCTCATGGTTATTGCAGCGGATTCGCTCTCTGAAGGTTGAAAGTTCCAGTCCCATCATGGCAAGTGAATTCAGTAAATCTGATCACTTCGTTTTCATGTCTGAACAAAATGACCATGAAAACTGCCACTTTGCTCTAAGAACCCAACTGGCTGAGTAAAATGCGGCCACTCCTGACCTGCTCTGGCCTGTAAGTGTGTTTTAATGTCTACTGGGCAATTAGGGCCACCCATGTCCCAACAGCAGAGTAAATTAAACCAATTTGGTTCAAAGGGATTGAAGGGTTAAATTACGAGGTCAGGTTGCTTAAAGTTGGTTTGTATTCTATTGAGTTGAGAAGGTTATGGGGTGATTTAATCAATACAAATGAAAGTTGCTCACGTACACTGTAACATTTTGCTAGACACCTGGTGTTGACTAGAAACTAGTCCCATGTTCAGTTCTGGGCCCTGTACCTCAGGAAGGATGTATTGGCCTTGAAGAGGGTGCAGTGTAGAATCACCTGAATGATATGACTAGGCTTGTATTCCCATGAGTTTAGAAGATTAAGGGCTGATCTATTTGAGGTGTTTAAGATGATTAAAGGATTTGATAGGGTCTATAGAGAGAAACTATTTCCTCTGGTGGGGGGAGTCCAGAACAAGGACAGAACCATAAAATTCGAGCCAGGCCGTTCAGGGTGAGGTCAGGAAGCACTTCTTCACCCAGAGGGGAGTGGAAATCTGGAACTCTCTCCCCCCAAAAAAGCTGTTGAGGCTGGGAGTAAATTGAAAATTTAAAAACTGAAATGGACGGACTTTTGTTGGGGATGAGGGGATGAAGGTTACAGAACTAAGTTGTGTGGGTGGAACTGAGGTACAGATGATTTCTGAGGTATGATCTAATTGAATGGCAGAACAGGCTCAAGGGGATGAATGGCCTACTCCTGCTCCTAAGTACTGCGTGATTTGTTGTTAACATGGTTGGAAATTTGCACAGTCAGTTCTTTGTTGCAGTGACAGGAAATGTAGTAATTTGCCCATACCCAGAATCGCTTTGCACTCTGCAGTGCCGATGTGCAGAATCCGATCTTCAGTCTGTGCCTGCTGCCATTACTCTGTAGTTTGCCTCCTCACAGTTCATGATTCAACATTCCACATTAGATCCTGTGCGGAAAAAAACCAATCCAGCGACGCGGTGACGGATTTTCCTTTGAATTGATTTTGAATAGGTGTTGCTAAAAGGCCATTGATGTCACCCTGTCCCCAGTTACTCTGGTCCTGACCTGATTAATCCAATCAGTTAACAGTAAGTGGTGAAGCAGCCAATGGAATTTCAATGGGTATTTAAAAAAATGATTGCACAATTAACCGGGCATTGAAAAAGCAAACCGAGCACTGGAGTTCATTTCAATGGGAATAGAGTTGAACACCAGAGAAGTTATGTCAAACTTGTATCGAACCTTGGTCAGATCACACTTGGATTTCTGCACTGTTCTGCTCTGCATATCACAAAAGGGATATATAACAAAATAAGATTTACAAGAATGATGCCAGAACTGAGGTTATAATTCAGGAAATATTGAAATGGCTGGGGCTCTTTTCACGAGAAGGGAGAAGACTGAGGGGTGACCCCAGGGTTTGACAGGGTAGACAGAGAGAAGATATTTCCACTTATGTGTCAGAACACAACTAGGGGCCAAAAGAACAAAGAACAGTACAGCACAGGAACAGGCCATTCGGCCCTCCAAGCCTGTGCCGATCTTGATGCCTGCCGAAACTAACGCCTTCTGCACTTCCGGAGCCCACATCCCTTTATTCCCTTCCTATTCATATATTTGTCAAGATGTCTCTTAAACGTCGCTATCGTATCTGCTTCCACCACCTCCCCTGGCAGCAAGTTCCAGGCACTCACCACCCTCTGTGTAAAATACTTGCCTCGCACATCCCCTCTAAACTTTGCCCCTCGCACCTTAAACCTATGTCCCCTAGTAACTGACTCTTCCACCCTGGGAAAAGCTTCTGACTATCCACTCTGTCCATGCTGCTCATAACTTTGGAAACCTCTATCATGTTGCCCCTCCACCTCCGTCGTTCCAGTGAAAACAATCCGAGTTTTTCCAACCTCTCCTCATAGCAAATGCCCTTCAGACCAAGCAACATCCTGGTAAACCTCCTCTGTACCCTCTCAAAAGCCTCCACATCCTTCTGGTAGTGTGGCGACCAGAATTGCACGCAATATTCTAAGTGTGGCCTAACTAAGGTTCTGTACAGCTGCAACATGACTTGCCAATTTTTATACTCCATGCCCCGACCGATGAAGGCAAGCATGCCGTATGCCTTCTTGACTACCTTATCCACCTGCGTTGCTACTTTCAGTGACCTGTGGACCTGTACGCCCAGATCTCTCTGCCTGTCAATACTCCTAAGGGTTCTGCCATTTACTGTATACCTCCCACCTGCATTAGACCTTCCAAAATGCATTACCTCACATTTGTCCGGATTAAACTCCATCTGCCATTTCTCCGCCCAAGTCTCCAACCGATCTATATCCTGCTGTATCCTCTGACAATCCTCATCATTATCCGCAACTCCACCAACCTTTGTGTCGTCCGCAAACTTACTAATCAGAGCAGCTACATTTTCTTCCAAATCATTTATATATACTACAAACAGCAAAGGTCCCAGCACTGATCCCTGCGGAACACCACTAGTCACATCCCTCCATTCAGAAAAACACCCTTCCACTGCTACCCTCTGTCTTCAGTGACCAAGCCAGTTCTGTATCCATCTTGCCAGCTCACCTCTGATCCCGTGTGACTTCACCTTTTGCACCAGTCTGCCATGCGGGACCTTGTCAAAGGCTTTACTGAAGTCCATATAGACAACATCCACTGCCCTTCCCTTATCAATCATCTTCGTCACTTCCTCAAAAAGCTCAATCAAATTAGTAAGACACGACCTCCCCTTCACAAAACCATGCTGTGTCTCGCTAATAAGTTCGTTTGTTTCCAAATGGGAGTAAATCCTGTCCCGAAGAATCCTCTCTAATAGTTTCCCTACCACTGACGTAAGGCTCACCGGCCTATAATTTCCTGGATTATCCTTGCCACCCTTCTTAAACAAAGGAACATTGGCTATTCTCCAGTCCTCTGGGACCTCACCTGGAGCCAATGAGGATGCAAAGATTTCTGTCAAGGCCCCAGCAATTTCTTCCCTTGCCTCCCTCAGTATTCTAGGGTAGATCCCATCAGGCCCTGGGGACTTATCTACCTTAATGCTTTGCAAGACACCCAACACCTCCTCCTTTTTGATAATGAGATGACTGAGACTATCTGCACTCCCTTCCCCAGGCTCATCATCCACCAAGTCCTTTTCCTTGGTGAATACTGATGCAAAGTACTCATTTAGCACCTCACCCATTTCCTCTGGCTCCACGCATAGATTCCCATCTCTGTCCTTGAGTGGGCCAACCCTTTCCCTGGTTACCCTCTTGCTCTTTATATATGTATCAAAAGCCTTGGGATTTTCCTTAATCCTGTTTGCCAATGACCTTTCATGACCCCTTTTAGCCCTCCTAACTCCTTGCTTAAGTTCCTTCCTACTGTCTTTATATTCCTCAAGTGCTTCATCTGTTCCTAGCCTTCCAGCCCTGACAAATGCTTCCTTTTTCTTTTTGACTAGGCTCACAATATCCCGTGTTATCCAAGCTTCCCGAAACTTGCCAAACTTGTCTTTCTTCCTCACAGGAACATGCTGGTCCTGGATTCTAATCAGCTGACGTTTGAAAGACTCCCACATGTCAGATGTTGATTTACCCTCCAACAACCGCCCCCAATCTAAATTCTTCAGTTCCTGCCTAATATTGTTATAATTAGCCTTCCCCCAATTTAGCACCTTCACCCGAGGACTACTCTTATCCTTATCCACAAGTACCTTAAAACTTATAGAATTATGGTCACTGCTCCCGAAATGCCCCCCCACTGAAACTTTGACCACCTGGCTGGGCTCATTCCCCAATACCAGGTCCAGAATGGCCCCATCCCTAGTTGGACTATCTACATATTGTTTCAAGAAGCCCTCCTGGATGCTCCTCACAAATTCTGCCCCATCCAAGCCCCTAGCACTAAGTGAGTCCCAGTCAATATTGGGGAAGTTAAAATCACCCACCACTACAACCCTGTTACCTTTACATCTTTCCAAAATCTGTCTACATATCTGCTCCTCTACCTCCCGTTGGCTGTTGGGAGGCCTGTAGTAAACCCCCCAACATCATGACTGCACCCTTCCTATTCCTGAGCTCCACCCATATTGCCTCGCTGCATGACCCCTCCGAGGTATCCTCCCGCAGTACAGCTGTGATATTCTCCTTAACCAGTAATGCAACTCCCCCACCCCTTTTACATCCCCCTCTATCCCGCCTGAAGCTTCTAAAGCCTGGAACATTTAGCTGCCAATCCTGCCCTTCCCTCAACCAAGTCTCT
Source organism: Heterodontus francisci (assembly GCF_036365525.1). Classification (NCBI taxonomy): domain Eukaryota; kingdom Metazoa; phylum Chordata; class Chondrichthyes; order Heterodontiformes; family Heterodontidae; genus Heterodontus; species Heterodontus francisci. The sequence goes on along the minus strand of NC_090378.1, from coordinate 5,847,246 downwards.
GTAATAGCAACAACATCATATTTCCAAGTACTAATCCAAGCTCTAAGTTCATCTGCCTTACCTGTTATGCTTCTCGCATTGAAACAAATGCACTTCAGACCACCAATCCCGCTGTGCTCAGCAACATCTCCCTGCCTGCTCTTCCTCTTAGTCCTACTGGCCTTATTTACTATGCCCTCCTCATTTATTTAACTTGCTGTCCTACTGCTCTGGTTCTCACCCCACTGCCCCACTAGTTTAAACCCTCCCGAGTGACGCTAGCAAACCTCCCAGCCAGGATATTAGTGCCCCTCCAGTTTAGATGCAACCCGTCCTTCTTGTACAGGTCCCATCTGTCCCTGAAGAGATCCCAATGGTCCAGATATCTGAAACCCTCCCTTCTACACCAGCTGTTCAGCCACGTGTTTCGCTGCACTATCTTCCTATTTCTAGCCTCACTGGCACGTGGCACAGGGAGTAATCCCGAGATTACAACCCTAGAGGTCCTGTTTTTAACTTACTACCTAACTCCCTAAACTCCCCCTGCAGGACTTCATCACTCTTCCTGCCTATGTCATTGGTATCGATGTGTACCACAACCTCTGGCTGTTCACCCTCCCCCTTCAGAATGCCCTCTGTCCGTTCAGAGACATCCTTGACCCTGGCACCAGGGAGGCAACATACCTTCCTGGAGTCTCTTTCACGTCCACAGAAGCGCCTATCTGTGCCCCTGACTATAGAGTCCCCTATAACTATTGCTCTTCTGCTGAACAACAGTGCCAGCCGTGGTGCCACTGCTCTGGCTGCTGCTGTTTTCCCCTGATAGGCCATCCCCCCCAACAGTATCCAAAACGGTATACTTGTTGGAGAGGGGGATAAATACAACAGTCACTAATAAATCCAATCGGGAATTCAGGAGAAACTTCTTTCCCCAGAGAGTGGTGAGAATGTGGAACTCGCTACCACAGGGAGTGGTTGAGGTGAATAGTATCGATACATTTAAGGGGAAGCTGGATAAACACACGAGGGAGAAAGGAATAGAAGGATATGCTGATAGGGTGAGATGAAGAGGGGGTGGGAGGAGGCTCATGTGGAGCATAAACACCAGCACGGACCTAATGGGCCAAATGGCCTGTTTCTGTGCCGTAAACTCTGTATAATTTTTGAAATACAGGAATATTTGCCTTATCCAGTTTGGTTATTTTGTCAACATGGTTTGTGGTGGAAATAATTCAGCTTGACCGGCCCCTTGCTGCTGTGAGTTAATTTGATCCAAATCTCTGGAAAGGTGTCTCAGAAATTGAATGGTGCATGGGTAGAGTTGGCAGGTGCAAGTATGGGTTGAGTGAAGCATCACAAGGATGGGTGCTTTGGGAGAGCAATGGTGAGAGTGGGGGCGTTCGGAGTTTGGGGGCATGACACAATGTGGTGGTGAACCCGCCGGGAATGCACCCAAGCAGAGTTGGAGAAGTCTTGAGATGAATTCATTGCACACAACCACTGCCCAAGTTAAACTTGATTGCCTGCAAACCAACTTGGAACTGAAGGAAACAGGCGTGTTTTCTTCACAGCAAGCTGAGGAATGAGGCTGGTATCTCCAAAGTGTAATTTGAGAAGTGATGAGAATGGAGTGGTGATGATTACACCCTGTAAGGATTGAGTTTCACAGTACGCTGTCTCTAAGTATGTGGAGTCAGGTTTCATAGTGCTGTGTGAGATCTGAATTGGTCCAGATAATGTGAGCTCGGTATGAAGAGAAGGCAGGGCTGGCTGCTTGGGGACATAGTATGCTGCCTGCAATTCTGGCCTCTTGCATATCCCTGGATTCCCATCGCTCCACCATTGACGGCCGTGTCTTCAGCTGCCAAGGCCCTAAGCTCTAGAATTCCTTCCCTGTACCTCTCCACCTCTCTCTCCTCCTTTAAGATACTCCTTAAAACCTACCTACTTGTCCTAACATCTCTTTATATGGCTTGGTGTCAGATTTGGTTTGCTAATTGCTCCCTTGAAGCATTAAAGGCACTATATAAATTTAAGTTGCTGTTTGTCTCCAGTAGGCATCTCCAATGTCATTTATTTTGTTACTCGCATGCTGAAGTTGTTATACCCTCGCTCGGGGTGGGAGGGGTGGCATGAGGGGGTACAATTCTGCTCGTGCCAAGCGCACATCAGGCTGATGGACCATGGAGAGAAGTCGCAGGCAAGCGCTGGTGGTCCTCTTCAAACCAGACAACAACAACTCATGCTCTCAAAGTGTCAGCATGGCTCACTGGCTTCTAAGTCAGAGTGTAATGGGTTCAATTTCCACTCCAGAGACCTGATACTCCCAGTGCACTACTGAAGGAGTGCTGCACTGTCAGAGGTGCCATCTTTCTGCTCTGATGTTAAACCAAGGCCCCATGTGCCCTTTCAGGTGGATGTTTTTGAAGAACTGAGGAGTGTTCCCTGGTGTCCTGACCAATTTATATAAACAGATTGGTTCACCATTTAACTCATTATGGGGTCTTGCTGTGTACATTTAGCTGCTGTGTTTCCTACATTAAAACAGTAACTACACTTTGAAAAAACCTACCTCATTGACTGTGAAATGTTTGGGATGTCCCTGAAACCACACAAAGTGCAGCAGAAATGTCACAACACTTAATGTTTCGCTGGTCACAGTGGGATCTTGCTGTGCATAAAATGGCTGCTGTTTTTCCTGACAATGACTACACTTCAAAAAATAGTTTGTTGGTTGTAAAATGCTTTGGAACGCCCTGAGGTCTTGAAAGACGCTATATAAATGCAAGTTTTTTCTCTCTGCCTTTCCATTGGGAGTCACTGGATAGTGATTGGTCCTTAATTCCCCCCACCCCATCCTTCCCTGTAACCCCATCCCCTCCCCCCAACCTCCCATCCCCTCTCCGGTGGAACTGAGGCAAATTTGACAGTTATTATTGAATCTGCTTCCACCGCCCTTTCAGGCAGCGCGTTCCAGATCACAACAACTCACTGTGTAAAAAAAAAACTCTCCACATCTCCCCCTCTGGTTCTTTTACCAATTACCTTCAATCTGTGTCCCTCTGATTACTGACCCTCCTGTCACTGGAAACGCTTTCTTCTTATTTACGTAGGGAAGATATTTCTACTTGTGGGAACAGCAAAATTCAGGTCCATAAATATAAAATGAAAAGTGAACATACTGGGAATGCTTGGTAGCTTTGGAGACATCACGTCTGACAAACTGTTCATTCTGTTTCTCTCTCCAAAGGTGCTGCCCGACCTGCTGAGTGTTTCCAGCACTTTCTTGTTTCTCTTCAACTTTCCAGCATCTGCAGCATTTTGCTTCTGTATTATGATCACAAATATAAGATAAGCATCAATAAAACCAACAAAGAATTTAGGAGAAATGTCTTTACCCAGAGAGTGGTGAGAATGTGGAACTCACTACCACAGGGAGTGGTTGAGGTGAATAGTATCGATACATTTAAGGGGAAGCTGGATAAACACGAGGGAGAAAGGAATAGAAGGATATGTTGATGGGGTGAGAGGAAGCGGGTGGGAGGAGGCGCGTGTGGTGCAGAAACACCAGCACGGAGCAGATGGGCCGAATGGCCTGTTTCCGTGCTCCATGTTCTGTGTAATATTTCTTTCTTCTTCTTTCTTTTGGGCCTCCTTATCTCGAGAGACAATGGATACGCGCCTGGAGGTGGTCAGTGGTTTGTGAAGCAGCGCCTGGAGTGGCTATAAAGGCCAATTCTGGAGTGACAGGCTCTTCCACAGGTGCTGCAGAGAAATTTGTTTGTCGGGGCTGTTGCACAGTTTGCATAATATTATGCAACTATAAAGCTTCTATTGGGATAAACTCTTCCCACAATTATAATCGAGATTCACCAGAATGTCCCAAGTTCAACCTCAAGTGTCGAGTTTATCCCTGAATACCAGGAATGATAGTTAACAAATCAAAACCCCAAAACTCCAGTAATTTCTCTCTCAGTACTGGTCTGCTGAAAGTTAGAGTATTCGGAATGACTACACAGTGTGCTTAATCAGTCGGGTTATTTTTAGGGAGCTCACTGTACAGGATTATGTACAAACTGATGGGATGTCGGTGTGCAGACTGGCAGCTTCACTCCTGTTGACACACTCACAGCGAAGCAGATGGTTTCAGCGAGTTGACATTTTGCATAACGCACGTTATCAGGGCAGGGATGTAAGACATTGAATGTTTACAAGAATTAATCTGCATTGAAAAAATGTTTTTACATTCCACTGATTTTCTACTTTCAAGCAATAAAGGGGATTGTTGCTGCTTGTAAAGGGAGAAAGATTTGCATTTCTTTAGTGCCTTTCACATCCTCAGCATATCACAGCCAATGCAGTATTTCTTTTAAAGAGCAGTCACTGTTGGAATGTAGGATTCGTAGCAGCCAATTTGTGCACAGCAAGAGCCCACAAATAACAGTTTGATATTGATCAGCCAATCTCTTTTTTCAGTGGTGCTGGCTGAAGGATTGATCAGAATACAGGATAGAACACCCTGCTCTCCTTTGAAATTGTGGCTATGGGATCTCTTGCCTACGGCTGACAGGGTAGGCAGGCCGTCTGTTTAATGCCTCATCTGAAAGATAGCCCCTCCAACAGTGCAGCGCTCCCTCAGTACTGACCCACCGACAGTGCAACGCTCCCTCAGTACTGACCCTCTGACAGTGCAATGCTCCCTCAGTACTGACCCTCCGACAGTGCAGCACTCCCTCAGTACTGACCCTCCGACAGTGCAGCGCTCCCTCAGTACTGACCCTCCGACAGTGCAACGCTCCCTCAGTACTGACCCTCCGACAGTGCAGCGCTCCCTCAGTACTGACCCTCCGACAGTGCAGCGCTCCCTCAGTACTGACCCTCCGACAGTGCAGCGCTCCCTCAGTACTGACCCTCCGACAGTGCAGCGCTCCCTCAGTACTGACCCTCCGACAGTGCAGCGCTCCCTCAGTACTGACCCTCTGACAGTGCAGCGCTCCCTCAGTACTGACCCTCTGACAGTGCAGCACTCCCTCAGTACTGACCCTCCGACAGTGCAGCGCTCCCTCTGTACTGACCCTCTGACAGTGCAACGCTCCCTCAGTACTGACCCTCCGACAGTGCAGCGCTCCCTCAGTACTGACCCTCTGACAGTGCAGCACTCCCTCAGTACTGACCCTCTGACAGTGCAATGCTCCCTCAGTACTGACCCTCCGACAGTGCAGCGCTCCCTCAGTGCTGACCCTCCGACAGTGCAGCGCTCCCTCAGTACTGACCCTCCGACAGTGCAACGCTCCCTCAGTACTGACCCTCCGACAGTGCAATGCTCCCTCAGTACTGACCCTCCGAAAGTGCAGCGCTCCCTCAGTACTGACCCTCCGACAGTGCAATGCTCCCTCAGTATTGACCCTCCGACTGTACAGCACTCCCTCTATTTGTTGGTGAGGGCGGGAAAGGGGCAGGGCGGTCCCTTAAACCTGACCCTTTAGTTGAGTTTAAAGCGCTGTGGTGGGAGCAGGACACCCACACTGTGCAAATGGTCACTTTAGTCAATTAATAAACTTGTTATCATCTTGTTAATGGGCCAGTTTAGGATTTTCTTTCGAGGGTGTGGGTTCGGTGCACTGTCAGATGCATGACACAGAGGTGGAGGCAGTGACAGAGCGGGGAGTGAGCTGCAGAGGGAAGGCTCAGAGACGGCTCTCATTCACACACAAACAGCTGTACTCAGTGAGAAAAATTATCTTTCACATCTCTGCGTTCTTGACAAGGGCATTTTGGGGAACTGAGATTGGAAATGGGTCCTTTTGCTAACAAGACTCTCAGATTCATGACTGGGGCAGGGGGGGAGGTGTCGGTTCAGGAAGATTCCACATTCCTTTGCCAACGAAGGAAGTACATTCTAGGAAATGGGGTCAAGCTTGCTCTGATCAGGTATGAGGAGCACCTGCCCAGCAGGGGCAGACCCCTGGGCAATGGGGGCAAAAAGGTGAGGAAGGAGGGGCAGGAAGGCTCCAGACTCTCTACCTTACACAATCTTCACCAGCTCACACCATCACTCTGCCATCCCTCACTTCCCACTCCTGCATCTCAACAACATGAAATAGAAACACATGGGTCAGCCTTCGTGCAACAACTTTTCCAGTGCTTTATTGCTTAACATTGAACTATTATTTACATCAAAACATCCAAGTGACCCACAAAGTGACATTACCAATGCGGTGGCCTCCACTCACAGCCACTCCTACGAGTGCCCCCCCCCCCCCCACCCACGACTGAGAATGAAGTGGAGGTAGACTGCTCGCTTGTGTCTGGTGGGACTGAGATGCCCATGGCATCCGGCCTCAGCGTGAAGGTGTCGGGCGGGCACACCTCCAAAGGCCGCTGCACTGGCAGCACTGCGGGGACAGGGTGTGTCACTGGGTGTGACGCCACCGATGCTTCATCTGTCGGAGGGCCCATGGGGGAGGATGATGATGCAGCCCCATGAGGGGTAGCCCCCTCATCACCGTTCTCTGCCTCTTCAACCCTTTCTTTCATGGTGCCCTTGATCACTAAAGGGGACCACCCAGCTGGGGCGCAGCTGACTTCCACTCCATGTCTCTTTGTGCCATTTGTGCCACTGACTGGTTAATGCAACTGACTGCGGCTTGCACTCTGTGGGTGTCAGTGCACTCTGTGGGTGTCAGTGCACTCTGTGGGTGTCAGTGCACTCTGTGGGTGTCAGAGCACTCTGTGGGTGTCAGTGCACTCTGTGGGTGTCAGTGCACTCTGCGTGTCAGTGCACTCTGTGGGTGTCGGTGCACTCTGTGGGTGTCAGTGCACTCTGCGTGTCAGTGCACTCTGCGTGTCAGTGCACTCTGTGGGTGTCGGTGCACTCTGTTGGTGTCAGTGCACTCTGCGTGTCAGTGCACTCTGTGGGTGTCGGTGCACTCTGTGGGTGTCAGAGCACTCTGTGGGTGTCAGTGCACTCTGCGTGTCAGTGCACTCTGCGTGTCAGTGCACTCTGTGGGTGTCGGTGCACTCTGTTGGTGTCAGTGCACTCTGCGTGTCAGTGCACTCTGTGGGTGTCAGTGCACTCTGTGGGTGTCAGAGCACTCTGTGCGTGTCAGTGCACTCTGTGGGTGTCGGTGCACTCTGTGGGTGTCAATGCACTCTGTGGGTGTCAGTGCACTCTGTGGGTGTCAGAGCACTCTGTGCGTGTCGGTGCACTCTGTGGGTGTCAGTGCACTCTGTTGGTGTCGGTGCACTCTGTGCGTGTCGGTGCACTCTGTTGGTGTCGGTGCACTCTGTTGGTGTCGGTGCACTCTGTGCGTGTCGGTGCACTCTGTGGGTGTCGGTGCACTCTGTGGGTGTCGGCGCTCTCTGTGGGTGTCGGCGCACTCTGTGGGTGTCGGCGCACTCTGTGCGTGTCGGTGCACTCTGTGGGTGTCGGTGCACTCTGTGGGTGTCGGTGCACTCTGTTGGTGTCGGTGCACTCTGTGCGTGTCGGTGCACTCTGTGGGTGTCGGTGCACTCTGTGGGTGTCGGTGCACTCTGTTGGTGTCGGCGCACTCTGTGGGTGTCGGCGCACTCTGTGGGTGTCAGCGCACTCTGTTGGTGTCAGCGCACTCTGTTGGTGTCAGCGCACTCTGTTGGTGTCAGTGCACTCTGTGGGTGTCAGTGCACTCTGTTGGTGTCAGTGCACTCTGTTGGTGTCAGTGCACTCTGTGGGTGTCAGTGCACTCTGTGGGTGTCGGCGCACTCTGTGGGTGTCGGCGCACTCTGTGGGTGTCGGTGCACTCTGTGGGTGTCGGTGCACTCTGTTGGTGTCGGTGCACTCTGTTGGTGTCGGTGCACTCTGTTGGTGTCAGTGCACTCTGTGGGTGTCAATGCACTCTGTGGGTGTCGGCGCACTCTGTTGGTGTCAGTGCACTCTGTGGGTGTCAGTGCACTCTGTGGGTGTCGGCGCACTCTGTGGGTGTCAATGCACTCTGTGGGTGTCGGTGCACTCTGTGGGTGTCGGTGCACTCTGTGGGTGTCGGTGCACTCTGTGGGTGTCGGTGCACTCTGTTGGTGTCGGTGCACTCTGTGCGTGTCGGTGCACTCTGTGGGTGTCGGTGCACTCTGTGGGTGTCGGTGCACTCTGTTGGTGTCGGCGCACTCTGTGGGTGTCGGCGCACTCTGTGGGTGTCGGCGCACTCTGTGGGTGTCGGCGCACTCTGTGGGTGTCAGTGCACTGTTCCTGCAACCACTCTGAGTGCTGCCGCGTGTATCTCTTCATGAGCTTGGCCACTCTCTCACGAGAGGAGCTCACGCACTCAAAGCACTGAGACATTGTGTAAAACATAACATGAATGAACTCCTCCATTCTCATCCCATGACTCCGTAGAGCCTGAGGTAACTCCGACATGAGGTTACACATCTCACGCTGGAATTCCAGGTAGAGCCGCCTGTTTCGTGACTCCCAAGTCTCTGCATCTCCCTCCTGCTGTGCAGGGCTGCGTCTGTCCTCCATCCTCCAAGGGGGTACAGGCCGCAGCCGACTGTGCCTCCCCCGTCTCCTCCTCCTCTGACGTGATATGCACCTCGCCCTGTTCCACCATCTCTAATGCTGCGTGAGGACCTGCCGAGGTGTGAGTATCTGTGCTGGTGAAGGATGTGCTAGTAAGATGTGGCAAAGCAGCCTCCGGAATGTCTTCCTCCACTGACTCCTGGGGGAACCTGTTGCTCCTCTGCAGCTGCCCTGTGGGAGACATAAGAGAAGATAGTGATACGAGATCGGGACAGTCAACAGATGCTCACACTGCCTCAAATAATGAGATGTCTGCTCATTCATTGATAGCTTGTGGCACGGGGAGCATTGCCATGCACCTCCTGACCTGGAGATGCTGAGATGTTTTCACCCTGTCTCGGGCAAACCACTGTTTCACCCTCCCCAGCGTCCCTGTGGTTTGACACTCTGACTACATCCAGGGACAGCTCCTCAAAGTGTGTCAGCAATGCAGCTGGGGCTCGCCACTGTCCAAACATTCCATCTCATTCTCCCTGGCGTTCAAATCCCATTTGGCCTGCAAGGTGAAGGAAGATGACATTAGAACAATGCTTCTCTCCCTCACCACTCGTAGCTTTTCATTCACATACACTGCTGCAGTCTGCACTTCAGCCTCCTGTCCAACATCACCAGGGTTCTGACCTATGTTTATGGATCATCAGTGCTGCTGAGTACAATATCTCCCTTGGTCAGGAGAACTCAATGCACCCTCAGGATGTCTCTCTTTCTCATTTTGGTGACTAGTGACCAGGAGGAATGTCATCTGGGTCTATTTTTGTACTTGCCTTTCCAGACCTGAGAAGGTCATTGAAGCATTTCCTGCACTGTACCCAGTTCCCCCTCATCACTCCTCTGCTAATGACTTTGTGAACCACCTCCAGCCATGCCCTCTTGTTGAGCCTTGCAGGCTTTCTGTTGCCATTGGCACGTTATAGGATGTTTCTGTGCTCAGTCACTGTCTCCAGCTGCACCTCCAGTGAGGCAGCAGGAAAACAGGGGTGGAGGCTGCCTTCGCATGGGGGCCCTCCCTTCCCACTGCCCTCTGCTCTGCTCCTCCTTCTATCTTTTGGATGGAATGGCAACCTCAGCAATGGCTGCTGCCCGCCCTTTAAATCAGGCCCTCTGCTGCCTGTGCCCCGCCTCCTTCCCGCGTCTGCCGCTGCTAATTGTGCGGCAAACACGACTCCGGTCCACTTGAGTGATTTTCAAATTAAACTAGCAATGCGTGTGCGTTGCCGCAGTGATGCGGGATCGGGAACCAGAAGTCATTGGGGTTCCAACCCCGGAATTGGAATCCTGCTCCTCGAGACCACATAAATAACAGTTAACCAAAAAAAATCTGAATTTTATCTGTTAATGTGAAAGAGTTGTGTTGCGAGGAGACAGTCACAGCAAACTAAATTGTTGCATTTTACTGATAGCTTTCTTCCAATCATAGGAATATCGGAACTTAGGAGCAGGAGTAGGCCATTCAGCCCATTGAGCCTGCTCTGCCATTCAATTAGATCATGGCTGATCACCTGCCTCAATGTCACTTTCCTGTGCTATCCCCATATCCCTTGATGTCATTAGATATCTATCGATTTCTGTCTTGAATGTGCTCAATGACTGAACCTCCACATCCCTCTGGGGTAGAGAATTCCACAGATTCATCACCCTCTGAGTGAAGAAATTCCTCCTCATCTCAGTCTTAAATGGCCGAACCCTTGTTCTGAGACTGTGTCCCCTGGTTCTAGACTCACCAGTCAGAGGAAACATCCTATCCACATCCAGCCTGTCATGCCCTGTAAGAATTTTGTAAGTTTCAATGAGATCACTTCTCATTCTTCAAACCTCAAGAGAATACAGGCCCAGTTTCCTCGGCCTCTCCTCATGAGACAATCCCGGCATCCCAGGAATTAGTCTGGTGAACCTCCATTACACTCCCTCGATGGCAAGTATATCCTTCCTTAGATAAGGAGACCAAAACTATACACAATACTCCAGGTGTGGGCTCACCAGGTCTCTATACAAATGCAGCGAGACATCTTTACTCCTGTGCTCAAATCCCCTTGCAATGAAGGCCAACATACCATTTGCCTTCCTAATTGCTTGCTGCACCTGCATACTAGCTTTTAGTGACTCATGAACACGGACACCCAGGTCTCTTTGGACATCAACACTTCCCAATCTCTCACCATTTAAGAAATACTCTGCCTTTCTGTTTTTTCGACCAAAGTGGATAACTTCACACTTATTCACATTATATTCCATCTGCCATGTTCTTGACCATTCACTTAGCCTGTCCAAATCCCTTTGAAGCCTCCTTGCATCCTCCTCACAACTTACATTCCCTCCTAGTTTTGTGTCATCCGCAAATTTGGAAATGTTACAATTGGTCCCCACATCCAAATCATTTATATAGATTGTAAACAGCTGTGGCCCAAACATTGATCCTTGTGGTACCCCACTAGTAACAGCCTGCCATTCTGAGAATGACCCATTTATTCCTACTCTCTGCTTTCTGTCTGTTAACCAATTCTCAATCCATTGCAGTATATTACCCCCAATCCCCTGTGCTCTAATTTTGTTTACTAACCTGTGTGGGACCTTATCAAAAGCCTTCTGAAAATCCAAATACACCACATCCACTGGTTCTCCTTTATCTATGCTACAAGTAACATCCTCAAAAAAACTCCAACTGGTTGGTCAAACATGATTTCCCTTTCACAAATCCATGTTGACTCTGCCCAATCATATCAATATTTTCCACGTGTCCAGTTATCTCATCCATTATTTTTATATATTTATTTAGAGATACAGCACTGAAACAGGCCCTTTGGCCCACCATGTCTGTGCCGACCATCAACCACCCATTTATACTAACCCTACATTAATCCCATATTCCTACCACATCCCCACCTTCCCTCAATTCCCCTACCACTTACCTATACTAGGGGCAATTTATAATGGCCAATTTACCTATCAACCTGCAAGTCTTTGGCTGTGGGAGGAAACTGGAGCACCCGACGAAAACCCACGTGGTCACAGGGAGAACTTGAAAACTCCGCACAGGCAGTACCCAGACTTGAACCTGGATTGCTGGAGCTGTGAGGCTGCGGTACTAACCACTGTGCCACTAATTGCAACATTTTCCCTGCTACTGACGTCAAACTAACAGATCTGTAGTTCTCAGTTTTCTCTCTTGCTCCCTTCTTAAATGGTGAGGTTACATTAGCTACTTTCCAGTTTGCAGGAACCCTACCAGAATTTATAGAATTTTGAAAGATAATCACCAATCCATCAATTATCTCTATAGCCACCTCCTTCAATACTCAGGGATGTAGCTTATCTGGTCCAGGGGATTTATCAACCTTTAATCCAATTAATTTTTCGAGTACTACCTCTTTATTAATGCTAATTTCTTTCAGTTCCACATTTTCACAAGTCCCTAGTATTTCTGGAAGATTTTCTGTGTCTTCCTCCGTGAAACCAGACACAAAGTTTAGTTGCTCCACCATTTCCTCATTCTCCATTATAAATTCTCCCACATTTGTCCTTGCTAATCTTTTCTTTTTACATACCAAAAGAAGCTTTTACAGTCTGCCTCTATGTTTCTCTCTTGCTTGTATTCATATTCTCTTTTCTCTTTCTTTTACCAGTTTCTTGGTCCTCATTTGTTGGACTCTAAATTGCTTCCAATTCTCGGGCTTAGCACTTTTTCTGGCACCCTTATTAGGGTGTAATGCAATCTTTAACTTCTTTTTTTAATCATGGTTTCCTGTTGGGTTTTGTGTCTTCGAGGAATGTATATTTGTTGTAGACCATGTAATAATTCTTTAAATAATACTAGCCATTGCCTGTCTACTGTCAAATCTTTTAATGTATTTTCCCAATCAACCATAGCCAAATTGCTCCTCAGACCTTCATAGTTTCCTTTGTTCCGATTTAAGACCCTAGTTTCAGAATTAACTATATCACTTTCAAACTTAATGTAAAATTCTATCATATTATGGTCATTATACATGATGGAACTGAGCTCTCAAACATTAAATAATCATGGCACCTATGCTCTCCAATGTTTAGAATCCTGCAGAACAGGAAGAGGCCATTCGGCCCATCATGCCTGTGCCAGCTCTTTGAAAGAGCTATCCAATTAGTCCCACTCCTATGATTTTTCTCCACAGCCCTGCAAATGATTTCATTTCAAGTATTTATCTAATTCCCATTAAAAAAGGTATTATTGATTATACTTCCACCGCCCTTTCAGGCAGCACATTCCAGGTCACAACAACTTGCTTTGTAAATAAAATTCCCCGCATCTCCCTCTCTTTCTTTTGCCAATTACCTTAAATCTGTGTCCTCTGGTTACCGACCCTCCTGTTACTGGAAACAGTTTCCCCTTATTTACTCTATCAAAACTGTTTATGATTTTGAACACTTCTATTATAGCTTCCCTTAACCTTCTCTGCTCTGAGGTGAACAGTCCCAGCTTCTCCAGTCTCTTCACGTAACTGAAGTCCCTAATCTAATGTAACCATTCTAGTAAATCACTCCTGCACCCTGTCTACGACCTTGACATCATTCCTAAAGTGTGGTGCCCAGAATTGGACACAGGATTCCAGTGGGGGTCTAACCAATGATTTATGCAGTTTAGTAAAACTGCCTTGCTTTTGCACTCTATGCTTATAAAGCTCAGGATTCAATTCTTTAGCAGCTTAATTGCCTTGGGTCTGCAAACCCCAGATTTCTCTATTCCTGCACCCTCTTTAAAATTGTAACATATATGTGTTTAAAATTGGCACTTTTTTAGCTGGTTTGTGACATGAGGTGCCTGGACAGTAGAAGACTACATCAGTTTTGAAATGTAGAGTTCTGCTTGGTAGTAATAATAATCCTCCAGGTCCCCCGTCCCCCAGCATATTGTTAGGAATGTAGTCTCAGAAGATTACAGGGCCATAAACCAGGGTGAGTGTGTGGGAATGGGTGTTCTTACTTATAAACAGTCCTCAAGACCGTGGGGTTCAAAAAAACATTTATTGGCTTTCCTAGGAATTGCATATTGTGGCGGGAGATTGAGGGCTGATATATTGAGGCTCTGCTCCCCGATTAAAAACCTCCACTTTCAAGGTAATTGAACACGGAGTGGAGGAAACGTGGTGAACATCAAGAAGAGGTGGTTCAGGGAGTGTAAGGGCCGAGAGAGGCTGAGAGTTGAAGAGCTAATAAAGGTGGTGGTGGCAGCAGTGTGTGTGATTTGGGTGGGGCGGGGTTTTGTGTTTAAAGGTGTTTGGAACTTGGAATGGTCAAGGTTTACTGTTTGTATAAGAAAGAAGGCTCCATGATGTTGGGGCACACAATAGTAAGTATTATTAACAAGACAGAACTTGAATTTTATACAGCACCATTCACCCACCACCGCAGGATGTTTCAGAGTATCTTCCAGCCAATGAAATACTTTTGAAGTGTAGTTACTGTGGTTAATACAGGATTTCAGCAGCTGATGAGCTGATGTGGGGGTGGAGATGATTGATGTTGTGGAAGTGAAATAGACAACTTTGGAAATGGAGAGGATGTGAATGAAGTCCCTGCTACTTTCCCAGTGAGAGCTGGAAGCTCTTTTCGTGTCCTGCTTAATCCATCACAAGACACGGCCCAAGGGGTGGAAATGCCCCTGCATTTCTATAGCACCTTTCACAACCTCAGAATGTCCCAAAGTACTTTGCAACTAATGAAGCAGTTTTGTAGAGTATTCACTGTTGTACTGTAGGAAACATAGCAGCTAATTTGCGCACAGCAAGCTCCCACTAACAGCAATGCCATAACGACTCCTGTTTTTAGTGATGTTGGCTGAGGGATTAATCTTTGTCAGGAAATTGGGGAGAACGCCCCTGCTCCACATTCGAAATGGGCGGAGGTAAAAGATCCCATTACACTGAGAGATGGCACCTCAGTTTAACATCTCCTCTTAAAGAAGGCAGCTGCAACAGTGCAGCACTCCCTCAGTACTGCTCTGGGAGTGTCAGCCTAGATTATGTGCTCTAGCCCCTGAACACATTACCTTCTGATTCCAGGTGAGAGTGCTACCCACTGAGGCACAGCTGACAACTTTGTTATGAACACTGGACCTTGTAAAATGATTCTGTCTTTAAAAAAAAATATGATTTTTAAAAGTTCAGGCTGGATTCCAGAAGGTCAGGTGACCTCCCCTCTGCAAAAGGTTACCAGGACAGCAGAGAGCGCTGGTTTACACCTGAAAAACATTGGGTTTCACCCTCCCAGCCTTTTTGGTCATAAAACAAAGAGTCAGTGATTGGGAATTGCAAATGTACCTGGAGATAATGGAAAGGCTTTGTGAACTCAGACTTCTGATCTCTGCATTTTAGAGCAGAACAATAAGCTGTTGACTTCTGAGTTGAGATAAATTCAACAGACTTTCTGAAGGCAAACGGGCTGGAAGAAGGGAACCCATAGGGGGTGCGGCCTCACAGAAAGTTGTAAGAGAAGACACCCAGCATTGGCAGCTGGAGAGAAAGAGAGAGAGAGAAGTTGCCTGCTCTCTGGAGATATGCAGTGAAAGGCTGTAAAGACCTGAACCTATTTTGAGATTGAAGCATGTAGAGGAGTAAAGAACCCCCCAGGATCACCGGAAATCACATTATTCATGGATGTCCAGGTTGGAAGTACTCAGAGATGTGAACGAAGAGAATAGTGATTTTTGAAAAGTCTGCGAGATGCAACCCATTACAACTGGGAGGAGTTTGGGACTTATAACCACAAAGGATTTTGTCATCAAATAGGACTGTGTCATGTATAAGTGTGGTGTGAAGTTTTCAAGCGTTTGACTAAGTCAAGATAATACAATTATGATTTCTTTGTAATTTGGGGTATCAGCTACTTACAAATTACTGTTCAGTTAGTTGGGGATTTTTTTTAGCTTAGTTGTTACAAAAGAAGTGGTAAAACATGAAATCTTGTCATGTAATTCTTTAAATCGGTCTGGTAGTTCATATCTTGTATTTTTTTCATGCCAACAATTTCTCTGAGGTAACAAATTGGGTCATGTCCAGAATCCAAATTGGGAGGCTATAACATGGGTTTGTTGGAATTTTTCAGAGTTTTAAATGAACAGGATTTCACAATTACTTTTGCTATATTCAGAAGAAAAAGTCTGCATGTCTACTTCGAACGCTGAGCCTTTGTGGGGAAGGAAGATTTGACTCTCAGTGATTTTTTACAGTTCACAGTGCTGCAATAATGGCTGTAGCAGAGCAAGTGGGAGTTAGTTTAAAATCAAAAGACAGAAATTGTCCAAGTGTTAGCTCAGAATTTTAACTGTGAGGAAGGAAAGGGTGATTGTGGAAGCGCTCAGATTGAGTTCGCGAGAATTCAGTTACAAATGAAGCAACTGGAAAAAGAAGAAAGGGAAAAAGACACTTTCAACTTGCACTGAGAAAGTTTGAATTCGAGAAGAAGGAAAAAGGAAGAGTTACAAAAAAAAAGAGAAGCCAAGAAATTTGAAATTTCATGTTTTACCACTTCATTTATAACAACTAAACTAAAAGAATTCCCCAACTAACTAAACAGTCACAACGAGAGGATTCGAGTACAGGAGCAGGGATGTCTTGCTGCAATTATATAGGGCCTTGGTGAGGCCACACCTGGAATATTGTGTGCAGTTTTGGTCTCCTTATCTGAGGAAGGATGTTCTTGCGATGGAGGGAGTGTAGCGAAGTTTACCAGACTGATTCCTGGGATGGCGGGACTGACGTATGAGGAGAGATTGAGTCAGTTAGGATTATATTCGCTGGAGTTCAGAAGAGTGAGGGGGGAATCTCATAGAAACCTATAAAATTCTAACAGGACTTGACAGGGTAGATGCAGGAAGGATGTTCCCGATGGTGGGGGAGTCCAGAACCAGGGGTCATAGTCTAAGGATACGGGGTAAACCTTTCAGGACTGAGATGAAGAGAAATTTCTTCACCCAGAGAGTGGTGAGTCTGTGGAATTCGCTACCACAGAAAGCAGTTGAGGCCAAAACATTGTATGTTTTCAAGAAGGAGTTCGATATAGCTCTTGGGTCTAAAGGGATCAAAGGGTATGGGGCAAAAGCGGGAACAGGTTACTGAGTTGGATGATCAGCCATGATCATAATGAATGGTGGAGCAGGCTCGAAGGGCCAAATGGCCTACTCCTGTTCCTGTTTTCTATGTTTCTATATCTTTTGTAAATAGCTGATACCCCAAATTACAAAGAAAGGTATTTTCTTGACTTTTTCAAACACTTGAAAACTTCACACCACACTTATACATTACACAGTCCTATTTGATGACAAAATCCTTTGTGGTTACAAGTCCCAAACTCCTCCCAGTTGTAATGGGTTGCATCTCCCCGACTTTTCAAACAGAAAGGGAGTGACAGGAAGGTCTGAGGATGAATCCAATTAACTTTTGGTATTGATTTGGCAAGGAATATTTGCTTAGTGCCTAAACTCAGTGAGGAAGGAGTTGAAATGTACTTTGTGTCCTTTGAAAAAGTTGTAACAAAGTTGCAATGGCCAATGGAAATGATCAGTTGTATTCCAAAGTGTGGCCGTGGGGAAAGCGTTAGAGCTGTATTCAACACATTTGGACGAACATTCAAGTGATTATGAAGTGATTAAAACTGCAGTTCTAAATGGTTATAAGTTGGTACCAGATGCTTACAGACAAAAATTCAGGAATTTAAAAAAGAAGCAGGGTCAGACACTTATGGAATTTGCTAGAGTGAAATAAATAATATTTGCTCATTGGTATCGGTCCATGAAGATTGAACAAGATTTTGAAAACCTTAGGGAAGTAATCCTAATGGAGGAATTTAAAAATAATATCCCTTCAGGAATAAGGTCCCACCTTGAAGAAGATAAAATTGGTAAAATAAGGAATGCTGCAGAAATGGCAGATGATTATGAATTGACCCACAAAAACAGTAGTTGCAGGACCCAGATTGGAAACTTTCAAAGGAATTGAAAGGATAGAAGAAATGATAATGAGAAGAGATGCAGGTTTAATGACAGAAAGGGCACAGGCAACACTCAGAGTGGAAAAGAATAGTCAGGAGACTAGGATTGAGTCAAAAGGACCAACATGTTATTTTTGTAATAAAAGAGGGTATATAAAGGCAGAATGCTGGAATTTGAGGGGAAAACCCATAGCTCTAGTGGGTTTACTGAAAGCCTGTCCTGAAAAGGAAAGGTAGGTGGCACTGTTGTCAAACCAGTGGTTGTGCGAAGTTGGCAAGTGAACAGAAATGTTCTCCCTTGTGTGATAAGTCAGGTCCTTGAAGGATATAGAAATTTTGTGCACAGGGATACGGTGTCCACGTATTTGTCCAATGAAGCAGGCTCGCCGATTATGCTGCTTAGGGATAAAGGGGCAACTCAGTCATTGATGGCAAAGAAGGATGTAGATTTTTCCCCAAATCGTGCTCTGAATGTGAAAGTCACGGTGTGAGGCATTGAGGGGGGTCATTTATCCATTCCTTCGCATAAGATTAATTTGCAATGTGATTCAGTCACTGGTCCAGTAACAATGGAAATCATCCCTGATTTGCATATTGAAGAAGTGGATTTCTTGTTGGGGAATGAGTTAGCGGGGGATAAGGTATTAATGTCGCCAGTAGTTTTGGAAAAGCCAGTTGAAGTTGCTGAAAAGGAAGTTTTTCAGGTGGAATTTCCCGGAATATACCCAGATTGTGTGGTGAACAGATCCCAGGCTCATAAAATTAAACAAGGTGAGGAGCATTCAGTTGTTGTGGAGGACAATTCAGGTATTTGGTTGGCTGAGACGTTTTTCCAAAGATGTGGATGGGATGTTGGTGGAAAAGGCTCCAAGACTAACAATGGTGAATTGTTTAGCAGATGGTCTTTGATTGAGGCCCAACAGGCAGAGCCTGACTTGAGAAGCTTGTCTCAGATGGCATGTTCTGAGGCAGAAGCTGAAAAGTTCCCTGAGTGTTATTATGTTAATGATATTCATAGAGTCATAGAGTCGTACAGCATAGAAACAGACCCTTCGGCCCACCGCGTCCATGCTGACCATAATGCCTATCTATACTAATCCCACCTGCCTGCATTAATTCCATATCCCTCCATGCCTTGCTCATTCAAGTACCTGTCCAGATGCCTCTTAAATGTCGCTACTGTTTCTGCCTCCACCACCTCCTCAGGCAGCTCATTCCAGATACCCACTGTTCTTTGTGTGAAAAATTTACCCCTTTGATCCCCTTTAAACCTCCTCCCTCTCACCTTAAATCTATGCCCTCTAGTTTTAGTCACCCCTACCATGGGAAACAGACTCTGGCTATCTACCCTATCTATGCCTCTCATCATTTTATATACCACTATCATGTCCCCTCTCAGCCTCCTTCGCTCCAGGGAAAACAGACCCAGCCTATCCAATCTCTCTTTATAACTTAAGCCCTCCAAACCAGGCAACATCCTTGTGAATCTTTTCTGTACCCTCTCTTGCTTAATCACATCTTTCCTGTAGTGTGGTGACCAGAACTGCACACAGTACTCCAAATGCAGCCCAACCAAAGTTACGTACAACTGTAACATGACGTCCCAACTCTAGTACTCAGTGCCTCGGCCGATGAAGGCAAGCATGCCATACGCCTTCTTCACCACCCTGTCTACCTGTGTTGCCACTTTCAGGGAACTATGTACTTGCACCCCAAGGTCACTCTGCTCAACAACACTCCCCAGGGCCCTGCCATTCACTGTATATGTCCTGCCCTGGTTTAACTTCCCAAAATGCATCACTTCACGCTTAAATTCGTTAAATTCTATTTGCCAATCCCTTGCCCACTTTTCCCAGCTGATCTATATCCTGTTGTAACCTTAGACAACCTTCTTCACTGTCCACAATACCACCAATTTTGGTGGCATCTGCAAACTTTCTAATCATGCCCCTTACATTCACATCCAAGTCATTAATATATATGACAAACAACAGAGGGCCCAGCACCGATCCCTGTGGCACACCACTGGTCACCGGCCTCCAATCTGAAAAACAACACTCCACCACCACCCTCTGCCTCCTATCACCAAGCCAATTTTGTATCCAATTTGCTAGCTCACCCTGGATCCCATGTTTTCGAACCTTCTGGACCAGCCTACCATGTGGGACCTTGTCAAAGGCCTTGCTAAAGTCCATGTAGACAACGTCCATCGCCCTGCCCTCGTCAATCCTCTTGGTCACCTCCTCGAAAAACTCAATCAAATTCGTGAGACATGATTTACCACACACAAAGCCATGCTGACTATCCCTAATCAGACCTTGCCTTTCCAAATGCATATAAATCCTGTCTCTCAGAATCCCTTCCAATAACTTTCCCATCACTGATGTTAGGCTCATCGGCTTGTAGTTCCCTGGCTTATCCCTGCTGCCCTTCTTAAATAAAGGCACAACATTAGCTATCCTCCAGTCTTCCGGTACCTCACCCGTGGCTAACGATGATACAAAAATCTCTGCCAGGGCCCCAGCAATCTCCTCCCTTGCTTCCCATAGCATCCTAGGATACACCTGGTCAGGCCCTGGGGATTTATCCACCTTAATGCGCTTCAAAACCTCCAACACGTACTCCTTTGTAATGTTGATATGCTCCAGGATATCGGTGTTCCCTCCCTTGAACTCCCTAGCTTCCATGACCTTCTCCATGGTAAATACGGACGAGAAATATTCATTTAAGACCTCGCCCATTTCCCATGGCTCCACACATAGATTGCCACACTGACCCTTAAGGGGACCTACTCTCTGCTTAGCTACCCTTTTACTCTTAATATACTTATAGAATCTTTTAGGATTCTCCTTTATCTTCACTGCCAGGGAAATCTCATGGCCCCTTTTCGCCCTCCTAATTTCCTTCTTAAGTGTAGTCGTACATCCCCCATACTCCTCGAGGGACTCACTCGATCCCAGCTGCCTATACCTGACATATGCCTCCTTCTTTGTCCTGACCAGACCCTCAATATCCCTCGTCAACCAAGGTTCCCTAAACTTGCCAGCCTTGCCCTTCCATCTAACAGGAACATGCCAGCCCTGAACTCTTCCTATCTCACTTTTAGAAGCCTCCCACTTGCCAGACGCCCCTTTACCTGTAAACAGCCTCTCCCATTCAACTTTGGAGGGTTCCTGTCTGATGCCATCGAAATTAGTCTTCCCCCAATTTAGGACTTCAACCTGAGGACCAGTCCTATCTTTTTCCATAACTATCTTGAAGCTAATAGAGTTATGGTCACTGGTCCCAAAGTGCTCCCCCACTGACACATCAACCACCTGCCCATCCTCATTTCCTAAGAGGAGGTCGACTGTAGCCCCTTCTCTAGTCGGGCCATCCACATACTGCTTCAGAAAACTATCCTGGACACACTTAACAAATTCTTCCCCATCTGCTCCCTTAGCACTAAGGCAGTCCCAGTCAATATTAGGGAAGTTAAAATCACCGACTATTACAACCCTATAATTCCTACACCTATCTGTGATTTCCCTACATATATGCTCCTCCACTTTCCTCTGACTATTGGGCGGCCTATTGTATAATCCCATCAAAGTGATCACCCCTTTCTTATTTCTAAGTTCTACCCATATGACCTCGCTGATCGTTCCCCCCGGGATATCCTCTCTAAGTACTGCCATGATGTCCTCCCTAATCAATAGTGTAACTCCCCCTCCTCTCTTACCTCCACCTCTGTCACACGGGAAAGATCGGTACCCCGGAACATTGAGCTGCCAGTCCTGCCCATCCCTCAACCACGTTTCCGTAATAGCTATAATATCACAATCCCATGTACCGATCCATATTCTAATAAGAAAGTGGAGACCTCTCCAGAGGCTCACTGATGAGGATCGGGCTATAGTTCATCAGGTCACCCAGATACTGTACTGAAATTTTGAGAATTGCCCATGAGATCCCAGTGACAGGTCATGTGGGTGTTCGAAAGACTCAGACCAGGATAAGACAGCATTTTTATTGGCCAGGCTTGCAAAAGGATTTGGTTGCATTTTGCAGAACTTGCATGTTACATGTTAGGTAGTTGGGAAGCCACAGCCTTCAATTAAACCCCACCGATAACGATACCTGCTTTTGACGTTTAGTCGGACTTTTTGCATTTAGTAGGATTCTTGCGGATTGTGTCGGACTCTTACCCACAATTAAGCCATGTGGCAAGTTTCTGTTAATGATCATGGATTTGTCCACTCAGTTTCCAGAGGTAATACCTTTGAAAAAGATCACAGCGAAAGTTGTGATTGACGGGTTAATACAGTTTTTCACTCGATATGGATCGCCTCAAGAAATTCAGTCAGTCCAGGGGTTAAATTTCATGTCTGGGTATTCCAAAAGGTCCTGAGGAATTTGGGAGTGAAACAGCTGTCACCAGGTGCTGTGGAAAGGTATCACCAAGCCCTAAGCAGTATGATTAAGGCTTATTGTTTTGAGTATCCCTGTGATTGGGATAAGGGGATATCATTTTTATTATTTGCCACCAGGGATACACCAAGTGAGTCCACTGGTTTCAGTCCATTTGAATTGGTCTGTGGGCGTGCGGTCCCCTTAAACTCATTAAGGAGAGATTTTCAGCACAGGCGGAGGAAACTAACCTCTTGGATTATCTGTCAGAATTTCGAAAGAGACTCACAAAAGCTTTTGAAATGGCCAGAAAACATCTCAAGATTTCTCAGCAAGTGATGAAAACCCTAACAGATTGAATAGCGAAGGCACGCAGATCGCAGCCTGGAGACAAGGTGTTAGTTTAGTTGCCTTTGCCTTCACCATTGAAAGCTAGGTTCAGTGGGCCTTACTTCATTAAGAGGAAACTCAGTAAGGTGAACTATTTGGTTAGCGTCCCAGACAGACAGAAAAATCAAAGGTGTGTGTCATGTGAATATGTTGAAAAGATACTTAAATAAAAACAGAAAGTGCTGGAAATACTCAGCAGGTCTGGCAGCGTCTATGGAGAGAGAAGCAAAGTTAACATTTCAGGTTGTGACCTTTCATCAGAATTTGATGGGGTTAGACCTGGGCCATGACACCCCCCTGGTCTACTCCTCCATTACTCCCAATACCTCGTCCCCTTCCCATGACACCTTCCCCTGCAATCGCAGGAGGCGTAATACCTGCCCTTTTACCTCCTGTCTCTTCACCATCCAAGGCCCCAAACACTCCTTTCAGGTGAATCAGCGATTTACTTGTACTTCTTTCAATTTAGTATACTGTATACGCTACTCACAATGTGGTCGCCTCTACATTGGGGAGACCAAACACAGATTGGGCTACCGCTTTGTGGAACACCTCCGCTCAGTCCGAAAGCTTCCGGTTGCTGGCCATTTCAACAGCACCCCCACCCCCTCCGCAACCCCCCCGCCTACCCCCCCCCCCCTGCTCTCATGCCAACATCTCTGACCTTGGCGCGCTGCAGTGCTCCAGTGAACATCAACGCAAGCTCAAGGAGCAGCACCTGATCTTTCGATTAGTCACTCTACAGCCTTGAGGACTCGGCCTTGAGTTCAACAATTTCAGAGCATGACTGGCCTTTTTTTCATATTTTCCTTTTCTCATTTTTTTTTTAACCATGTGCCCGTTTTTTCATGTAGACAGAGCTGCTCATTATTCTGCCATTAACACTCTCTCTGGACTAATGCTTTGTCTTTCACCACAAGCATTAACACACGCTTTGCCTTTGTCTCAGGACAGCTTTGCTATTTAATCTCTCCTGCCCTCTGTCCTATCAAACACCTTCCCTTTTGTTCTCTTTCCCGCCAATCTCCACCCCCCACCCCTTCACTTGTTTAAAACCTAATTCTTTTCTAACTTTTGCCAGTTCTGATGAAGGGTCACTGATCAGAAACATTAACTCTGCTTCTCTCTCCACAGATGCTGCCAGACCCGCTGAGTATTTCCAGCACTTTCTGTATTTATTTCCGATTTCCAGCATCTGCAGTATTTTGCTTTTATTTTATTACCATGAACCTTGTCCGCCAGTAAATGTATGTCAAACGACAGAAGCGGAGGTTAAAGATAGTGTTACTTTTGAGAAACTGGAAGAAGGGGCAGAGACTGAGAACCCCCTGCGATAAAACTGACAAACACAGAAGTGTTCGAAAATTATACAATTCTATACTATCTTTCTGAACAGCAGAAAAGGGATATGGCTGACCTGTTAGAAGAGTTTAAAGCAGCATATTCAGATAAACCCCATCAAACTCCTTTGGCTATTCATGGGGTGGATGTAGCAACAGCTACATCCATTAAACGGAACCCTTATCGACTCAATCCTGATGAATTGGCTCAGGCCAGGGAGGAGGTTCAATATATGCTAAAGAACGATATAATTGAACCCAGTCAGAGTAGCTGGAGTTCACCAGTGGTGCTATAACAAAACCAGATGCTTCCAACAGATTTTGTATTGGTTATCAGAAGTCAATGCAATAACTTAAACAGACTCTTATCCAATCCCTGACATGAGGTTTGTATTAACAGAGTGGGCAATTCAATCTTTGTTAGCAGAGTTGGCTTGCTGAAAGGATATTGCCAAGTCCCCTTGGCTGACTGAGCTAAAGAAATGTCCACCTTTGTGTCCTCACATGGTCTATTTCAGTGAAAGGTCATGTCGTTTGGTATGAAAAATGCACCGGCCTCATTTCAAAGGTTGACCAACCAGACAATTGCCGGACTGAGGAATTGTGTTATGTACCTTGGTGAGCTGTTGGTATACCACCTGGGAAGACCATGTTAACCAATGAAAGGCTCTGTTTGCCAGGTTGGAGAGAGCCAACTTAGCGAAGAGCGAGTTTGCTAAGGCTAAGATCACCTATTTAGGGCATGTAGGTTCAATGGGTCAGTGGGTCAAGGTTAAGTGGGTCAAGGTTCAGTGTTGCCTAGAGAAGCTAAAGTTCAGGCGTTAATAGACTTTCCAATCCCCAAGACAAAAAGGCGGATACTACGATTCTTAGGGATGTGTGGGTTCCACCGGAAGTTCATTTCTAACTTCAGTACAGTAGTAACGCAACTGACAAATTTATTAAACAGGGCAGATTTATTAAACAGTGGACAGAATCCCATTTGAAAAATAAAGACCATTTTAATAAATGAACCCATTCTAGCGGCAGCTCCAGATTTTGGCAAGCATTTTAAAGTGGTTATTGATGCCAGTGATGTATGAGTAGGAGCAGTGTCACTCCAGGATGATGATAATAGAATCGAACGACCAGTCAGTTATTTTTCTGGAAAACTCAATAAGTACCAGAGGAAATATTCCATTATTGCGAAGGAGGCTTTAGGGCTCGTGTTGTCTCTTCAACATTTTGAAGTATACGACGACAATAGCCAAGGAGAAATAACCATTTACACCAATCATAATTCATTGAGGTTCCTAGAAAAATACAAAACCAAGAACGCTAATTATTTTAGTGCAGCTTAATGTTACAACCATTTACCGTAACGATTACACATGTTGCAAAGAGCAATGTAATTGCTGATGCTCTATCCAGAATTTAAATAAAGGGTATAATGGAGGCAAACAGAAATATAAATTATTGGGGTTACCTGTATAAAGTGTTATTAAGGAAAATGTTTTCCATATTATATGCAGTTATGTTGTAAGAAAATTCATTACTACAGTAATGACTTTTCTATGTGCGGCACAGTGGCGCAGTGGTGAGCACCGCAGCCTCACAGCTCCAGCGACCCGGGTTCAATTCTGGGTACTGCCTGTGTGGAATTTGCAAGTTCTCCCTGTGTCTGCGTGGGTTTCCTCCGGGTGCTCCGGTTTCCTCCCACAGCCTAAAGACTTGCAGGTTGATAGGTAAATTGGCCATTATAAATTGCCCCTAGTATAGGTAGGTGGTAGGGGAATATAGAGACGGATGTGGTAGGAATATGGGATTAGTGTAGGATTAGTATAAATGGGTGCTTAATGGTCGGCACAGACTCGGTGGGCCGAAGGGCCTGTTTCAGTGCTGTATCTCTAAATAAATAAAAAAAGAAATATGTTGGGGAGTGGGCGGTGATTTTATGTATGCTGGAGCTTGATTTTGTTTTTTAAGAAAATTTGATTTTTAAAAGTTCAAGATGAGATCCAGATGGTCAGGTGCCCACATCTCCACTCTGCAGAAGGTCAGGTGCCCACATCTCCACTCTGCAGAAGGGCAGGTGCCCACATCTCCACTCTGCAGAAGGTCAGGTGCCCACATCTCCACTCTGCAGAAGGTCAGGTGCCCACATCTCCACTCTGCAGAAGGTCAGGTGCCCACATCTCCACTCTGTAGAAGGTCAGGTGCCCACATCTCCACTCTGCAGAAGGTCAGATGCCCACATCTCCACTCTGTAGAAGGTCAGGTGCCCACATCTCCACTCTGCAGAAGGTCAGGTGCCCACATCTCAACTCTGTAGAAGGTCAGGTGCCCACATCTCCACTCTGCAGAAGGTCAGGTGCCCACATCTCCACTCTGCAGAAGGTCAGGTGCCCACATCTCCACTCTGCAGAAGGTCAGGTGCCCACATCTCCACTCTGCAGAAGGTCAGGTGCCCACATCTCCACTCTGCAGAAGGTCAGGTGCCCACATCTCCACTCTGCAGAAGGTCAGGTGCCCACATCTCCACTCTGCAGAAGGTCAGGTGCCCACATCTCCACTCTGCAGAAGGTCAGGTGCCCACATCTCCACTCTGTAGAAGGTCAGGTGCCCACATCTCCACTCTGCAGAAGGTCAGGTGCCCACATCTCCACTCTGCAGAAGGTCAGGTGCCCACATCTCCACACTGTAGAAGGTGACCAGGAAATGGAGAACACAGGTCAAAGACTTTTCATTGAAAACAGATGCTGCAGGGCCAACACCTGAAGAACAATGAGTTTTGCCTTCCCAAAATTTTGAGTTGCAAAGCAAGGGCTGGAATTTTACGCCACCCCAGTGAGCCGGATGGGGGGGGGGGGGGGAATGGTGGAATAAAATTGAGCGGGAGGCTCTGGGAGGCCTTCCCGGCCCGCTCACACCTCCAATTAATGGCCATTTAAGGGCCTTCCCCTGCCTCCACAGGTATTGTACCCATGGCAAGCGGGTGTCCGGTAGATGTGAAAGGCAGCCCAGTGATACCTGGCAGCCTCTCAGCGCATGGGGTGCCCGATTGAGGGCCGCCCCCGCTTCCCCAAATGACTACCCTTGTCTCGCTGTGTCGAGACTGATTCCCACAGTGAGGCAAACCCCAACTTACCTTCAGTCCTGGCTCCATGTCCTCAGCTGGGCTGCAGTCCCAGCAGTGGCCACTGCTCCCGGTGGTGCTGCTGGGACTAAGAGCTGCCAGCTCGATGATTGGCAGGCAGCTCAATTAGGCGGGATTTCCTCTCTCAAGCAGGTGGAAGTCCCACCTCGGAACAGTTAAATCCCAGGGTCCCGTAAAATTTGGGATGGATCCCCGGGCTGGGCAGAAGTGGTTTTGCCACTGACCTTTACGTCGGTGGCCAGCTCCAGTCTGCCTGACATAAAATCCAGCACAAAGATTCAGTAATTTGGAAAATGCAAATGTACCAGGCAGGTGTTAACACCTGGAGACAATGGAAAGGCCCAAGCGGCTTTGTGAACCCAGACTTCTGACCTCTGCATTTTGAAGCAGAACAATAAGCTATTGACTTCTGAGTCCAGATAAATTTAACAGTCTTTCTGAAGGCAAAGAGGCTTTAAGAAGGGAACCCATCGGGTGTGGCCCCAAATCGGAAGTGCTCGGAGAACTGAGCAAAGAGAACAGTGATTTTTGAAAAATTTGGGAGATCCAGCCCATTGCAACTGGGAGGAGTTTGGGGCTTTTAACCGAAAAGGGTTTTGTCATCAAAAAGGACTGTGTGATGTACATGTGTGGTGTGAAGTTTTCAAGCGTTTGAATAAGTGAAGAAAATACCTTTCTTTGTAAGTTGTGGTATCAGTTAAATGTAAAGTACTGTTTAGTTAACTGGGGATTTCTTTTAGTTTAGTTGTAATAGAAATGCTAAAGCGTGAAATCTTGTCATGCAATTCTTCAAATTGGTCTCGGTGTTCATATTTGGTATTTTTTGATGTTAATGATCTTTGAGGTTGTAAGAACACACAGCAAGGCAGCATGCTGTTAGGAGGGATTAATTAAAAGAACAAGACAGGACTCTGTAGAATCTGACCACATAGCTGTCAATGTTTCGATGCCTGATTGGGCCTCCTGGCAGTAGACCATTGAGGCCTGAGGCCTGCATCGCGTGATGACCAATCATCTTATTGTGTGATTTGTGATTACTAAATGTTTCTGGGCCAGACTGTGAAAGTATGTGTCAGAATTAATCTTATTTAAAGCTTTTTGACAGGATAGTTGAGTGTTAGTATGTGGAAGGATTTAATCAAAGCTCCTCTTATAGGACCATGTTTCGAGGCCTGCGAGCTCTGATTACTTTACTGCCTCAAACTACCGTCCACTAATCAGCACCAAACCATTGCAATCCCCTCACTATTTAGTTAATAGTAATGACACAAAGAACTTTTTATCACATCGTCAAAATTGTAACATTTCAAAATGGATTGTTTGAAAGCAAGAAACAACCACAGCAATTTGCATTTATGTAGCACCTTTACCGTAGTGAAACCGTCCCAAGGTGCTTCACAGGATCATAAATCAGGCAAGAATTCGATGCACAGCCACATGAGGTGATCTTAGGACAGGAGCCCACAAGTTTGGTCAAAGGTGTAAGTTCTAGTGAGTGTCTTAAAGGAGGAGAGCGAGCGAGAGAGGGTTAGAGAGGCGGAGAGGTTTAGGGAGGGAATTCCAAGGCTTAGGGTCTTGGCAGTTGAAGGCACAGCCGCCAATGATGGAGCGATTAAAATCGGGGATGCTCATGTCCAGAATTGGAGGAGTGCTGAGATCCTGGAGAGTTGTCAGGCTGGAAGTGGTTACAGAGATAAAGAGGGGTGAGGCCATGGAGGGATTTGAAGCCGTCACTAAGACAGGAGAGGCTTGCGTTGCATTTAATGAGCTGTGTTCTTTCCATTAGGTTCTTTGTGGATTTGTTTTGGTTGTTGCTTGAGAAATAACATCATCATGGAGAGGCAGCGACTCAAGAATAAGTGACTATGACCTTGAGGAGGCAGCTCAGTTAATCAGCAGTATTGAGATGACGTAAGGAATCACTTAGGCACCCTGGGTTAATGACTCAATTTCACTCTCTCACAGGACTCAGTTCCGTGAAGACAGTTACATCAACCTGTTCAGCACATAAAGCAAGCTCTAGACAGGAAAAAAAACTTGCTACTAACTTTAATCCAAAATGGATCAAAAGGAGCGATTTGTGTTTTTGTCTTTTAAAGAAAGTCTTGCATTTCTACAGTGTCTTTCAAGTCCTCACGACGTCTCAAAGTGCTTTCCAGCCAATGACGTATTTTTGAAGTGTAGTCACTGTTGCAATGTAGGAAATTCAGCGGCCAATTTGTGCAAAGCAAGCTCCCACATAGAGCAATGAGATAATGACCAGATTATTTTTTAGCTGATAGTTGAGGAATAAATATTGGTCAGGACACTGGAGAAATTTCCCTTCCTCTCCATATGTCACATAAGGATCAGTGTCTGCCAGCTTTCAACCTCTGAGTCAGAACGTTATGGCTTCAATTGCCAATCCAGAAATTTGAGCACATAATCCGGCTTGATACTTCAGCGCAGTACTGAGGCAGTGCTGCACGGTTGAAGGTGCTGTCCTTCGGACGAGATGTTAAACCAGCGCGCCCTCTCTGGTAGCTGTAAAAGATCTCACGGCTTTATTTGGAGTTCTCCCCATTGTGACCAATATTTATCCCTCAACCATCCGCACCAGAAATAAATTTACTGCACATTGTGGGAGTTTGTGTTGTGCAAAGTGGTTGCTGCATTTGCTATGTTACAAGTGACTGCGCTTCAAAAAAAAAGCTTGAATGGCTGAAAAGCATTTTTCAATGTTATAACATGGTAATATGTGCTGGTATAAATGCAAGTTCTTGCCTTGAAAAGCGACAGAACAGCTGCACCCCGAGATGTTTTGGGGACATTCTGAACTGAACAGGCAGGGCAGCTGGTTAGTCCCAATATTACATTTTTACTGTAAGTATTTTCACATTTCTACTTCAATGCAGAGACCCATTAGTGACCCGTTAGTGTCAACTGAGTGATGTTCATCTCGGCCACCAAGAAGTGAGATTTTAATTGAAGCTTGAATTAATTTACAATCAATCCACCGACAACAAATGGCATCCCTCGATTATCTTACTCCACAGAAAAGCAGCTTCAAGTATGAGGATACAATTAAAAGCAGTTTAGCACAAAAGAAGCAGAGAGAGACTGAACACAGTGCTGAGGAAATTAAATCACTCAGGAGCAAAACCCCGAGTTAAATTTGAATACATAGAAGGAGGCTATTCGGCCCATCGTGCCTGTGCGGGCTCTTTGAAAGAGCTATCCACTTAGTCCCACTCCCCCCGCCCTTTCCCTTCAAGTTTTTATCCAATTCCCTTTTGATAGTTATTATTGAATCTGCTTCCACTGCCCTTTCAGGCAGCGCGTTCCAGATCACAACAACTCAATGTGTAAAAAAAAAAATTTCCTCATCTCTCACTCTGGTTCTTTTCCAATTACTTTAAATCTGTGTCATCTGGTTATCGACCCTCCTGCCACTGGAAACAGTTTTTCCTTATTAACTCTATCAAAACTCCATCAATTTGACCACCTCGATTAAATCTCCCCTTAACCTCCTCTGCGCTAAGGAGAACAATCCCAGTTTCTCCAGTCTCTCCACGTCACTGAAGTCCCTCATCCTGGAACCATTCCAGTAAATCTCCTCCGCACCCTCTCCAAGGCCTTGACATCCTTCCGAAAGTGTGATGCCCAGAATCGAACACAATCCTCCAGCCGGGGTCCAATCAGCGATTTATAAAGGGTTTTGAAAGAAAAAAAATGATATGGAATTATGGTAGAGTAAATAAGGAGACATGATTTTCTGTGGCTGGAGGGTTGATAACCAGAGGTTTAAAGGTAAAAGAACCAGAGGGGAGATGTGGGAGAAAACAAAATTACACAGTGAGTTTGTTGTGATCTGGAACGCGCTGCCTGAAAGGGCGGTGGAAGCAGATTCAATAATAACTTTCAAAAGGGAATTGAATAAATACTTGAAAAGGAAAACAAAAATTACAGGGCTATGGGGATAGAGCAGAGGAGTGGGACTAATTGTTTAGCTCTCTCAAAGCACCAGAACAGGCGCGATGGGCCAAATGGCCTCTTTCCTTGGTATATGATGCTATGATTCTATGTTTAGTATAACTTCTTTGTTGATAAATGATATTACTCCTTTGTAGTTGCAGAAGTAGGCTGCTGATTTCGAACTGTTAATCAAGCTTTGAAATGTCCTGAGGAGTTTCGCTGCGGAGAGAAGTATGGCTAGATATTTACCCGCTTGCAAATCTCTGTGCTCACTGACCTACATCGACTCCTGGACTATCAATGTATCTAATTTAGAACTCTCACCTGTGTCTTCACGGCCTTACCCCTCCCTCTCTCTGGCATCTCCTCCAGCCCTACAACCCTCCGAGATCTCTGCGCTCCTCCAACTCTGGCCTCTTAAGCATCCCCAATCTTAATCGCTGCACCATTGGCGGCCGTGCCTTCAGCTGCCTGGGCCCTAAACTCTGGAATTCCCTCCCTAAAGCTCTCCGCCTTGCTACCACCCTCTCCTCCTTTAAGATACTCCTTAAAACCCATCTCTTTGAGAAAACATTCAATCAACTTTGGTGGCTTGGTGTTAATTTTTGTTTGAGTTACACTACTATGAAGTGCCTTGGGACATTTTACTATGTTAAAGGTGCTATATAAATACAATTTGCTGTTGTTGTTTCACTGCAGAGAAACATGGCAAGATGTTCGCTCATTAGCGAGGGGACAGAGAAAGAAAGAGTGCGGGATACAGAGAGAGAGACCAAGAGAGAAAGTTATATTATGAGTCAATTTGATAGTCATGTCTTTGAAAAAGGACTGTGTCTGGACCGAGAAATGAACCGTACCAGTGACAGCTGCAGAAGACTGAAGCAATTGACCTGTGATTTATGAGAATGATTTATGAGCTACCTGGCTGATGCTGTGTTTGGCAAATGATCTCACTGATGATGACCTCACATAGATTTCTTTAGGCAATGCTTCATTATTCATGTGTTCCCAACATGAAAGCATCAGGAATTGTGCTTATGAGAATCCTCCCCTCCGCACGCTTTCAGTCTTGAACATAATCAACAACTGATTTTCCACATCCCTCTGGGACAGAGAATTCCAAAGATTCATCACCCTCTGAGTGAAGAAATTCCTCCTCATCTCAATCCGAAATGCCCTGCCCCTTATTCTGAGACTGTGTCCCCTGGTTCTAGACTCCCCAGTCAGGGGAAACATCCTTCCTGCATCTACCCTGTCGAGCCCTGTAACAATTTTGTATGCTTTAATGAGACCACCTCTCATTCTTCTAAACTCCAGAGAATAAAGGCCCAGTCTATATAATCTTTACGCATACGACAATCCCTCCATCCCAGGAATTAGTTTGGTGAACCTTTGTTGCACTCCCTCTATGGCAAGTATATCTTTCCTTAGGTAAGGAGACCAAAAGAGCACACAATACTCCAGGTGCGGTCTCACATGGCTCTATATAATTGCAGTAAGACATCTTTACTTCTATACTCAAATCCTCTTGTAATGAAGGCCAACATACCATTTGCCTAATATAAAATAAAAACAGAAAGTGCTGGAAATACTCAGCAGGTCAGGCAGCATCTGTGGAAAGAGAAGCAGAGTTAATGTTTCAGGTCTGTGACTTTTCATCAGAACCTGTTGGGGTTAGACATGAGAGAATCGAGTGCAGCAGGTTCAGAGGGAGAGAGGTTAGAGTGAGCGAGGGGAGTGGAGAAATTGAGACGGCTGATGTCGTGCCAATAGTTCTGAATGAAAAGATCAAGTTTGGGTAACAAGCCAGAGGGAGGGGTGCAGGTGGAGGGAGAATACTGGAGGTGGGTGGAAGGGTCTGCTGGTCAAGGGTGGGAGCACTCGTGGTCAAAGAAGTGAGCCCAGAGGTGAAGATGAGGGAAGAAGAGCTCAATGTCATGCCGAGCATGAAATACATTGAGGTGGGAGTGCAAGGGGATAAAACGGAGTCCTTTGTTAAGTACAGATCGTTCAGCGTCAGAGATGGGAAGGTCAGAGGGTATTGTGAATACACGGCAAGGGATCAGATTAGGAAAAGGGATGAAGTCAGAGGGAGGTGAAGGGGTAGGAGGATCTGGACGGACGTTGGTATCCATGAGCTGCTGGAGCTTGCGTTCCTTAACACCTGAAAGGAAGAGAAAACGTTTTTTGTTAATGCTTTGGATAAGACGAAGTATTAAATGAAACTGTGGAGCAGAACAGCTTTGAGATAGGGTGAGTTGGTGCTTCTGGAGAGAGAGGTCCAGTGTGTAGATGTTTACATTTGCCTTCTTAATTGCTGCTGTACCTGCATGTTAGCTTTCAGTGACTCATGAACAAGGATACCCAAGTCCCTTTGAAATTCCACACATCCCAGCCTCTCACCATTTAAGAAATACCCTGTATTTTTGTTTTTCTTAACAAAGTGGATAACCTCACATTTCTCCACATTGTATTCCATTTGCCAAATGTTTGCCCACTTGCTCAGCCTCTCCAAATCCCCTTGAAGCGTCTTTGCATTCTCCTCACAACTCACACTTCCACCTAGTTTTGTGTCATCTGCAAACTTGGAAATATTACCAATAAGTGATGAACACTTGACGTGCCATAGCATACAAGGCTACGGATCACGTGCTGGAAAATGGGATTAGAATAGATAGGCTTGATGGCAGGTAAATTGGGGTTGATTGTTCTCTGGGTATCAATGCAGGTTTGACCAGTATTTATAAAAACCTGGAACCTTACTTGTTCACGAGGCTGCCTTATCATTGGCTGGTTCTAAATTATTTGTGGAGCATTTATACTTCAAGAAATTTCTGAAAGTGGTTATGAAATGTTAATTTTACTTGAAACTTATGAGGTCCATAATGGACCCACATTATAACAGGTTCCGTGTTATTGTGGGTCCCAGTGTATTTAAAAAAAGCTTTCAGGCTCTTTTCTGTCGAAAAGTAAAGGCTGGGAGGTGACCTAGTCGACATCTTTAAAATGATAAAAGGGCGTGATAGAGTAGATGTAGAGAAGATTTCCCACTTTCGTGGGGAAGATTGAAACTCGGAGCCTCAAATATAGGACTGTCACTAATAAATCCAATAGGGAATTCAGGAGAAACCGCTTTACCCAGGGAATGGTGAGACTGTGGAACTGGCTACCACAGGGAGTGGTTGAGGTGAATAGTATCGATACATTTAAGGTGAAACTGGATAAACACATGAGGAAGAAGGGAATAGAAGGATATGCTGATGGGGTGGGAGGAGGCTCATGTTGAGCATAAA
Organism: Heterodontus francisci; assembly: GCF_036365525.1. Classification (NCBI taxonomy): domain Eukaryota; kingdom Metazoa; phylum Chordata; class Chondrichthyes; order Heterodontiformes; family Heterodontidae; genus Heterodontus; species Heterodontus francisci. The sequence goes on along the minus strand of NC_090378.1, from coordinate 5,813,256 downwards.
TGCCAGCATGGACCAGTTGGGCAGAATGGCCTGTTTCTGGGCTGGTAAATATTTTGTCATTTTTAGGACCAAACACGGCAGTTGTGGTAGAGAACGGAGACCAAACCCATATCTATTTTCCTACTATACAGCCATCTTCAAGATTGTCGATCACTAATCCCATTACTTCAAAAGGGACCAGAATAAAGTCCCTTTCAATGATTTGCATAAAGTTTTATTGTTCATTTTATTCATAGAATATAGTATCTTACAGCACAGAAATTGGCTATTCAGCCCATCATGGCTCTTTGAAAGAGCTATCCAATTGGTCCCCACTCCCTCGACACTGTTCTTTGTTCCAGAGCTGCAAAGATGTATGAAATGAATGTTCTATTCTTGTGATGAGGCAAAATTGCAGATCCTAGTGTGAGGCTGGTGCACTGTAAATAATTAAGGAATTTGATTCCTTTCTACATTCACCTCTGAGTCAGAAGGTTCAACTCCCTGCTCCACAAACCCCAGGCTGATGCTCCCAATGCAGCACTGAGATACTCTGACTCCTGAGTTAGCCAACAGCTGGAGAATATGTTCAGGATCTGGGCACCTTTTTAAAAATTCATTCGTAGGATGTGGGCGTCGCTGGCCAGGCCAGCATTTATTGCCCATCCCTAATTGCCCTTGAGAAGGTGGTGGTGAGCTGCCTTCTTGAACCGCTGCAGTCCATGTGGGGTAGGTGCACCCACAGTGCTGTGAGGAAAGTAGTTCCAGGATTTTGACCCAGCGACAGTGAAGGAACGGCGATATAGTTCCAAGTCAGGATGGTGTGTGACTTGGAGGGGAACTTGCAGGTGGTGGTGTTCCCATGCATCTGCTGCCCTTGTCCTTCTAGGTGGTAGAGGTTGCGGGTTTGGAAGGCGCTGTCGAAGGAGCCTTGGTGCATTGCATCTTGTAGATGTTCCCAGTTTAGATTTAGATTAGATTAGAGATACAGCACTGAAACAGGCCCTTCGGCCCACCGAGTCTGTGCCGAACATCAACCACCCATTTATACTAATCCTACACTAATCCCATATTCCTACCAAGCATCCCCACCTGTTCCTATATTTCCCTACCACCTACCTATACTAGGGGCAATTTATAATGGCCAATTTACCTATCAACCTGCAAGTGTTTTGGCTTGTGGGAGGAAACCGGAGCACCCGCAGACACAGGGAGAACTTGCAAACTCCACACAGGCAGTACCAGGAATCGAACCCGGGTCCCTGGAGCTGAGAGGCTGCGATGCTAACCACTGCGCCACTGTGCCGCCCTTGAATAATGGGTCAGATGAGAGAAGGTGCTTACGAACCCCATGCCCCAAGTGAAATTTCTCAATTGATAAGCAAAATGACTTGCTTGCAAGATATGTGGCAGCAAAATTGCGGATCGCAAGCTCCCGCAAGCAATAAAGTGATGATGTCTGGATAATCTGTTTTGGTGATGGTGGTTGAGGGATAAATATTGTCCCCAGGACTCTCTCTTTGTCTCAGTTTCTGTCTCTGTATCTCACTCTTACACTCTTAGTCTCCCTGTCTGTGTCACTCTCCCTGTGTCTGTTTTTCAGTCTCTTGCTCTCTAATATCAAAGCTTGTTTACCAATCCCTCATTGATCATTTACCATTGGATGGGAGGGGAAGGGGATTGGAGGAGGGTTGGAAACCAAACCAATATCCTAAACCATAAACCTGAACTTCTGGGATGTTTTACTTTGTTAAAGGTGCCAGTTGTTGTAGCTGTGGTGTTTCTTGTTGCTGGGGTTGAAATACCCGAGGACTTTCACAGCCTGTGGATTTGGGCCTCGGAGAGGCCTTAAATTGTGGAGATGATGGTGAACAAGCGGGTGTGACAGTGTCAGTGCCAGGAAATCTATCAACAAAAACAACAACTGCCATTTATATAGTGCCTTTAACATAATAAAACATCCCAAGGCACTTCACAATCAAATAACCTTAAACACCGAGTCACGTTAGGAGATATTAGGACAGGTGACCAAAAGCTTGGACAAAGAGGCAGGTTTGAAAAAGGACCGCAATTGTTGACAACGCGATCGGTAGGTGGCGCTGTTTTGGCACATGCGCAGATACAGCATGTGCCACGAAAACGTCACAGCCTGCGACTGTAGCAGCTGCCAGGACTAAAGATGGCGCTGCTCAAAAAATCACAGAGATGAAACCTAACAAACACGTGGCAGAAATCAATGACCGGAGTGAGAGAGTGGAGCGGGCAGGGGAGAGCAGCGCGGGGGGCGGGGAGAGCAGCGCGGGGGCCGTGGAGATCAGCGCGGGGGCCGGGGAGATCAGCGCAGGGGCCGGGGAGAAAGAGGGAGGGGGGGAGAAAGAGGGAGAGGGAGGGGAGGAGAAAGAGGGAGAGAAAGAGGGAGGGGGAGAAAGAGGGAGGGGAGAGGGGGAGAAAGAGGGAGGGGAGAGGGGGAGAAAGAGGGAGGGGAGAGGGGGAGAAAGAGGGAGAGGTCAGGAAGGGGGGAGGGGGAGAAAGAGGGAGAGGGAGGGGGAGGGGGAGGGGGAGGGGGAGGGGGAGAAAGAGTGAGAGGAAGGGGGGGAGAGAGAAGGAGAGGGGAGAGAGAGGGAGGGGGGGGAGAAAGAGGGAGAGGGGAGAAAGAGGGAGAGGGGGAGAAAGAGGGAGAGAAAGGGGGAGGGGGGGTGAAAGAGGGAGAGGGAGGGGTAAGGGAGGGGGAGAGCTGGGGGGAGAGGGAGGAAGGGGAGAGAGTGGGGGGGGAGCAGCGGAACGGAAGAGGAGTGCCTTTTTCTGTGCATGCGCCATAAACACAACAGCAAAAGACTTACTGGCCAGTCCCTGGACCCGGTGACACCAAGGTCTTCGCACGCTCGCTCCCCGCGGCTCTCTACGGCTTCTCGCTTCCGGCCCTCTCCATTCAGCCGTTCCCTCCAGCTGCGGATGCCCAATCCAGTTGCTTTCTCCCCTACCCAGTTGCTTTCTCTACTTCTCCACAGTACTTCAGGCATTGCAACTGTTTGGTCCCTGCATTTTGCATGCTCCCTCTCCCCACCCCTCCCCGCACTCCCCACCCCTCCCCCTCTTCAAACACCCCTCCCTCTACCCCCCCCCACCATAGTTGAATATCTGAAGTGCAGTTGCAAAGTCGGGGAAATAGCATGCAAAAACAATTCTGGGTTTAATTATTGAAAAGTTTTATTAAGTTCATTAAGTATCCGAGGAACTGCTGTGCATGGATACATGAGTGTTGTGTCCAGCATTCCCATTAGACAGACAGGCTGAGTCTCTGCTATGCACAGCTAAAGAGATTGTTCCTGGAGAGCCTTGTGGTGAATAAAAGCTTGGCTCTCTATTCCACTACTGTATTGTCCATGTGAAGAAGGCAAAGTCACAAGAGTCTGAGCTCAGTCTATTCTTGGTGAATGTTCCCCAAGCGCATCCCAATGTGCATTCCCAATTCATCCATAAATGCAATGTTCCTTTCCACATCGTGATCATCTCCGCAGCATGATCCAGTTGCCTTCGTTGCTTGAATGCTGACCGTAAGTCTCGAGGATTGTTTTCTCGACGGCATGTTTTACATGAAAAGAAATAAAGCAAATCAGAGTCAGAGCTTGCCTCCCTCCATCCACTGAAATTACTGTTGTGCACACCTTTTTAAGTTCTGCAGTGAAGGCACCAATTGATAACGTCGCCAATGAAGCACTTATTACCCACCTCAGATGCAGGAATCAGCACATCCTTGCGTCCTCTCCTGCACTGCCTCCTTTGCTTGAATGCCGTCCTTAAGTGTCAAGGATTGTTTTCTCAAGGGCACGTTTTACATGAAAGAAAATAAGGAAAGAACATCAGTGTCAGAGCTTCCCTCCCTCCAATGAAATTACTGTTGAGAATGCTTTGTGTTCTGCGGTAAAGGCATGTACTGATAACACCGCCAATGAATCACTTAGTACCCACCTCAACTGTAGGAGGCAGGATGATGTTACTGCCCCTATCTCGTGATGGTTCAATGCTGCTCTCAGGGAAAACATGAATGATGTGAGGGTGCTGGAAAAGAAGCACATTTCTTTTGGGCTATGAACATAAAGCTGGCCATTTAGCCCAGCAGTTCCCTGCCAGTGGTTATGTTACTCGTGCGTCTTTCCATCCATTCCCATTTAATCCTGCCTACTACTATCACCAGTTGTGTTCACAGCAAGAGCATTCACATTTCTGCTACCACTGGACACGGCATGCTTGTTTCTTTTAGTGCTCAGTCTCTTCTTGCTGAATGTTCCCCAAGTGCTTGACCCCTTTGGACGCCCTCTCTGCTTGACAGGCAGCAACTGGCAATTGCGGAGTCTCACAAGGCTCTGCATGGTTGTTTCAACGTCGGATGGGGAAACAGGTGTCTGTGTGTCCATGAGCACTGCCCTGATGGGTGTAGGAGCAGGTAACTGTGTGTCCATGTGCACTGCCCTGATGGGTGTAGGAGCAGGTAACTGTGTGTCCATGTGCACTGCCCTGATGGGTGTAGGAGCAGGTAACTGTGTGTCCATGTGCACTGCCCTGATGGGTGTAGGAACAGGTGACTGTGTAACTGAGCAGCAAGGAGAGGGTACCGCAGGTAGGGGAAGTGGAGATTTGAACAGGTAGGCATATGTATGGTCCATCAGATCATTAGGCCAGGGGGTGAGACGCTCAGGATCCAGGGTTTGTGACACGTGACTGATGTCCAGCGCGCGGCCACCTCCATCCGAAGGTGCTTCCGGGCAATTGTTGGGCATAGTAAATGGCTCCATCTCATCAGCCAGTCCTTGCTGCCAGCGGAGAGTCTGTTGCCGCAGCCAGTCCAGTCTCCTCATGAATGCTGCCGTTCCACTCTGCAGAACGGCCTGTTGTAGCTGGTACAATTGATCTGAAAGCAAGCGGTATTTTTCATTGTGGCTGAGGGGCCTTGGCTGTTCCTCTGTAATCACAATGGCAGCAGCCATGCCTGTCGTCGTTGGTGTCTGAGATGCACGCCAGTGACAATTGGGGGCGAGCCTGTCCAAAGGCAGACCCAGATGCCTCTGCACAACAACAGCATGTTTGCAGGGCAACAAAGTCTGAATGGAGAAGATGCAGCTGCAGGTAGCCTGGCCATCATGTATCTGCAGTGTGTACTGTTTGGCGCCAGAAATCACAGTCACTGTGCCTTCATCCTGCTACATGCGGTGGCCCAGACAATGGAAATGTTTTCAGAGCAACTTACAACAGGGACTGGAGAACATGCGGTGGCCCAGCCAATGGAAATGTTTTCAGAGCAACTCACAACAGGGACTGGAGAACATGCAGTGGCCCAGACAATGGAAATGTTTTCAGAGCAACTCACAACAGGGACTGGAGAACATGCGGTGGCCCAGCCAATGGAAATGTTTTCAGAGCAACTCACAACAGGGACTGGAGAACATGCGGTGGCCCAGCCAATGGAAATGTTTTCAGAGCAACTTACAAAGGCAGAGTAACTTACCTTGGAACAATCTCCTGTGTCAAATAAAAATGAAGCAAGTCTCCAAAACGAATAAATAATTCAGATAAGATGCCCGATGAAACCTCCCCTCCTTCCACTTTCAAAAAGTCGCGCCGAAGCTTTGACGCATGCGCAGAGGCCAAACTGGCGCGTCGGCGAGGAAGACGAAATAATGCGATGACGTCATCTGCGCATGCGCACAACGGTCCTGGCAGGTCGGACCACAGCGCATGCGCAGAGATGAGGAGACTGTGTGCGCATGCGCGTACCGCGTCGTCTGCGCATGCGCAAAGTGGTCCTGGTAAGTTGGACCGCAGCGCATGCGTAGGGTGCATGAGACCGTCTGCGCATGTGCGCACCGCGGCGCATCCTGATGACGTTCTCCGATGAAGTAGCGTTGTCATGAATTACTTTGTTGAAAAAGTGACTTAATGGAGGAGAGAGGGTGCGAGAGATGGAGAGGTTTAGGGAAGAATTTCTGGAGTTTAAAGCCCAGGCAGTTGAAGACACAGCTGCCGATGGTGGAGTGATGGAAATTGGAGGCATGCAAAAGGCCAGAACTTGAGGAGCGCAGAGATCTCAGAGGGTTGTGGGGCTGGAGGAGGTTCCGGAGATAGGGAGGGGTGAGGCCATGGAGGGATTTGAAAATAGGGATGAGAAGGGGAGCCAATGTCAGTCAGTGAACACAGCGGGTGATTGGTGAGTGGAACTTAGTGTGAGTTAGGATATGGGCAGCAGAGTTTTGGATGAGCTGAAGTTTATATCGGGTGGAAGATGGGAGGTCATTCAGGAGAGTGTTTGAATAGTCAGGTCTGGAGGTAAGAAAGGCATGAATGAGGAGATACTTCACCTTGACTGTCCAATGCTGTAGCTACAAGACTAACTCTGGTGTGCATGTGCATTCCTTAGGCTGCCCTTCATAATTGGATGGATTATTGATTTTCAGGAATAGAAAGTCATCGATTTGTGGATTGCTGGGTTTCAGTGTTCAGTGAGGAAATGGGAAAATCCACAGGAAATCATTAGATCGATATGAATAACACCTGGACTGTTGAGCTCAATACAATTAGCCACTAGAGTAATGCCAGCATCTGCTAACCAGGCATTGCAAAATATCAGCTCTCTCATTCCTGCATCATTAGAAAAATTATTCTGTATATTACCAACAGTTATATTTATGCAATCATACTGTGCAACAGCCCCAACAAACAAATTTCTCTGCAGCACCTGTGGAAGAGCCTGTTACTCCAGAATTGGCCTTTATAGCCACTCCAGGCGCTGCTTCACAAACCACTGACCACCTCCAGGCGCGTATCCATTGTCTCTCGAGATAAGGAGGCCCAAAAGAAAAAAGAACAATCTTACAGCACAGAAAGAGCCCATTCGGCCCATCGTGCCTGTGCCGGCTGTTTGAAAGAGTTATCCAATTAGTCCCACTCCCCTGCTCTTTCCCCGTAGCCCTGAAAACATCTCCTTTTCAAGGATTTATCCAATTCCCTTTTGAAAGTTACTATTGAATCTACTTCCTCTGTCTTTTCAGGCAGCGCATTCCAGCTCACAACTCACAGTGTGTGAAAAAACATTCTCCTCAGCTCCCCCCTGGTTCTTTTGCCAATTATCTTAGCTCTGTGACTTTTGGTTCCTGACTCTCCTGTCCCTGGAAACAGTTTCTCCTGATTTACTCTTATCAAAATTCCTCATAGTTTTAAACCCCTCTATTAAATCTCCTTGTAACCTTCTCTGCTCTAAGGTGAACAATCCCAGCTTCTCCAGTCTCTGCACATAACTGAAGTCCCTCATCCCTGGTACCATTCTTGTAAATCTCCTTTGTACCCTCTCCGAGGCTTTGACGCCCTTCTTTCGTGGGATGTGGGTGTCACTGGCTAGGCCAGCAGTTATTGCCCTTGAGGAGATGGCGGTGAGCTGCCTTTTTGAACCGCTGATATCCATGTGGTGTAGGTACACCCACAGTGCTGTTCGAGAGGGAGGTGTGGAGCACAGAATTGGACATTATACTCCAGCTGAGGCCCAGCCAGTGATTTATAAAGGTTTTTCGTGTCACTTCCTTGCTTTTGTACTCTGTTCCACTATTGATTTGACCTTTCCATTCATTCATCATTGGCAATCCCTCATGTTGTGGATTTTCCTTGCAGATGGCTGGGTGGAAGTGAGATGTCAGGGTTGGCTGTGGGTTTATGATTATGATGGTTTATGAGCCCCAGTCTGAGCCTTGCAGCTCACCCACAGTGCGGACGTTGGTTGTCGGGTGGTAGAGCTGGTAGCAGATTGTTGGCTCAAGCTGCTCACTCTCTTTCCGTCAGTCTCACCGTTCTCTCTCAGTGGCTGCTCTTGCTGATTGGAAGGTGTTGTTGTCATTTGTGATGATGAAATAATGTTGTGATTTTAAAATTTGTTTAGCAACTGAAGTGGTTTATGAGTCACATCAGCCCCGACACCTGATAATTCCAGGTCAGAACATGGATACTGACCTAAAATTGACAGGTTGGGTCAATTAAAACGAATATATTTCATTTCAGTATAAAATTACAATAAATTAACCTCCCTGTGTTACAGAGATCACAGCAATTATCTGGGTTGTCAGGTCATGGGTTATCTCCCAGTGATCATGTCACTTGTCCTATTTAATCTGTTGGGAATAGGAAGAACATTGCTGCAGATGTTAAGGGCTACAATAGGGTAGGGATTATGTCAGTGAATTAGCAATCCAGCAATCCATTAGAAATCCCACGACGGCAGTTTGTGAATGTAAATTCAGTTGAATAAAAAAATCCGAGATATAAGAAGCTGGGCATAGCTAAAGTGACCGTGATGTTGCCGAATTGTGGTAAAAGCCACTTGGGTTCTCTAAGGTCCTTTAGAAAGAGAAAACTGTCGTCCTTACCCAGTCTGGCTTTGTGGATGCTATGTCACAGAGTCCTAGAGTTATACAGCACAGAAACAGGCCCTTCGGCTCATTGTGTCTGTGCCGGCCATCAAGCACCCAACTATTCTAATCCCATTTTCCAGCACTTGGCCCGTAGCCTTGTATGCTATGGTGTTTCAAGTGTTCATCTAAATACAACTTAAATGTTGTGAGGGTTCCTGCCTTTACCACCTCTTCAGGCAGTGTGTTCCAGATTCCAACCACCCTCTGGGTGAAAATATGTTTCCTCAAATCCCCTCTAAACCTCCTGCCCCTTACCTTAAATCTATGCCCCCTGGTTATTGACCCCTCCATTAAGGGAAAATGTTTCTTCCTATCTATCCTATCAATGCCCCTCATAATTTTGTACACCTCAGTCATATACCCCCTCAGCCTTCTCTGCTCTAAGGTAAACAACCCTAGCCTTTTCAGTCTCTCTTCATAGCTGAAATACTCCAGCCCAGGCAACATCCTGGTGAATCTCCTCTGCATCCTCTCCAGTGCAATCACATACTTCCGAGAGTGTGGTGCCCAGAACTGTACACAGTACTCCAGCTGTGGCCTAACTAGCGTTTTATACAGCTCCATCATAACCTCCCTGCTCTTATATTCTATGCCTCGGCTAATAAAGGCAAGTATCCCATATGCCTTCCTAACCACCTTATCTACCTGTGCTGCTGCTTTCAGTGATCTATGGACAAGTACACCAAGGTCCCTCTGACCCTCTGTACTTCCTAGGGCCCTACCATCCATTGTATATTCCCTTGTTAGTCCTCCCAAAATGCATCACCTCACACTTCTCAGGATTAAATTCTATTTGCCACTGCTCCGCCCATCTTACCAGCCCATCTATATCTCCCTGTAATCTAAGGCTTTCCTCCTCACTCTTTACAACACCACCAATTTTCGTGTCATCTGCGAACTTACTGATCATACCTCCTATATTCACGTCTGAATCATTAATGTAAATGTTCTTTTGTGCCAGTGACAATCATAATCTGAGAATTCGCCAACTCAAGGTCATAGAGTCATCGAGTTATACAGCACAGAAACAGGCCCTTCGGCCCATCATGTCCATGTCGGCCATCAAGCACCTAACTATTCTAATCCCATTTTCCAGCACTTGGCCCGTAGCCTTGTCCCAAAGTTGTCTGAAGTTTTATGATGTCTGAAACGTGGCAGCCAATCTTCTGCAATAAGATCCCACACAGATAAAAATCTGTTTTAGTGATGTTGATTGAGATATAAATATTGTCCAGGATGACCTGGAACTCGTTGCCTATGAGGATGGTGGAAGTGGAGATGATGAATGATTTCAAAAGAAAATTGGATGGGCACTTGAGGGAAATAAACTTACAGGGCTATGGGGATAGAGAAGGGCAATGGGACTGACTGGATTGCTCGACAGAGAGCTGTATTGCGCTCGATGGGCTGAATGGCCTCCGTCTGTGCCATTATCACTCTATGACTCTGGCGCCCTTGCTCTTGCTTGATGTAGTGTTTGTGGTATGTTTCACACTCGCCTGAGAAGGCAGATAGTGCCTTGGTTTAACATCTCATCCGAAAGACCGTGCAGCACTCCCTCAGTACTGACCCTCCAACAGTGCAGCACTCCCTCAGTACTGACCCTCCGACAGTGCAGCACTCCCTCAGTCGTGATCCTCTGACAGTGCAGCACTGCCTCAGTACTGACCCTCTGACAGTGCAGCACTCCCTCAGTACTGACCCTCTGACAGTGCAGCACTCCCTCAGTACTGACCCCGACAATGCAGTGCTCCCTCAGTACTGACCCTCTGACAGTGCAGCACTCCCTCAGTACTGACCCTCTGACAGTGCGGCACTCCCTCAGTACTGACCCTCTGACAGTGCAGCACTCCCTCAGTACTGACCCCGACAATGCAGTGCTCCCTCAGTACTGACCCTCTGACAGTGCAGCACTCCCTCAGTACTCACCCTCTGACAGTGCGGCACTCCCTCAGTACTGACCCTGACAGTGCGGCACTCCCTCAGTACTGACCCTGACAGTGCGGCACTCCCTCAGTACTGACCCTCTGACAGTGCGGCACTCCCTCAGTACTGACCCTGACAGTGCGGCACTCCCTCAGTACTGACCCTGACAGTGCAGCACTCCCTCAGTACTGACCCTCTGACAGTGCAGCCTTCCCTCAGTACTGCCCCGCCGACAGTGCAGCACTCCTTCAGTATTGACCCTCCGACAGTACAGCACTCCCTCAGTACTGACCCTCCGACAGTGCAGCACTCCCTCAGTACTGACCCTCTGACAGTGCAGCACTCCCTCAGTACTGACCCTGACATTGCAGTGCTCCCTCAGTACTGACCCTCCGACAGTGCAGCACTCCCTCAGTACTGACCCTCTGACAGTGCATCACTCCCTCAGTACTGACCCTCCGACAGTGCAGCACTCCCTCAGTACTGACCCTCTGACAGTGCAGCACTCCCTCAGTACTGACCCTCCGACAGTGCAGCACTCCCTCAGTACTGACCCTCCGACAGTGCAGCACTCCCTCAGTACTGACCCTCTGACAGTGCAGCACTCCCTCAGTACTGACCCTCTGACAGTGCAGCACTCCCTCAGTACTGACCCTCCGACAGTGCAGCATTCCCTCAGTACTGACCCTCCGACAGTGCAGTGCTCCCTCGATGCTGCACTGTGAGTTTCAGCTTAGATTTTATGCTCATATCTCTGGAGTGATGCATTAACACATGACATACTGATGAAAACTGCCTACACTTTATGTGAAACCCCAGTAACGGCACTATTATTTTTGTTGATATTTCATACTGCCGTCTGCCACATAATCAGCCCACAAGAATACTCAGCTTATTTATGAGTATGCGACTTGTGGCACATTATCAGGCAACTACTGGCACATATACAAAGGCCCCAGTCTGAATAATGGAGCCATCCGACTGAACCCATTGTCTGATGTGTAGTTTGCAGTGTGAGTGAAATATCACAGCTTGTTAACTTATTTTATGAAGAAAGATTACTGCAGCAGCGGCAATTAACCTCGTGGGGTTACATGTGTTTTACTACATGCTGTTATTTCCTAATATTACCGGGGTTTCTAAGTTCAGATGTGTTGAAGTATCCACTGACAATGTACTCAGTAGCACTGCATCTTTTTATGTGCAAAGTGGTTTGTGTGCATTAGTTTGCACGACCATATTTGGCATTCAGGAATTTAATCTTCAGAATTTGACCATATAATCTCAGATGCCTTTGTAAGGGCAATACTGAGTGAATTGTACCTTCCCTCAACTGCCATCCTCTGAGCTGTTTAATCTAGGTCTGCCTTGAGAGGTTTCTGCGAGATGGGACGAAGCACAGTCTCAAATACAAATTCTTTCATTTCTTTCCACACCAAAGGGTCAGACCTTGGGAAGGATATGAAGGAGATTTCATCGAATATTATCAGGGATGAGGGAATTCAGTTCCATGGCAAGACCGCAGAAACTGGGATATTTCTCCATACAACAGAGAAGGTCAACTAAGATGGTTAAAATCATGAAGGGTTTTGATCGAGTAAATAAGGAGAAACTATTTCCACTGATATGACACAGATTTCAAATAATCGGCAAAAGAAGCAGAGGGGAGATGAGGTGATAATTTTAAAAAAAATACACAGTGAGTTGTTGTGATCTGGAATGCGCTGCCTGAAAGGGCGGTGGAAGCAGATTCAATAATAACTTTGGAAAAGAAAACTTCAAAATGAAATTGCAATGTTATGGGGAAAGAGCAGGGGAGTGGGACTAATTGGATAGCTCTTTCAAAGTGACAGCACAGTCACGATGGGCCGAATAGCCTCCTTCTATGATTCTCGTTGCTGAATCCAATGCTCACTAAAGATTTTAACCCTCCTTAACTGCAAGAGAAAGGAAAGGCTTGTGGTTCTGTGAGAACTCTGGGCTCTAACACCGGGAGGAACTCCCTGGAGAGTTCCCTCAGATATCGCTTTAGGACTTGTAACACTGGCTCAGGATGACAGTGCCTTTTTTAACGCAGGTCTTACTTGACTATTGACAAGAGCAACAAATCGGGATTTTCAACCTCTGCATCAGCCTGACTATCAGTGTCAGCTGTGGCTCAGTGAGTAGCACTCTTTCCTCTGAATCCGAAGGCTGTGGGTTCAAGTTCTACTCCAAAGACTTAAGCGCAAAAGTTAGGCTGATGCAGCTGGGCAGTACCATTGGAGTGCTGTATTGTCAGGAGTACTATCTTTCACATGTGATATTAAACTGAGGCCCCGTCTGCCCCCTCAGATAGATGTGAAAGATCGCATGGCTGCTATCTCAAAGAAAAGCAGGGGACTTCTCCCTGCTGTCCTGTCCAATATCTATCCCCCAACAGTAAAGATTAACTGGTCGATTATTTCATGAGTGGTTGTGGGATCTTGCTGTGTTTCTGCATTCTGAAGTGTAGGCACTGTGGTAAAGTACATCATTGGCTATAGAGTGGTATGCGAGGTCCTGAGATTGTCGAAGACGTTATATAAATGCAATTTTTTTTTTCTTGTTTTTACATGATTGATGCTCTGATGACAAAAACAAATAGGTCCATCTAATTTCTGTTTGTTGAACTGGTGTTTTCTCACTTGTTTTATCAGTTTGATACTAGCTATCTAATTAGTCCCACTTCCCTGCTCTTTCCCCATCGCCCTGAAATTTTTCCCCTTCAAGTATTTATCTAGTTCCCTTTTGAAAATTACTATTGAATCTGCTTCCACCGCCCTTTCAGGCAGCGCGTTCCAGATCACAACTCACTACATGAAAAAAACTTCTCCTCATATCACCTTTAGTTCTTTTGACAATGATCTGAAATCTGTGTCCTTTCTGGTGGGTTTTTGATACTTGGACCAGGAGTCTAGTGACCGGGATTCAGTCGCCTTCTTGACAATATTAGTTCACAGGTTTTCAGGTTAGAAAAGTTACTTTAACAGGAAGACCACGTGAAGATTGCTGTTTCCCCCCCACGATTATTTCTGGAAATTGAGACTAACACAGCTCGAGTGGCTTCCTGTGCTACCACACGTTGAACCTCCTGATGTCCGCAGGGAAAACATTTTCCTCAAAGGACACCACTAGCTGACAGCTAATGAAGCACTTTCTTTAAGACAGGAGCTCAAAAAACCTCCGCACTCTCACCTGAAATCTTGTAACCCCCTACTGGAACACACACCACACCCTACAAACCAACGACAGCACCACCTCTCGATGGTACACCTCCTGGTGGACTGCTAACATCACCAACTGCATCCTGGGAAGTGACCTGAGTGGTGAAGTCCCAGGTTTCACCCTCCCGCGGAAAATCTGGGCAACCCTCAACTGTTTGAGGATGGGCCAGGGAAGATGCGGCCAAGTGAAACATGAGGACCAGCTTAAATTGTAACTCTGAACATTCAAATCAGACCATCACCCACATACTGAACTCTCACTCTGAGAGGTCCATTCCTGATGGCATCACAACCATTCAAACTGCACCAGCTGACGCTGTTGAATGGATTGTAACCTCAATATCGAACTATAACTGCTTTCCAGCCATTGAAATGATGATGAATCTGTGTCCCCTGGTTACTGACCCTCCTGCCAGTGGAAACATTTTCTCATTATTTACTCTATCAAAGCATCTTTTGATTCTGAGCACCTCTATTAAATCATCCCTGGATTTTCACTGCACAAAGGAGAACAACCCCAGCTTCTCCACTCTCTTCATGTGACTGTCGTACCTCATCCCTGGAACCATTCTAGGCAATTTCCTCTGCATCCTTACCAAGGCCTTGACATCCTTCCTAAAGTGCGGTGCCCAGAATTGGACACAAAACTCCAGCTGGGATCAAACCACTGTGTTACGACCGAGGTGGGAGGAGTGCACTGTTTATTCTAGTTCCACTTCTCCATAACATATATTTAAATTGTTTTTCACTTGCCAATATAGTCAATTGTATACTCAATTTTTATTCCAGAATAAAACACACCAACCAGGTTTCTTTAATAAACAACAAAATTATCAGTTTATTCCAAAACATGTCTTAACCAGTAATGAAGTAAAGCATAAACACACAGATTGAAATATTAAAGTTCCCTTTTTACCTCAGCCCCACATACTCACACTCATACACACACACACACACACACACACAAACATAAACACACATACACCCACTGGAAAAATAATGGGATTTTTGTTTTTAGAACTCTATTATAGACAAAAAAACACTTGGGCTGAATACTTGCTCATTCTTGAAGAAACAGCAGATGTGATATGTTATGTTCCAAAACTGGCATGCAGTCTGGCTTCCGAGTACACATCGACGGGTCACTGGGATCTTTTAGAACAATTCTTTTCAGGTAGTGTTGAAAATTAATTTAGCAGGCTTTTCTTCAAAGACAGGAGATGAGATGAGTTGACACAGTGGATATTTCATGGTCTTTTAGAGAGGTGCTGGAAAGCTGAGCTGGGTTGTGGTCTTCTTCTTCTCTCCTTGGAAGTTCTCTCCCTTTTTATACAGTTCAACCCCAACTCAAAACTTTTTGACCTCCATCAATCTTGACCTGTCACTTCTTTGTAAAAAACTTGTCCAGGTGTCTGAAGTTCTCTATTGTTTATTGAGCTGGAAGTCAGGTGGTTTCCCGGAAAGGCTTGTTTCCTCACAAGACCTCTCAGTGCCCCTTTTAAAAAACATTTCTAGGGACTGTTTTTCAAAGTCAAGTGGCCTTTACATGACCCCCTTTGAAAACTCCAAAGTTTAACATTTCTTTAATCTTTCAAAAATGAATCCACAAGAAATATATTTAACAAAACACAGAGGCACTTTTGTAACAGCTGTTGTATAAAGGTTTGGCATAACTTTTTTTTTGACTTGAAGCCTCTATGAATAAAGCCAAGGTACTGTATGTCTTTTTAACAGGTTTAGTCTCTAACACTGGTCTAACACCAGTCCCATCACCTTCAAAGATTTGTGTATGCACACTCCCTTCATCAACTTGCATTTATATAGTGCTTTAGACCTCAGGATGTCCCAAAGTGCGTTACAGCCAATGAAGTAGCTTTGAAGTGTAGTCACTGTTGTAAACATCGGATCAATCCATTGGTGATCTTTGATTACTTAAATTATGGATAAAACCATCAGGAGCCCATACTAATAGCACAGGATTACATGCATACTAAATAGCGGAATCAGCATGCTATAGACAGAGCTAGACGATCCCACAACCTACAGATCAGATCAAAGCTCTGCAGTCCTGCCATATCCAGTCGTGAATGGTGTTGGATAATTAAATAACTGACCGGAGGAGGAGGCTCCAAAAACATCCCCATCCACAATGATGGTGAGCAAAGCACGTGTGCAAAAGACAAGGCTGAAGAGTTTGCAACCATTTTCAACCAGAAGTCCTGAGTGGGATGCTCCATCTCGGCCTTTTCTTGAGGCCCCACCATCATAGATGCCAGTCTTCAGACATTTCGATTCACTCCACATGATATCAAAAATGGCTGAAGCCATTGGATACAGCAAAGGCTGTGGGCCCTGACAATATCTCAGCTGTAGTACTGAAGATTGTGCTCCCTTAGCCAAGCTACAACATTGGCATCTACCCAACAATGTGGATAATTGCCCAGGTATGCCCTGTACAAAAAAAGCGAGATAAATCCAATACGGTCAATTGCCGCCCCATCAGTCTACTCTCGATCATGTGAACATACGTAAGAACATACGATTTAGGAGTAGGCCACTCGGCCCCTCGAGCCTGCTCCGCCATTCAACTAGATCATGGCTGATCAGATTGTAACCTCAACTCCACATTCCTGCTTACCCTCAATAACCTTTCACCTCCTTGCTTACCAAGAATCTATCTACCTCTACCTTAAAAATATTCAAAGACTCTGCTTCCACTGCCTTTTGAGGAAGAGGATTCCAAAGACTCAGGACTCCCTGAGAGAAATAAATTCTCCTCATCTCTGTCTTAAATGGGAGACTCTTTATTTTTAAACAGTGACCCCTAGTTCTAGATTCTCCTACAAGAGGAAACATCCTTTCCACATCCATCCTGTCAAGACCCCTCAAGATCTTATATGTTTCAATTAAGTCGCCTCTTACTCTTTGAAACTCCAGCGGTTACAAACTTAACCTGTCCAACCTTTCCTCATAAGACAGCCCGCCCATTCCAGGTATTAGTCTAGTAAACCTTCTCTGAACTGCTTCTAATACATCCTTAAATAAAGCGACCAATACTGTACACAGTACTCCAGATGTGGTCTCACCAATGCCCTGTATAACTGAAGCAAAACCTCCCTACTTTTGTGTTCGATTCCCCTCGTGATAAACAATAACATTCTATTAGCTTTCCTAATTACTTGCTGTGCCTGCATACTAACCTTTTGCAATTCATGCACTAGGACAACCAGATGCCTCTGCATCTCAGAGCTCTGCAATCACTCACCATTTAGATTATATGTTTCTTTTTTATTCTTCCTGCTAAAATGGACAATTTCACACTTTCCCACATTATACTCCATTTTCCAGATCTTTGCCCACTCACTTAACCTATCTATATCCCTTTGTAGCCTCTTTATGCCCTCTTCACAACTTACTTTCCTACCCATCTTTGTGTCATCAGCAAATTTAGCCACCATACCTTCAGTCCCTTCATCTAAGTCATTTATATAAATTGTAAAAAGTTGAGGCCCCAGCACTGATCCCTACGGCACACCACTCGTTACATCTTGCCAACCAGAAAATGACCCATTTATGCCTACTCTCTGTTTCCTGTTAGCTAGCCAATCTTCTATCCATGCCAATATCTTACCCACTGCACCATGAGCTTTTATTTTCCGCAATAACCTTTGATGTGGCACCTTATCAAATGCCTCCTGGAAATCTAAGTACTGTACATCTACCAGTTTCCCTTTATCTACAGCACATGTTACTTCTTCAAAGAACTCCAATAAATTGGTTAAACATGATTTCCCTTTCACAAAACTATGTCAACTCTGCCTGATTGCCTTGAAGTTTTCTAAGTGACCTGCGATAACATCTTTAAGTATAGCTTCTAACATTTTTCCTATGGCAGATTTTAAGCTAACCGGCCTGTAGTTTCCTGCTTTCTGTCTCCCTCCCATTTTGAATAAAGGAGTTACATTAACTATTTTCCAGTCCAATGGAACTTTCCCCAAATTGAGGGAATTTTGGAAAATTAAAACCAACACATCAACTATCTCACTAGCCACTTCTTTTAACACCCTAGGATGAAGTCCATCAGGACCCTGGGACTTGTCAGCCCACAGCTCCAACAATTTGTTCAGTACCACTTCCCTGGTGATTGTAATTTTCTTGAGTTCCTCCCTCCCTTTCATTTCCTGATTTACAGCTATTTCTGGGATGTTACTTGTATCCTCTATCGTGAAGACCAATGCAAAATAACGTTCAATTCATCTGCCATCTCCTTGTTTTCCCTTATTCATTCCCCAGACTCACTTTCTATAGGATCAACGCTCACTTTGTAAACTTTTCTTTTTTAAATATCTATCGAAACTCTTACCACCTGTTTTTATATTTCTAGCTAGCTTTCTCTTGTACTCTAATTTTTCCCCCTTTTACTTATTCTTTGCTGTTTTTTATATTCTGTCCAATCTTCTGGCCTGCCGCCCATCTTTGCACAATCATATGCTTTTTCTTTAAGTTTGATACTATATTTTCTGTATATTGTGAAATATCCCCTTAAATATCTGCCACTGCATCTCTATTGACCTATCCCTTTACTTAATTTGCCAGTTCACTTTCACTTTCATGCCCTCATAATTGCCCTTATTTAAGTTTAAAATACTAGTCTTAGACCTACTCTTGTCTTCCTCAAACTGAATGTAAAATTCAATCATATTATGATCGCTGCTGCCTAGGTACGCCTTAACTATAAGGCCATTAATTAATCCTATCTTGTTGCACAATACCAGGTCTAGTATGGCCTGCTCTCTGGTTGGCTGCTCTAAGAAACTATCCCGAAAACATTCTATGAACTCCTCATCTAGGCTACCTTTGCCCATCTAATTTTTCCAGTCTATATGTAGATTAAAATCCCCCATGATTATCGCCGTGCCTTTCTGACAAGCTCCCATTATTTCTTCCTTCAGATCCCATATTACAGTGTGGTTAATGTTAGGGGCTCTGTACACCACTCCCACAAGTGAATTCTTGCTTTTATCATTTCTCATCTCTACCCAAACCGTTTCTACATCCTGGTTTCCTGAACTTAGGTCATCCCTCTCTAATGTGCTAATACCATCATTAATTAACAAAACTACCCCTCCACATTTTCCCAGCTTCCTGTCCTTCCTAAATGTCAAGTATCCTTCAGTATTCAGGTCCCAATCTATGTCATCCTGCAGCCATGTCTCTGTAATGGCTATCAGATCATACTTATTTATTTATTTTTGTGCTATTAGTTCATCTGTTTTGTTTTGAAAGCTACGTGCATTCAGATACAGAGCCTTTAGTTTTGTCCTTTTATTATTTTTGTAACCTCTAGCTTTATATGCTGATTTTCTCTTAGATTTGTACTCACCATCCCTTCTTGTCACGATCCGTTTATCTTTACCCATATTAAAACCTTTCTCTCTTGCCTTGTTTCTACTCTTTTATTTACCACATCTTCCCAAATTTGATCCCTTGCCCCAACTATTTAGTTTAAAACCCTCTCTACTTCCCTAGTTACGCGGCTCACTAGAACACTGGTCCCAGCACAGTTCAGATGTCAACCGTCCCAATGGTAAAGCCCCCACTTTCCCCAGTACAGGTACCAGCAAGGTGATAGAAGATGCTGTCGACAGTGCTATCAAGCGATACTTACTCAGCAACAACCTGCTCACTGATGCTCAGTTTGGGTTCCGCCAGGGCCACTCACCTCCTCACAGCTTTGGTCCAAACATGGACAAAAGAGCTGAATTCGAGAAGTGAGATGAGTGCGATTGCCCTTGACATCAAGGCAGCATTTGACCAAGCGTGGCATCAAAGAGTTCTAGTAAAATTGAAGTCAATGGGAATCAGGGGAAAACACTTCACTAGTTGGAGTCATACCTAGCACAAAGGAAGATGATTGTGGCTATTGGACATCAATCATCGCAGTCCCAGAACATCACTGCAGGAGTTCCTCAGGTTAGTGTCCTAGGCCCAACCACTCTCAGCTGCTTTATCAATGACCTTCCCCCCATCATAAGGTCAGAAATGGGGATGTTCGCTGATGATTGCACAATGTTCAGCACCATTCGCAACTCCTCAGATACTGAAGCAGTCTGTGTAGAAATGCAGCAAGACCTGGACAATATTCAAGCTTGGGCTGATATGTGGCAAGTAACATTCACACCAGGCAATGACCATCTCCAACAAGAGAGAATCTAACCATCTCCCCTTGCCCTTCAATGGCATTACCATTGCTGAATCCCCCACTATCAACATCCTGGACGTTACAATTGACCAGCCACATAAATACTGTGGCTACAAGAGCAGGTCAGAGGCTGTGAATTCTGCCGTGAGTAACTCACCTCCTGACTTCCCAAAGCCTGTCCAACATCTACAAGGCACAAGTCAGGAGTGTGATGGAATACTCTCCACTTGCCTGGATAGGTTCAGCTCCAACAACAGCATCAAAGACAAAGCAGCCCACTTGATTGGCACCCCATCCACCACCTTCGACATTCACTCCCTTCACCACCGACGCACAGTGGCAGCAGTGTGTACCATCTACAAGATGCACTGCAGCAACTCACCAAGGCTCCTTCGTCAGCACCTTCCAAACCCACGACCTCTACCACCTGGAAGGACAAGGGCAGCAGATACATGGGAACACCACCACCTGCAAGTTCCCCTCCAGGTCACACACCATCCTGACTTGGAACTATATCGCCGTTCCTTCACTGTCGCTGGGTCAAAATCCTGGAACTCCCTTCCTAACAGCACTGTGGGTATACCTACCCCACATGGACTGCAGCGGTTCAAGAAGGCAGCTCACCACCACCTTCTCAAGGGCAATTAGGGATGGGCAATAAATGCTCGCCTGGCCAGCGACGCCCACATCCCAAGAGCAAACAGAAAAAGCAGATCACCAGATCACCCTGACGTGAGCTGCCTATTTCTTCCAGTGAAGAAATGGTTCAGGTGACCCCTTTAAAACACAATTGCCGATTTAACTGATTGCAAGCAGAACTGTCAGTGTCTGCAGTCTCTGATGAAGGGAATGATGTGTGCGGAGCTGAGGTAAAGCCATTAAATGAATGGATTCTTGATGAAAGTTTGTGGAAATACTGCAGTCCAGATGGCACATTGATAGGTCCCAGTAATGATGATGCAGCAACTGATTGGTAGATGTGGATGCAGGTAAGAAAGTTAACTCGACATATTGAGATCAGCGGCAGGCAATTTAAGACCAAGGCAGAACAGTGACTTAATGGCAATATTTAAAAATGTTGATTGTTTGAGATATAATCTTTCCAGTTTTTCTTTAACAGAACCATCAGACCTGGAGTACTGGAAACAGTTCTGGTTTCCAGATTAGACGAAAGGATGTACAGGCACTTGAGAAGGTGCAAAAAGGATTTACAAGGATGATACCAGAACTGAGAGGTTATATCTACCAGGGAAGACTGAAGAGGCTGGGCCTTTTTTCTCTAGAATAGAGAAGAATAAGGGTTGACCTGAAAGAAGTCTTTAAAATTATGAAGGGGTTCAATAGGGGCTGCCTCTTCCTATCTCTGTAACCTCCACCAAACCGACACCCCTTCTCCTGAACCATTTGTCTCTTTGACTCTGGGCTTCTGTGCGTCTCCTCTTTGCATGGCAACCAGTTAGGGATCCAACACTCTGGAATACCATTGCCAAACCCCTGCATCTCTCCGCCTTTTGTTTCCTCCTTAGAGGCCTCCTAATCGTGGCTCAGAGGTGCTGTCTTTTGAATGAGATGTTAAGCAGAGGCCTTGTCTGCCCCGTCAAGTGGATGTAAAAAGTTCCCACGAATGCTGTTTGGAAGAAGAGTTCTCCTCCGTGTCCTGACCAATATTTATCCCTCAACCAACATCATAAAAACAGATTTTCTGGTCATTATCACATTGCTGTTTGCGGGAGTGTGTGGTGCTCCAATTAACTGTCATGTTTCCTACATTATAAGAGTGGCTTCACTTCGAAAGGTACTTCATTGGCTGGAAAGCATTTTGAGATGTCATGGTGTCATGGAAGGTGCTATAGAAATGCAGTTCTTTCTTTAATGATAGCAATATGCAGTTCAGAGTGAATGTATGCCTGTAGGAGCAATCGCACTGGGATTACACAAACTCAATTTGGTCCAAATACACAATTCTTTTCATTACCATACTCCGCTCAGTGATGTTTTCTCCCATTACTATTTTAAATTGGATTCAGCCCTTACAATAGGACTTACATACTCCAAAGATTTCCACTGTTTGTAGCAAGTAGATTGCAAATCAATGTTCCTTGAAAGAAAATTTAAGCACCAGCATTTTTCTGATGATTTTATGCCTCAATATTTTAACAGGCCCAGCCAAGTGTATCATTGCTTTCTTGTGAGCTGTGCACTACAGTGAGACTGGATGTCACATTGTGTTAGAACATAGTCCTTTTACCTATGGGACCTGGGTTGCCAACACTCCAGGATTGCCTGAGAGTCTGGACAAATTAAAGACTAATCTCCAGGACAAAGCTGTGAACAACTCAGGGACAAAACATTGTTGGGGCATCAAAAAGAAATTGTTTTCCCTGAAGAGGGTTTCTTCCAACACTTTTGTTGACAAATTATTAAAATGTTCGAAATGGTTTGGTTGCGGGTCATGTGATGAATCCTCCAGGGATAGTTCCGACTGGAGTTGGCAACCCATTTGGGACCTGCTTTTGAATTCAATGCAAAAACTTTTTTTTAAAGAGAAATGCATAAAAATTCCACACCAGGTCCATCAGCTTCAGAAAACAATCAGAACAACCTGAATTTTTATAGCCCCTTTAGAGTCATAGAGTCATTACAGCATAGAAGGAGGCCATTTGGCCGATTGAGCTCATGCTGGCTCTCTGCAGAAATCCAGTCAGTCCCACTGCCCCGCTCAATCCTCGTAGTCCTGCAAGTTTATTTCCTTCAAGATTTCCTTTTGAAATCATTGATTGTCTCTGCTTCCACCGCCCACGTGGGCAATGAGTTCCAGGTCATTAGCAACTTCCTCATATTCTCCTCTGCATCTCTTGCCCAAAACCTTCAATCTGTGTCCCCTAGTCCTTGTACCATCAGTTAATGGGAATAGTTTTTCCTTGTCTAACTGACGTCATGCAGACCTCCACCTGTCAAGAATGAAGCATCTTAATTTTGTCACAAGAAAATTAATTTAAAATTGCCGTTGGAGTGAAGAAATGACTTGTTTGAAGATCACCAGACACTGGGCTGGAAGGACATTTGCATACTAAGAGATGTTGCTTGTGGAGACAAAGGGCTATTCCCTGCTCCAATTAACCCAAATGGATTTTGATCAACAGACAGTGAAGGTGTAAGCAAGCACAGAAGACCCACAGAAGACACGTAAACCTCAAGAGAGAAAAGACTCCAACATCGGAACAAGTTGAAGCGTGAACTGGGCCCCCAACAAATTGCAAGACTTACCGGCAACCAAACAGTCAACATTGAACTTGAAGGACTATAACTAGCAGATATTGCCTCAGACCTTTCCCCGTTATTCCTTCTACCTTTACTGTCTCTATCTGCATGTGTGTTTATCACGTGTGCATGCTAGCATGGTCACATCGCATATTCATAGTCGTTGACCGGATTAGAGTTTAAGATTAATAAACTTCTACCTTTCTTGTTTAAATGTAAAGAAACCTGTTTGATTTTTTTGCCTTACAATTGGAGCAGTGAACAAGGATTCAGTGAGGGGGAGCTAAAAACACGGTGTTTTAAAATTAAACCCTTTTACGGTTAAGCCAGGCAAAGGCTGAGACATTTAGAAAGTCAAAATGCAATCCATCAGAGTCAGCGTGGTTTTATGAAGGGTAAATCATGTTTGACTAATTTGCTAGAGTTCTTCGAAGGTATAACAAGCAAAGTGGATAATGGGGATCCTGTAGATGTAGTATAACTGGACTTCTAGAAGGCATTTGAGAAGGTGTCGCACAAAAGGTTAATACACAAGGTAAGGTCACATGGGGTTAGGGGCAATTTATTAGCTTGGATAGATGATTGGCTAACCAACAGAAAACAGAAAGTGGGGATAAATGGTTCCTTTTCTGGTTGGCAAGATGTAACTAGTGGGGTGTCACAGGGTTCGGTCCTTGGGCCCCAACTATTTACAATCTATATAAATGACTTGGATGCAGGGATAGAAGGTACGATAGCCAAATTTGCAGATGACACTAAAATAGGTGGGATAGTAAGTTGCAATAAAGAAATAAGAAATTTACAAATGGATATGGATAGGTTAGGTGAATGGGCCAATATTTGGCAGATGGAGTTTAACGTGGATAAGTGTGAGGTTATCCATTTTGGCCAGAAGAATACAGAGGCAAATTATTATCTAAATGGAGAGAAACTTCAGAGTGCTTCGGTGCAGAAGGATCTGGGTGTTTTCGTGTATGAATTGCAGAAAACTAGTTTGCAGGTGCAGCAGGTAGTAAGGAAGACAAATGGAATGTTGACATTTATTGCTAAAGGAATAGACTATAAAAGCAGGGAAGTATTGCTGCACCTGTACAAGGTATTAGTGAGAGCACCTGGAGTATTGCATACAGTTTTGATCCCCTTACTTGAGGAGGGATGTAGTTGCATTGGAGGCAATTCAGAGGAGGTTCACTAGATTGATTCCAGAGATGAGGGGTTTGTCTAATGAAGAGAGATTGAGCAGTTTAGGCCTTTACTCTAGAGTTTAGAAGAATGAGAGGAGATCTAATTAAGGTATATAAGATGATTAAGGGGATTGACAAAGTAGACGTAGAGAGGATGTTTCCTCTTGTGGGGCAATCTAGAATGAGAGGTCATAGTTTTAGGATAAGGGGTATCAGATTTAAAACAGAGATGAGGAGAAATTATTTCTCTCAAAGGGTCGTGAGTCTGTGGAATTCACTACCCCAGAGTGCGGTGGATGTCGGGACATTGAGTAAATTTAAGGAGGAGATAGACAGATTATTAATTAGTAAAGGGTTGAAGGGTTATGGAGAACGGGCAGGAAAGTGGAGTTGAGTCCGAGATGAGACCAGCCATGATCGTATTGAATGGCGGAGCAGGCTCGAGGGACTGAATTGCCTACTCCTGCTCCTAGTTCTTATGAACCCCCTAGACTCCTTCTCACCTAGTCGTAACAAAAATTTGGGGGCTAGTGTCTGAGATTTTACCCACAGACAAACGAGAAATTGGAAGTGGGAAACCAAATTGTTCCCAATCAAAAAAGAGAAAAGATTTGAATACAGGTTTTCTTGTGGTTGTGTGTGATTGAACACTAACATGTCTGCAACTGAAACTAGTGGCTCTCCAAGCCAGGGTGAAGTAACTTGGGATAAGTTAAAAGCACTGCCTATGGAGGAGTTGAGGAAAATGGCTGAGCAGTGTGGAATCACTGCACGTGGCAAGGCTAGGAAGTCTGAACTCCTAAGGCTAATGGCCAACCATTTTTCCCTTAAATCTGAAGAAGCAGCAACAGGGTTAGAAGTAGACCCAGACAGGGTATTGCTAGCAAAGATACAATTGGAACAGAGGAAACTTGAATTAGAAGCCAGGGAAAGAGAAAGAGAGAGAGAGAGAGGAGAGAGAAAGAGAAAGAACTTTCCATAAAGAATGCAAAGAAAGAGAGCTGAGATGACTTGAGTTAACTAGGGGGCGACAGAGTAACCCCAGTGAAAGCATGGCCAACATGGATTCAATTCAGGAATGGGCACAGAATTGTTTAAACTCTCCCAGCTGATCCCAAAATTCAATGAGGGAGACATGAAAGCATTTTTTGTGTCTTTTGAAAAGCTGGCAAGGCAGTTAAAGTGGCCAGTTGAGGCTTGGACTCTGCTGTTACAGAGTAAATTAGTAGGAAAAGCCCATGAAGTTTATGCCATGTTGCCAGATGAGAGTTCATCAGATTATGAACTGACACAAAATGCTATCCCTGGGGCATATGATTTAGTGCTGGAAGCCTATCGTCAAAACCCTCAAGAAGCAAGCTGATCAAACTTACCTGGAGTTTGAAAGAAATAAGCAGTTGGCTTTTGACCAGTGGCTGAGGGCTCTTAAAGTACAGCTCAGCTATGAGAAACTCAGAGATATAATTTTATTAGAGGAATTTAAAACTCTCTCCTGCTCTCCATAAAGACACATGTAGAGGAACAAAAGATTCATAAAGCCCAGCAGGCAGCAGTCTTGACCGATGAATTTGCTCTCATTTATAAGTCAGTTTCCCGTGGAAAACCTTTCCTAATCACCCCCACAAATCCGAAAAGGACAAAGGGTGGGAAGGTAATAGAAGCCTAAGCAGTCCTGGGAGGGATAGAAAATCAGGAGACACACGGGACTCTCCTCCAGCCAAAAAGGAAGGTGCTTTGATCAGGAGTGAGACTCAGAGACCTGTGTGCTTCCATTGGAATAAAGCAGGGCATTTAAAAGCTGACTGATGGAAACGAAAGGGAAAACCTTTAGGGTTAATCAGGGCACACCCGCTCAGTGAAGATGGAAAGTGCAGCAGAACAAGCTGTGGCTTTAACTGCAGTAAGAGTGAGACCCAGGAAGCTTACCGCTGTAAGTGTAGGAAAACTTAATAGGATTCCTGAAGGTTGTCATGGTTTTGTGTCTGAAGAGAGAGTTACCCCATACCCCTCAAGTGGGGCAAGCAAGCCCATAGTAATCCTCAGGGACACAGGGGCAACTAGATCCCTTTTACTGGGAAAAGGCCTGACCTTTTCCCCAGAGAGTGCAGTAAACTCCAGAATGGTGGTGAATGGTATTGGAGTGCAGCGTATGCCTGTACCTTTACAGTGGATGCACTTGGAGTGCGACCTATTTTCTGGACTGGTGACCAGAGGGATTGTCCCTAGTTTGCCTGTGGATGGGGTTGACCTGTCCTAAGTAATGATCAGGCAGGGACGAAGGTGGTAGATTCCCCAGTCGTGAGAGAAAGACCACAGGAGGTCAGAGAGACAGGGCAGTGGCAGGAGACGGTCCCCTGCAGTTTCCCTGAATGTGTAATGAGTGAGGCCATGATCAAACCAGCTTCCCCAGAGGAGACTGAATTGGCACTGCAGGCAGATGACCATGAGGTCTGCCTGTCTGAGACTTTGGAAAGTTAGAAGACCCAAGGAATGAGTTAAATGGATCTTCCCTAGCTAAGGCTCAGCGAGCTGACCCAGTACTGAGAGAGTTAGCACAGGCTGCCCAGTCTGAAAGTGAAGCAGAGGGAGTCCCTGATTGCTACTATTTAAAGAATGAGGTACTGATGAGGAAATGGAGTTCTCCTCACAGATCTGAGAGCAAGGAGTGGACAGTGGTTCACCAGTTAGTGGTGCTGCAGAGGTACCGGAGAAAAATATTAAGAATGGCCCATGAGATTACAGTGGCTATGCATGTCGGTATATGAAAAACCAAAGCCCGCATAAGACAGCAGTTTGACTGGCCAAAGCTCCACAAAGATGTGATGGAGTATGGCAGGAGATGACACACGTGCCTGGTTGAGGGGAAACTGTGGTGAAATTTGCACTCCTCAGTCCTGTATCGCTGTTTGGAGGACACTCCAGCAGAGGGCTGGTGAAATGTAAGGGACCCTTGCCAAGAACAGGAGGGGACAGGCAGGTACAAGCCTGGCAACAGGTTAGAAAGGAACGGGGAAAAAGTGACCAAGAAGGCAGGTTAAAGGAAGTCCGGGAAGAATCATGGATGAAACCCCCTGCTGTCCGGTCAGCCAACCCCGAAATGTTTGAAAAATTAGACCCCACATCCCCCTATGTAAATGCAGACCCTAGAAGCACCCCACCAGAGTGGCTAACAGCATTTAAAGGCACATGCAGAGACAAAGAAAGTCCTCAAGAGGGCAAAGAAACCATGAGTATGATGCCTCACCTTGTTGAAGTGCCGCAGGGGCGTGCAGTCGGATCTGGACAAATACCTGCAAGCAGGAGTGTCCCAGAGCACAAAGCAAATATTCGCAAAGAATTTCTCCCCACAGTCAGGAGAAAAGGGAACCATCCCTAGAGGTGAAAAGCCCTTTGCATGACTCATCAAAGCACTGAAAGAGAGTTCAGAGTGGAACCGCCCACTGCTGCCATCCCTGAGCAGAACTCCCACCTTGGGCTAATTAAACCTAACCCTCCCCCTGCAGACCTCAACAAGAACAAAGACACCTGAGGCAGTCATAGAAATGTGCAAACTGAAGAAAAGAACTTCCTCAAAAACCACATGTTTACTGGGATGCCTAAAGGGCAGGTTAATGCAGCACTGCTACCCAGAAAGGGCAGGCTATAGCAATTATTAGGGTTCTGAATGAATGAGAGAGATGCATGTGTGTTTTCCTGTTCTTATCTTCTCTGTAGTCCCTTTTAATGAAATGTTCTTTTTAAAAATTGCATTTCATTCCACTGGGTGTGGAGGTGTCATGCAGACGCCCACCTGCCAGGAATGAGGCATATTAATTTTGTCATATGAACATTGATTTTAAACTGTTGCTGGAGTGAAGAAATAACTTGTTTGGAGATCACCAGACACTGGCCTGGAAGGACATTTGTACACTGAGACTCTGCTTGTGGAGACAAACGACTATTCCCTGCTCCAATTAACCCAAATGGATTTTGATCACCAGACATTGAAGGTGTAAAGAAGCACATTCCAGGCCCTGCAAAGATGATACAATCCACAGAGCCAGGACTGGTTAAACCAGCTGGTCACATGACTAACTGGCTGGTCCAGGTTTTTTGAACTAGCCACAGGACAGTTTGAATTCAGAAGGGGGTGTGCAGCAGAAGCTGGAACAAGGAAGCCTCTTTCCTTCTCTCTCGCTTTCTCCCAAGCCACCGGACCCACGAAAGACACGTAAACCTCAAGAGAAAAAAGATTCCTACATCGGAACAAGATGAAGCGTGAACTGGGCCCCAACGAATTGCAAGACTTACCGGCAACCAAAAACTCCACATTGAACTTAAAGGACTGTAACTAGCAGATATTGCCTCAAACTTTTCCCCTTTATTCCTCCTATTTTTTCTGTCTCTGTCTGCATGTGTGTTTATCGCGTATGCATGCTAGCATGGTCACATCGCATGTTCATAGTCGCAGATGTAAACAGGTATGATATAGTCGGGATTACGGAGACATGGCTGCAAGGTGACCAGGGATAAGAAATGAACATCCAGGGATATTCAGTATTTAGGAAGGACAGACAAAAAGCAAAATACGGTGGAGTTGCATTGCTGGTTAAAGAGGAAATTAACGCAATACTGAGGAACGATATTAGCTCTGATGATGCGGAATCTGTATGGATAGAGTTGAGAAACACTAAGGGGCAAAAAACGTTAGTGGGGGTTGTATACAGACCCCCAAACTGTAATGGTGATGTTGGGAATGACATTAAACAGGAAATTAGAGATGCATGTGATAAAGGAACATCTGCAATTATGGGTGACTTTAATCTGCATATACAGAGGACAAATCAAATTAGTCACAATACCACAGAGGAGGAATTCTTAGAGTGTATACAGGATGGTTTTCTGGACCGATATGTTGAGGAACCAACTAGAGAACAGGCCATCCTAGACTGGGTATTGTGTAATGAGAGAGGAATAATTGACAGTCTAGTGGTGAGAGACCCCTTGGGGATAAGCGACCATAATATGATAGAATTCTTATCCAGCTTCCCCTTAAATGTATCGATACTATTCACCCCAACCACTCCCTGTGGTAGCGAGTTCCACATTCTCACCACTCTCTGGGGAAAGGCGTTTCTCCTGAGTTCCCGATTGGATTTATTAGTGACTATCTTATATTTATAACACCGAGTATGGAATTGCCAACATGTAGAAACATTTTCCCTACATCTATCCTATCAAACCCTTTTATCAATTTAACATCTTTCATCAGGTCACCCCTCAGCCGTCTCTTTTCTATCAGGAAAGATTAACCAGGCTGGGTCTCTTTTCCAGAGAAAAGAGGTCTTTCAGGTCTGGTATCATCCTTGTAATCCCCTCCAGCCCTACAACCCCCCAGGATCTCTGCACTCCTGGCGTAATGTGCATCCCAGATTTTAATTACTCGACCTTTGGTGCGCTCACCTCCAGTTGTTTCAGCCCCGAGCTCTGGAATACCC
This sequence comes from Heterodontus francisci, assembly GCF_036365525.1. Lineage (NCBI taxonomy): Eukaryota > Metazoa > Chordata > Chondrichthyes > Heterodontiformes > Heterodontidae > Heterodontus > Heterodontus francisci. The sequence continues at coordinate 5,783,532 of NC_090378.1, read as the reverse complement.
TCCCGACACATCTCTGCCTCTTTACTTCACTTTCCTCTTTTAAGACATTCCTTAAAAATACTTCTTTGACCAACCTTTTGCTCATCTGACGTAATATCTTATGTGGCTCGGTGTCATACTGTGTTATATAATGCTTCTGTGAAGCGTTTTGGGATGTGTTATTACATTAAAGGCGCTATATAAGTTGTTGTTGTTTTTCACCACCTCCAATGCAACAATATCCTTTTCAGCAAAGGAGACCAGCACTGTGCACAGTATTCCAGAGTGAGATGGAGATTAGGACAGTGCACAGTATTCCAGTGTGAGATGGAGATTAGGACAGTGCACAGTATTCCAGCGTAATATGGGGATTAGGACAGTGCATAGTATTCCAGTGTGAGATGGAGATTAGGACAGTGCACAGTATTCCAGAGTGAGATGGAGATTAGGACAGTGCACAGTATTCCAGAGTGAGATGGAGATCAGGACAGTGCACAGTATTCCAGTGTGAGATGGAGATTAGGACAGTGCACAGTATTCCAGAGTGAGATGGAGATTAGGACAGTGCACAGTATTCCAGAGTGAGATGGAGATTAGGACAGTGCACAGTATTCCAGTGTGAGATGGAGATTAGGACATTGCACAGTATTCCAGTGTGAGATGGAGATTAGGACAGTGCACAGTATTCCAGAGTGAGATGGAGATTAGGACAGTGCACAGTATTCCAGTGTGATATGGAGATTAGGACAGTGCATAGTATTCCAGTGTGAGATGGAGATTAGGACAGTGCACAGTATTCCAGAGTGAGATGGAGATTAGGACAGTGCACAATATTCCAGTGTGAGATGGAGATTAGGACAGTGCACAGTATTCCAGAGTGAGATGGAGATTAGGACAGTGCACAATATTCCAGTGTGAGATGGAGATTAGGACAGTGCACAGTATTCCAGAGTGAGATGGAGATTAGGACAGTGCACAGTATTCCAGTGTGAGATGGAGATTAGGACATTGCACAGTATTCCAGTGTGATATGGAGATTAGGACAGTGCATAGTATTCCAGTGTGAGATGGAGATTAGGACAGTGCACAGTATTCCAGTGTGATATGGAGATTAGGACAGTGCATAGTATTCCAGTGTGAGATGGAGATTAGGACAGTGCACAGTATTCCAGCGTAATATGGGGATTAGGACAGTACACAATATTCCAGTGTGAGATGGAGATTAGGACAGTGCACAGTATTCCAGAGTGAGAGGAGATTAGGACAGTACACAGTATTCCAGAGTGAGATGGAGATTAGGACATTGCACAGTATTCCAGTGTGATATGGAGATTAGGACAGTGCATAGTATTCCAGTGTGATATGGAGATTAGGACAGTGCATAGTATTCCAGTGTGATATGGAGATTAGGACAGTGCATAGTATTCCAGTGTGAGATGGAGATTAGGACAGTGCATAGTATTCCAGTGTGAGATGGAGATTAGGACAGTGCATAGTATTCCAGTGTGAGATGGAGATTAGGACAGTGCATAGTATTCCAGTGTGAGATGGAGATTAGGACAGTGCACAGTATTCCAGTGTGATATGGAGATTAGGACAGTGCATAGTATTCCAGTGTGAGATGGAGATTAGGACAGTGCATAGTATTCCAGTGTGAGATGGAGATTTGGACAGTGCATAGTATTCCAGTGTGAGATGGAGATTAGGACAGTGCATAGTATTCCAGTGTGATATGGAGATTAGGACAGTGCATAGTATTCCAGTGTGAGATGGAGATTAGGACAGTGCATAGTATTCCAGTGTGAGATGGAGATTAGGACAGTGCATAGTATTCCAGTGTGATATGGAGATTAGGACAGTGCATAGTATTCCAGTGTGATATGGAGATTAGGACAGTGCATAGTATTCCAGTGTGAGATGGAGATTAGGACAGTGCATAGTATTCCAGTGTGAGATGGAGATTAGGACAGTGCACAGTATTCCAGCGTAATATGGGGATTAGGACAGTGCACAATATTCCAGTGTGAGATGGAGATTAGGACAGTGCACAGTATTCCAGAGTGAGATGAAGATGAGGACAGTGCATAGTATTCCAGTGTGAGATGGAGATTAGGACAGTGCACAGTATTCCACTGTGATATGGAGATTAGGACAGTGCACAGTATTCCAGTGTAATTTGGTGATTAGGAATGTGCACAATATTCCAGTGTGATATGGAGATTAGTACAGTGCACAGTATTCCACTGTGATATGGAGATTAGGACAGTGCACAGTATTCCAGTGTAATTTGGTGATTAGGACAGTGCACAGTATTCCACTGTGATATGGAGATTAGGACAGTGCACAGTATTCCAGTGTAATTTGGTGATTAGGACAGTGCACAGTATTCCACTGTGATATGGAGATTAGGACAGTGCACAGTATTCCAGTGTAATTTGGTGATTAGGACAGTGCACAGTATTCCACTGTGATATGGAGATTAGGACAGTGCACAGTATTCCAGTGTAATTTGGTGATTAGGACAGTGCGCAGTATTCCAGTGTGATATGGTGATTAGTACAGTGCACAGTATTCCACTGTGATATGGAGATTCGGACAGTGCACAGTATTCCAGTGTAATTTGGTGATTAGGACAGTGCGCAATATTCCAGTGTGATATGGTGATTAGGACAGTGCACAGTATTGCACTGTGATTTGGAGTTTAGGACAGTGCACAGTATTCCAGTGTAATTTGGTGATTAGCACAGTGCACAGTATTCCACTGTGATATGGAGATTAGGACAGTGCACAGTATTCCACTGTGATATGGAGATTAGGACAGTGCACAGTATTCCACTGTGATATGGAGATTAGGACAGTGCACAGTATTCCAGTGTAATTTGGTGATTAGCACAGTGCACAGTATTCCACTGTGATATGGAGATTAGGACAGTGCACAGTATTCCACTGTGATATGGAGATTAGGACAGTGCACAGTATTCCAGTGTGATATGGTGATTAGGACAGTGCACAGTATTCCACTGTGATATGGAGATTAAGACAGTGCACAGTATTCCAGTGTAATTTGGTGATTAGCACAGTGCACAGTATTCCACTGTGATATGGAGATTAGGACAGTGCACAGTATTCCACTGTGATATGGAGATTAGGACAGTGCACAGTATTCCACTGTGATATGGAGATTAGGACAGTGCACAGTATTCCAGTGTAATTTGGTGATTAGCACAGTGCACAGTATTCCACTGTGATATGGAGATTAGGACAGTGCACAGTATTCCACTGTGATATGGAGATTAGGACAGTGCACAGTATTCCACTGTGATATGGAGATTAGGACAGTGCTCATTATTTCAGTGTAATTTGGTGATTAGGACAGTGCACAGTATTCCAGTGTGATATGGAGATTAGGACAGTGCTCAGTATTCCACTGTGATATGGAGATTAGGACAGTGCACAGTATTCCAGTGTAATTTGGTGATTAGCACAGTGCACAGTATTCCACTGTGATATGGAGATTAGGACAGTGCACAGTATTCCAGTGTAATTTGGTGATTAGGACAGTGCACAGTATTCCAGTGTAATTTGGTGATTAGCACAGTGCACAGTATTCCACTGTGATATGGAGATTAGGACAGTGCACAGTATTCCAGTGTAATTTGGTGATTAGCACAGTGCACAGTATTCCACTGTGATATGGGGATTAGGACAGTGCACAGTATTCCAGTGTGATATGGAGATTAGGACAGTGCACAGTATTCCGGTGTGATATGGAGATTAGGACAGTGCTCATTATTTCAGTGTAATTTGGTGATTAGGACAGTGCACAGTATTCCAGTGTGATATGGAGATTAGGACAGTGCTCAGTATTCCACTGTGATATGGAGATTAGGACAGTGCACAGTATTCCAGTGTAATTTGGTGATTAGCACAGTGCACAGTATTCCACTGTGATATCGAGATTAGGACAGTGCTCAGTATTCCACTGTGATATGCAGATTAGGACAGTGCTCAGTACTCCAGTGTGATATGGTGATTAGCACAGTGCACATTATTTCAGTGTAATTTGGTGATTAGGACAGTGCACAGTATTCCAGTGTGATATGGAGATTAGGACAGTGCTCAGTATTCCACTGTGATATGGAGATTAGGACAGTGCACAGTATTCCAGTGTAATTTGGTGATTAGCACAGTGCACAGTATTCCACTGTGATATGGAGATTAGGACAGTGCACAGTATTCCAGTGTAATTTGGTGATTAGGACAGTGCACAGTATTCCAGTGTAATTTGGTGATTAGCACAGTGCACAGTATTCCACTGTGATATGGAGATTAGGACAGTGCACAGTATTCCAGTGTAATTTGGTGATTAGCACAGTGCACAGTATTCCACTGTGATATGGAGATTAGGACAGTGCACAGTATTCCAGTGTGATATGGAGATTAGGACAGTGCACAGTATTCCGGTGTGATATGGAGATTAGGACAGTGCACAGTATTCCAGTGTGAGATGGAGATTAGGACAGTGCTCAGTACTCCAGTGTGATATGGAGATTAGGACAGTGCACAGTACTCCAGTGTGATATGGAGATTAGGACAGTGCACAGTATTCCAGTGTGATATGGTGATTAGGACAGTGCTCAGTACTCCAGTGTGATATGGAGATTAGGACAGTGCTCAGTATTCCAGTGTGATATGGAGATTAGGACAGTGCACAGTATTCCAGTGTGATATGGAGATTAGGACAGTGCACAGTATTCCAGTGTGATATGGAGATTAGGACAGTGCACAGTACTCCGGTGTGATATGGAGATTAGGACAGTGCACAGTATTCCAGTGTGATATGGAGATTAGGACAGTGCACAGTATTCCAGTGTGATATCGAGATTAGGACAGTGCACAGTATTCCAGTGTGATATGGAGATTAGGACAGTGCACAGTATTCCAGTGTAATTTGGTGATTAGCACAGTGCACAGTATTCCAGTGTGATATGGAGATTAGGACAGTGCACAGTATTCCAGTGTGAAGAGGAGATTAGGGCGGTACACAGTTCTGCAATTGATTCTGTGCTACAAACCTTTGGATTGGGACATGAATGCAGCACAGTCTGCTACAGAGGGGGGTGTGTTACTACTGAATCACAGCCAACACATCCTAAAACCCCATTGGAATCCTTGAGTGACGGATTGCATTTTCTAACCGTCGTGTTCGTTCAGTTGATATTTTTGTTTAAATACAGGCTAGACTGGGTAAATAAAGTGCTGATGATATTCTGAAGCAAATCACTAATGTCTATAATTGAATGCATTAGGGTTGTGTTACCTCTCTGCCCTTCTGCTTATTTATCATTTCATGATGGCTCACAAGAGAAATTAAAGAATAAAATTTGCATTCCTAATGTTGATTAACATGGATAATAATTATTTTCCTCAGGATGGTTGGCTGTTTAATGCATAAAAAGAGAGGCAGATTTGCATTTATATCGCGCATTATCACATCTCTTGGAAAGTCCCAGAGCACTTCATTCAAATTCACGGAAGAAGGCCAAGATTAAAAGCAGTTGTCTTATCTCGTCAACAGTACAGCCTCATAAACCGATCTCTCACCCTCACTGCATCCCTCCCCCTCATCATATTCCCCCACAATATCCTCCTTCCTCTTTGGAGAATAAATGCTGTCCTCCATCGATTTTAATGGCCGCCCTCTAGTGAGAGAGATTTGCCCGCTAGACACAAGAGCTGATATGACAAGATTGCACTATTTCAGCTCGTTACCACATAACAGGATTGTTGCTTACAGAGAATTGAACAAATAATCCAGGCTGACACCCCCAGTGCAGTACTGAGGGAGCACTGCACTTTCCGAGGGTCAGTACTGAAGGAGTGCTGCACTGTCGGAAAGTCAGTATTGAGGGAGCACTGCACTGTTGGAGGTGCAGTACTTAGGGAGTGCTGCACTGTCAGAGGGTCAGTACTGAAACAGTGCTGCAATGTTGGAAAGTTAGTATTGAGGGAGCACTGTGCAGTTGGAGGGACAGTACTGAGGGAGTGCTGCACTGTCAGAGGGTCAGTACTGAAGGAGTGCTGCACTGTTGGAGGAACAGTACTGAAAGAGTGCTGCAATGTTGGAAAGTCAGTTTTGAGGGAGCACTGTACAGTTGGAGGGACAGTACTGAGGGAGTGCTGCACTGTCAGAGGGTCAGTACTGAAGGAGTGCTGCACTGTTGGAGGGACAGTACTGAAAGAGTGCTGCAATGTTGGAAAGTCAGTATTGAGGGAGCACTGCACAGTTGGAGGGACAGTACTGAGGGAGTGCTGCACTGTCAGAGGGTCAGTACTGAAGGAGTGCCGCACTGTAAAATGGGCACTACTGAAGGAGTGCTGCAGTGTCGGATGATCAGTACTGAGGGAGTGCTGCACTATCAGAGGGGTCGTCTTCCCAATGAGACATTAAACCGAGCCCCCGTATGCCGTCTCAGGTAGATGTGAAAGTTCCTGTGGCACTATTTTACAGAGGTCTAACCATCATAGAAATGATCACACCTCTCTTGTGTCCCTGTGAGCTTAGTTTTCTAAGATGCCATTCTGTCTGCGTACCTACTGAAACCTACAGCTCTCCAAAGTCTTGTTACAGGGTTTGTCCATATCACATGAATAATGAAACTGCTCGTGAAATGAGTGTTAAACTGAAAAGCTACTGGACAGTGAAATTAATATAAAATAGAAATGAAAGGCAGTCCTACTTGATTAACCCTTTGCTAAGTTGAAAGGTAAGTGAACTTGCATTGATATAGTGCCTTTCAATCCTTAGACTGCGTTTGAGTGAATGAATTACATTTGAAGTGTTGTCACTATTGCTAATATTAGTGAATCTTTTCTTGAACCACAGGGACAGGCAGTAAGCACTGGTTAGTATCTCATGGAAGACAACAACTTCTGACTGTTAAACAAAAGCAAAATACTGCAGCTGCTGGGAATCTGAAATAAAAACAACTGACACTGGAAATACTCAGCAGGTCTGGCAGCATCTGTGGAGAGAGAAACAGAGTTAACGTTTCAGAGTTAACCTTTGATCAGAAAAAGAACTCGCAATCTGAGTTTTGAAATTTTGAAATTAACCCCCATCTGCAACAGCTTTTATGGGAGGACAGAGTTCCAGATTTCCACTCCCTTCTGGGTGAACAAGTGCTTCCTGACCTCACCCCTGAACGGCCTGGCTCTATGTTTAAGGTTCTGCCCCCTTGTTCTGGATTCCCCCCACCAGAGGAAATAGCTTCTTTCTATCGACCCGATCAACTCCTTTAATCATCTGGAACACCTCAATTAGATCAACCCATAATCTTCTATACTTGAGGGAATACAAGCTTAGTCTATACAACCTGTTCTCATCATTTAACCCTTTTTAGGCCCTGTATAATTCTGGTGAATCTTGTAAACCGAGGCGCGGAGTCAACTCCCCCTTGGCCCCTTTATTCCCTTCATCCACTTGATCCTGGCCGTCACATGGGACTAAGTCCTCTTAATTCAGGCTCAGGCTGGGTGTTTGGGATATCGGGGTTACAGGAGAGCCACCCTCCACCTAATCCACCGGCTACGGTTAATGGCTTAGTACAAAGAGGAGGAAACTCAGTCCTTTCTTTAACTATCAATTTACTTTATTCACGTTGTTGTACAATGTAAGAATAAGGCTTATACACTTGGTTAGACAAAAGCATGCAACTCAAACTGGGTGATACAGTTAATAACAAAGCTAGCTAGAATCGATAAGCACACCCACTAGGTTCCTCTGACCTTTCCCTGACCTAGTCACAGAAAACAAAGGATAATACCCGAAAAAGGGGAGAGCTGACGCTGGCCAGGCATTCCGTTCTCTCTCTCTTTTATGTCGTCGCTGCATTGCTCACGCAGGGTCTTCCACTTCCGCCATGGTTGGTCTCCGGAGTTTCTCGCTGGCTCAATGCCTGGGATTCTCTATACTTATTCTCTTTCTTATCTCTCCAAAACTTTACTGTCCCTTTCCTGTTGGCTTAGGCCTGCTCACCTCGTTCGTATCTTCTCCTTGTTGGCCCAGGCCCAAAGACCCCGGTATCACTCCGTGTCCAAATAAGGCTCTATTCCTGTGATCTCGCCCTTGTCTTTCACATAAATTAATTAGTTCAAACTGGTTTTTACCAGCACAGGCCAGTGTCTGAGCTCAGGTTACTAAAGTTCACAAACAATCCAGCAGTTTGTAACAGATTCTGTACTTCTTGCAGCCCCTGGCCAACAATCTACTCCTGGGAGTGCTGTGAATGAGTGGGTGAGTTTTCACAGTTACACTATTCCTCTTGCATTAATATGAATCCAAAACCATTTTTGCGTCAACATAAATGAAGCAGTTATTTAGAATCATAGAACACAGATGGAGGCCATTTGGCCCATCGTGCCTGTGCCTGCTCTTTGAAAGAGCTATCCAATTAGTCCCACACCGCTGCTCTTTCACGATAGCCCTGGAAATATTTCCCTCTTCAAGTATTTATCCAATTCCCTTTTGAAAGTTACCATTGAATCTGCTTCCACTGCCCTTTCAGGCAGCGCGTTCCAGATCACAACAACTCCCTGTGTGAAAAAAATTCTCCTCTTCTCCCCCTCTGCTTCTTTTACCAATTATCTTCAATCTGTGCCCTCTGGTTACTGACCCTCTTGCCACTGGAAACAGTTTCTCTTCATTTACTTTATCAAAAATCCCCCGTTCCCACATGTGAAGATGGATGCTTCCAACCATGAAATTGCTGGCATGCTTTTTTTCTTTAAACAAATGCGTGGCACTCTGATAATAAACACAAGAACATAAGAATGAAGGCCTACTCATCAGGCCTTTACTGCTCACAGGGAGTGTGGCCCAGCAAAAAAGGAAAGGACCTCTGCTGGGGTTTGATACTCATTACAGAGACAGTAACAAAAGGAAACACTGAAATGCTGGCAGGAAGGTTATATTGGCCTTGTCTGACATCCAGTATTGGATGAGCAGAAATTTCCACCAACAAAATATTAGCAAGACTGCCAAAAGCTCTGTTCCCTCACCACCAACTCCATCCCTCTCCCTGGCAACTGTCTGAGCTTGTTCACGACCCTGGAGACCTATTTGACCCTGAGATGATTTCCTGCCATCTATCCATGGTATCAGCCTTCTTCCATCTCCGTAACATTGCCTGTATCCATCATTTGACAATGATCTTAGATCTGTGTCCTCTGGTTACTGACCCTCCTGCCAGTAGAAGCTTATTTATTCTATCAAAGCCCCTCATAATTTTGAACATCTCTATTAAATCTCCCCTTCACCTTTTCAGGCCCAAGCAAAACAATCCCCAGCTTCTCTAGTTGCTCCACATCCCTGAGTTGCTGGAGCAATCTTATTGATCAGATGTGTTGTTTGAGGGAAGGGTTATGGTCAGTAGATTGGGGAACACCCTGCACCTCTTCAAAACTGTCATTGGCATCTTTCACATCCACCCAAATGCCACCGTATTAAGGTACAGAAACCGGTCCAGATTAACCCACTAATGATCAGTTTGAGATTCCAACTCATCCCAGAACATTTTGTGTGTGTGTGAGAGAGAGATGGGACCATTCTGATTGCTTCATAATCACCTCCTTGTGTTTGAGTCGAATGAGACACTTGGCTGTTACGGCAATGCCACCAAGAGTATCAGTTCTCCAAAGACTGTAGATGTCACTTGCTAAAGGAGATACTGAAGTCGACCATTACCATTGTCACGACATCTGATCGTTATTGACACCCATTGATCTCCGTGGTGAATCATTGCACCTTATTTCAGCTTGGGCTAATGCATTTGGGTAAAGTGGTGCAAATTAATTCAGAATTAGGGAATGAAAACCGTTGCTAAGACAACAATCTGTTCGTCTCAATTGGATTAGGAAGATTTAATTGATTTTGTTGCTCTTTATAATTTTAAATGAGACTGATCCCTTATAGATTCAATCTTGCAGGAAGCCATTCAGCCCATCCTGCCTGTGCTGGCTCTTTGGAAGAGTTATCCAATTAGTCCACTTCCCCCATAGCTCTGTGAAATTTCTCCTTTTTAGGAATATATTCAATTATCCTTTTGAAAGTTATTGAATCTGCTTCCCTTTCAGGCAGGGCATTCCAGATCACAACCACTCACTGTGTAAAAAAAAACTCTGCATCTCCCTCTAGTACTTTTGCCAGTTTCCTTAAAACTGTGTCCTCTGGTGACTGCCCTCCTGTCACTGGACACAGTTTCTCCATGTCTACTCTATTAAAACCCCTCATGATTTTGAACACCTCTATTAAATCTTCCCTTAACCTTCTCTACTGTAAAGAGAACAACCCCAACTTCTCCAGTCTTTCCACATAACTGAAGCCCCTCTTCCCTGGTACCATTCTGGAAAATCTCCTCTGCACCCTGTCTGAGGTGGTGACATCTTCCTGAAGTGTAGTACCTTGAATTGGACACAATACTCCAGCTGAGGGCTAACCAGTGATTTATAGAGGTTTAGTATAACTGAGAGCATAAGAAATAGGAACATAAGGTGCCACCATTCAGTGCTGGCGAGGAAAATCTATAAAGCTGTTTAAAATATTACATCTGTATGCAATTTGTGTCAACGTTCCCATTATAAATTGCTATGTCTACATTTATAATGGGAATTGTTCATTTCTTTTCATTTGTTCCTGGGATGTGGGCATCGCTGATGTGGCCAACATAGCAGCTAGTGGAATTTCAGTTTATTGTTATGAATGAGGTGGGAGGAGTGCACTGCATCTCTCTAGTTCCAATTCTCCATGGATCATAACATCTATTTAAATGTTTTACCCAGTTACCGATATGGCCAATTATATACTTTATCTATTTTAGTTTCAGAATAAAAATCCGCCAACCAGATTTCTTTAATAAACAACAAAATTATTGATTTAGTATAAAACAAGCCTTATTCAATCAAGATGCAAAGCTGTAACACATAGTTTTAAATATGACAGTATATACATATACCCTTCTAAAATAACCTCACACACACGCATACCGGTTATAGAGAAAAAAAAATGAAAAAACTAGCTTTGCAGAGATCAAATTTAAGAAAATACTTTGGCCAAGTTATTGTCAATTCTTGAAGGAAAAGGATAAGATATGAAATTCAAAGAGCCCTTTGGTCTGGCATCCAGGTACATGGAGACGGCTGTCACAGGGACTTTTCTGGAGCAGTTCTCTTCAGGCGATGTCGAGGATTAGTCTGGCTGGCATTTCTGGAGAATCGCTGCATCAGGGGTTTCAGCTATCACACTGGATTCTCAGGGTTTCTCAAAGAGGTGGAAAAGGATGAGTTGGCTGCTTCATAGAAACGTAGAAAATAGGAGCAGGTGTAGGCCATTCGGCCCTTCGAGCCTGCTCCTCCATTCATTATGATCATGGCTGATCATCCAACTCAGTAACCTGTTCCCCTTTCGGCCCATATCCTTTGATCTCTTTAAACCCGAGAGCTATATCTAACTCCTTCTTGAAAACATACAATGTTTTGGCCTCAATTGCTTTCTGTGGTAGCGAATTCCACAGGCTCACCATTCTCTGGGTGAAGAAATTTCTCCTCATCTCAGTCCTGAATGTTTACCCCATAGCCTTCTCTCAGCAAGCTGCAATCCCAACCGAAGTCCAAACAATATCCAAACAGGAAACCAAAACTCCTAAGCCATAAACCGAGATATGTGACCTCTAAGTCCAAACAGTTCCATCGTCCATAACACTCCAGCTGTTACTTAGCTTAAGACATGTGGCTTCCAGTAAGTGTTTGTTTGTAAACAAATTCCCAAGTGCCTTTCCAGTGACACTTAAAAAAAACAAGTCCAGTATCTCCACCCAGTATATTCCACCGTCTTTTAAACACAAGTCCTCAAAAAATATTAATAACGGAAGTACCTTTACAACATTATTTAATTAATATATCTGGAATTGAAAGCAAGTCTCAGTCATGGTGACCATGAAACTGACGAATTGTTGTAAAAACCCATCAAGTTCACCAATGTCCTTTAGGGAAGGCAATCTGCTGTCCTTACCTGATCTGGCCTACATGTGACTCCAGACCCACAGCAATGTGGTTGACTCTTAACTGCCCTCTGAAATGGCCTAGCAAGACACTCAGTTGTATGTAAAATATGTTCAGCAGTAATTGTAATTATATCCATCACCAGTGTTAGTGCCACTGGTGTCAGTGTGCAAGGGCGTGACAGATTGGCAGTTCATCTAACAAATGTGGACAGACGAACTGGTTGTGGTTCTTTTCCAAGAAGACTGAGGGGTGGCTGATGAAGATATTTAAGATTCTGAAAGTGTTTGATAAGGTGGATGTAGTGAAGATATTGATGCTTGTGGGTGAGGCCAAAACTAGGGGCCAAAAATATAAGACAGTCACTCATAAATCCAATAGGGAAATTCAGGAGAAACTTCTTTACCCAGAGGGTGGTGAGAATGTGGAACTCGCTACCACAGGGAGTGGTTGAGGTGTATAGTATCGATACATTTAAGGGGAAGCTGGATAAACACATACGGGAGAAAGGAATAGATGGATATGTTGATAGGGGGAGATGAAGAGGGAGGGAGGAGGCTTGTGTGGAGCAGAAACACCAGTGTAAACCTGCTGAATCGAAGGGCCTGTTTCTGGGCTGTAAATATTTCATAATTCAATGTAAATGCAAAAATAAGGACTGAATGTGATTTTAAAAACAGGACTGAATTATATCTGTGCGCCTGGTGAAACCATTTCCCTAGCCTCTAACACGATTCCTCTAAAGACTACACTTAGTCTTGACTCCGCGTGTGCAACATCTCAGTGAACCAACTATTGTGCAATAATCCCTCTTTTGATGTGTAGTTATTTGGATGATGTTCAGCATGAATCTGTGTGTGCAACATGAGCTCATACAAAACTCTTCTGCCCTTATCCTAACTCACACCAAGTCCCATTCCCCTATTGCCCTTGTTTCTCATTTATTCTCATCCTTGTTTTCAAATCCCTCCAGGGCCTCGCTCCCTCCCTATCTCTGTAATCTCCTCCAGCCCCACAACCCTCCATAATTTCTGCACTTCTCCAATTCTGGCCTCTTGCGGATCCCTGATTTTAATCACTCCGCCATTGATGGTCGTGCCTTCAGCTGCCTGGACACTAAGCTCCGAATTCCCTCCCTAAAGCTCGCCCCCCCCCCCCCCCACTCCCCTGCTCTCTCCTCCTTTAACACAGTCCTTAAAACCTACCTCTTTGACCAAGCTTTTGGTCATCTGTCCTCATATCGTCCTACATATCTCAGCATTAAATTTTGTCTGATAATGCACCTTTGAAGCATCTGGGGATGGGTTTACAACATTAAAGGCTCTATATAAATGCAAGTTGTTTTTGGTGTTATTGGTACTTATGTATTTATATGCAATATCCTCTTCATTAATTTAACTACGTTTGTGTGAGTGAACCATTTCTAAAATATTTGCATGAAATCCCTGGCACTCTGTTTGGTTCAATTGATACATTTCAATGTTCTTTGAATGTTGGAAAGTGAGTTCAGACAAAGTGGGCACAATGCCTAAACAACATGCTTGCTGACTAACAGCCTGACAAAAGATGAGCTCAGACCCGTGACATTGTGTGTCACTGTGGCTGTTTGTCAACAAAGTAAATCGTCACTGTGTGCCAGAAGCTGCAACATGAACAGCAGTGCTATAACATCCAATGTTTAAGATTGCAGCCATACCATTTTAGATAAATGGACAGTACTAAGGGAGTGCTGCACTATCAGAGGTGCTGTCCTTCAAATGAGACATTAAGTTGAGGCCCCAGCTGCCCTCTCGAGGAGGGGGGGCATGAGAGATCTAATGGCACTATTTTGAAGGAATGCAGGGGAGTTCTTCCTGGTGACTTGGCCATTATTGTATAATCTCTTTAAGAAATAATAGTATACTAATGAGGATGTAGTCATGTGACTAGAAGCCATAGTCACTCTGTACTGCAATACCTTGGACAGAGGTTCTGTATATAGTTTGCTCTGTATGGTATGTACTAGGTTAGCTGTTAATAGACCTTCTAGAGATCTTCAAGGAACTGCAATCCACGTATCTCATTGTGTCGCTTAAGATAACACAAGGGAAGTCATGATATGGTGGCAGTGGCGGGATGTGGATTTCACCCTTGGCTGGTCTTGACTTGCAGACGTGTTGTCAATGTGTTGGTTGTTGTTCTGTTGTTAAATCACACCCTCATCACTGGATGTGTTCTTTCAAGTCCGCTGTGCGCAATTGGAGTATTTCACACTTCTCTTAATTGGCTCTGGTTCCTCCTTAACACTGCTCCGTTAGATGTTGTAACCACGTGGGACCTACGCTCACTACATACTTTGGACACCTCCGCAGGTAACCATGCTCTCATTGTGGGTGTATGACCCTGACCTTTTGTCCTACGTGTAGTTGAGGTAGTTCACCCCTGCGTGTCGCATGTCGATCATCCATTATCTTCAGTCTCACTTGTTTTTCGAGCAGAGTCTCCGACAGTTATTTATTCCTCAAACAGCATCACTCGAAGTAGATGATTGTTCATCAAACACACAGAGCAGAAAGGACAGGGAGATGAGCAGGAGGCAGAATTGGAGGAATACAGACACCTCAGAGGGTGGTAAGGCTGGAGGATGACAGAGATAGGGAGAAGGTGAGGCTTTTTTTTTAGAGATACAGCACTGAAACAGGCCCTTCGGCCCACCGAGTCTGTGCCGACCATTAACCACCCATTTATACTAATCCTACACTAATCCCATATTCCTACCACATCCTCACCTGTTCCTATATTTCCCTACCACCTACCTATACGAGGGGCAATTTATAATGGCCAATTTACCTATCACCTGCAAGTCTTTGGCATGTGGGAGGAAACCGGAGCACCCGGAGGAAACCCACGCAGACACAGGGAGAACTTGCAAACTCCACACAGGCAGTACCCAGAATTGAACCCGGGTCGCTGGAGCTGTGAGGCTGCGGTGCTAACCACTGCGCCACTGTGCGGCTCTGGAAAGATTTGAAGACAAGGATGAGAATTTTAGGTTTGAGGTGTTGTCAGCCAGCAGGTAATGTAGGTCAGAAAATGAACACAGAATCCAGATGGGGTCTGACCAAGGCTCTATGCAAATGAAGCATAACTTCCTCCCCTTGTATTTTAACCCGCTTGAGATAAAGGCAAACACCCCCATTTGCCTTTTTGATTCCTTCCTGTACTTGTTCACTAGTTTGGTGTGATGGATGTACACAGACACCAAAATCACTTGACTCCACCACAGCTCCTTATTTCATTGCTGTTTATGGGAGCTTGCTGTGCACAAATTGGCTGCCTCATTTCCTACATTACAACATTGACAACACTTCGAAAAGAACCTCATTGGCTGTAAAGCACCTTGGGATGTCCTGAACGTGAAATATACTACTAATTCCATTCGAATCGATCTAATCATAGCCAGAGAATAATTTACAATGGCTATTCCTCCTGCTCCCTCACTGCTACCTCTGGTGTCCCCCAAGAATCTATCCTTGGCCCCCTCCTATTTCTCATCGACATTCTGCTCCTCGTTAACATTATCCAAAAGCACAGTGCTAGTTTTCACATGTACAGTGACGACACCCAGCTCTACCTCACCACCACCTCTCGTGACTCCTCCACTGTTGCTAAATTATCAGACAGCTTATCCGAAATCCAGTGCTGGATTGGCAGAAATGTCCTCCAATTAACTATTAGGAAGACTGAAGCCATTGTTTTCAGTTCCTGCTCCAAGCTCGGTTCCCTAGCTACTGACTCCATCCCTCTCTCTGGTAACAGTTTGAGATTAAGCCAGTCTGTTCACATCCTTGGTGTCACATTTGACCCCGAGATGAGCTTCTGACCTTATATCCGTGCCATCACTAAGACCGCCTATTTCCACCTCCGTAACATCGCCTGACTTCGCCCCTGCCTCAGCTCATCTGCTGCTGAAACTCTCATTCATGTCTTTGTTACCTCTAGACGACTATTCCAATGCACTCCTGGCCGGTCTCCCACATTCTACTCTCCATAAACTTGAGATCATCCAAAACTCTGCTGCCCGATTCATAACTCACACCAAGTCCCGTTCCCCTGTCACCCACTGTGCTCTACATTGGCTCCCAGTCAAGCAACATCTTGATTTCAAAGTTCCCATCTTTCTTCTCATCTCTCCATGGCCTCGCCCCTCCCTATCTCTGTAATCTCCTCCAGCTCCACAACCCTCCAAAATATCTGCGTTCCTCTGATTCTGGCGTCTTGTGCATCCCTGATTTTAATCACTCCACCATTGGTGGCCGTGCCTTCAGTTGCCTAGGCCCCAAGCTCTGGAATTCCCTCCTTACACCTCTCCGCCTCTTCACCTGACACTCCTTAAAGCCGACCTCTTTGTCCAAGCTTTTAGTCATCTGACATATCTCCTTTTGTGGCTCAGTGCCATACTTTGCTTAATAATGCTCCTGTGAAGTGCCTTGGAACATTTTATTATGTTAAAGACACTATATAAATATAAGTTATTGTTGTTTTAGGGGTGGGAACTTTGGCAGATTTTTTTTCATTGTCTGATAGCTGATCTGAAGACATCCTAACATTTTACTTGTCCTTAATCAGTTCTTTATTTGTTACCCACTTTGTGGAGTGGGCTGTAGCCAAACTGACAGCTGTCTCTGTTGACTTGTCCCATACCCCATCTGTGAGTGGAATCATGACATAATATAAAGTAAGCCTGTTCTGACTTGGTAATTAAACTAAGAGTGCAAGAAATGTGACTAAACCTCATATAATGTGATAGACATTTACATCAAGCTGCTTAACTCAACCCCTGACGATCATAGGGCTGAATTTAATGCCGCCTCAGCGGGTCGGATGATGGCAAGGGGGTGGCGTAAAATTGAGCAGGAGGCTCCAGGAGGCCTACCCACTCCGCTTCTGCCTCCAGTCAACTTTACGGCGGTCGGTCGGGCGGGGGGCCACTTAACGGCCACTTAAGGGCCCTCACCCGCCTCCACAGGTATTTTACCCATGGCAAGCAGGCCTTCTGGGGACGTGAAAGGCCGCCCAGCAATAGCTGCAGGTCTTTCTGCACCCTGGGGTGGTGGTGGGGGGAGGCCTATGGCAGTCAGGCACAGGGTGCCTGATTGAGGGCCCTCCTCGCCTCCTAACCCACCCCCCGGGACTCAAGGCGCCCCCCCCCCCCAAACGACCACTCCAGCCTCACCAGGGCAGGACCAATCCCCCTGGTGAGGCAAGCCCAGCTTACCTCATGCCCAGGCTCCATGGCATCGGCTGGGCTGCAGTCCCAGCATTGGCCACCGCTCCCTGTGACACTGCTGGACGAAGAGCTGTCGACCCACTGATTGGCCAGCAGCTCACTGAGGTGGAACCTCCTCTCTCAAGTGGGTGGAAGTCCTGCCTTGGGACAGTTAAAGCCCGGGGACCTATAAAATACGGGACAGATCCCCGGGCTAGGCGGAAGCGGGTTTGCCGCTGACTGTTATGTTCGTGGCGAATTTCCGTCCGCCTAAGGTAAAATCCAGCCCATAATAGACTCTTACAGCACAGAGGGAGACCATTCAGCCCATCGTGCCTGTGCTGGCTCTTTGAAAGAACTATTCAATTAGTCCCACTGCTCTGCTCTTTCCCCATAGCCCTGCAATTTTTTTCTCCTTTTTAAGTATTTACCCAATTCCCTTTTGAAAGTTATTATTGAATCTGCTTCCACCGCCCTTTCAGGCAGCGAATTCCAGATCACAACAACTCACTGTGTAAAAAACTGACCTCATCTCACCTTCTAGTTCTTTTGCCAATCACCTTAAATCTGTGCCCTCTGGTTACCAACCCTCCTGTCACCAGAAACAATTAGTATCGAGTATAAGTTAAACTGAGGCTATGCAAGGTCAGAAATGGCTCCCCAGTGCTTCTGAAACAGTGAACATGCCAACTTTAAGAGACGTAATGAATGATTCCATTGTATAATTTTTAGAATATCTCGTAAGAGTTTTTTTTCAAAGCTTGTAATAAATTTAGCCTCACTGATAGAAGAAAGACTGACATGCATTTCTATAGCACCTATTATAATGCCAGGACATTCCAAAGCACCTTACAGCCAATGACGTACATTTTTGATGTGTAGTCATTGTTGTAAATGTAGGAATTTTGGCAACCAATCTGTGCACTGCATGATCCCATAAACAGTGATTTGACAGTGACCAGATAATGTGTTTTTGGTGATGCTGTGTAAGAAATGGACATTGGCCAGTATACCAGGAGAACTCCGCTGCGTTTCTTTGATTCATATCGTGGGAACTTTCACGTCTACCTGTGAGAGCCTCGGTTTAATATCTCCTACAAAGGATGGCACCTCTGACAGTGCAGCACCCCTCAGTACTGAGCCTCTGACAGTGCAACACTCCCTCAGTGCTGACCCTCTGACAGTGCAGCACCCCTCAGTACTGACCCTCCGATAGTGCAGCACTCCCTCAGTACTGCCCCTCTGACAGTGCAGCACTCCCTCAGTACTGACCCTCTGACAGTGCAGCACTCCCTGAGTACTGCCCCTCCGACAGTGCAGCACTCCCTCAGTACTGAGCCTCCGGCAGTGCAGCACTCCCTCAGTACTGCCCCTCTGACAGTGCAGCACTCCCTCAGTACTGCCCCTCTGACAGTGCAGCACTCCCTCAGTACTGACCCTCTGACAGTGCAGCGCTCCCTCAGTACTGCCCCTCTGACAGTGCAGCACTCCCTCAGTACTGCCCCTCTGACAGTGCAGCACTCCCTCAGTACTGACCCTCTGACAGTGCAGCACCCCTCAGTACTGAGCCTCCGGCAGTGCAGCACTCCCTCAGTACTGCCCCTCTGACAGTGCAGCACTCCCTCAGTACTGCCCCTCTGACAGTGCAGCACTCCCTCAGTACTGCCCCTCTGACAGTGCAGCACTCCCTCAGTACTGAGCCTCCAGTGCAGCACTCCCTCTGTACTGACCCTCCAATGTGGCAGTCCCTCAGTTCTGCATAGGGCTTGTTGATTTGGAATCTCGGGTTAGACTTGAATCCAGGACTGTCTTTTTCAGAGGTGAGAGTGTCATTGCTGGCAATGTAATGACTTTACTAACCCACATCTCTTGTGATGCTATTAAAGCTGACATCACTGGACAGGAATTCAATGGGGTAGCATTTACTCTACACGAAAAATAAATGAATGGTGTAAATCTTTTCTTGGCTGGATGGAATGATGCAACAAGAAGCATTACCTCATCACTTTATAAGCAATCATTTTGTACACAATGTATAAATTAAAGCAGTACCTTGCACTTTAGTCTTGCCCTCAAAGTAAATCTCAAGATTAAATGATAAAGAGAAAATGTGGGAAGGTGAATGAATTGTGTTCCTTTACTCTGCCTCCAGCGTTGCCACCTGAACAATTTATAGTTATCAAAGAAATTATATGTAATTCGAACTTTATGGGAAAAGGGCAGTTTCCCTGAGGAGATGAGCTCTTCTGCAACGAATTGCATCAAACAGAAGCAAAGAATCTGAATCATGGTTGACCAACTCATAAGAGGAATTAATGGGAGTCTGGCTAGTGGGATCTGCTTGGAGATTACATGCTTAACTCTTTCTTTTCAAAAGCAGGTGCTTAAAGCCATCCAGGACAAAGCAGCCCACTTGATTGGCACTCCATCCACAAACATTCACTCCCTCCACCACCGACGCACAGTGGCAGCAGTGTGTACCATCTACAAGATGCACTGCAGCAACTCACCAAGGCTCCTCAGACAGCACCTTCCAAACCCGCAACCTCTACCACCTAGAAGGACATGGGCAGCAAATGCATGGGAACACCACCACCTGCAAGTTCCCCTCCAAGCCACACATCATCCTGACTTGGAAATATATCGCCGTTCCTTCACTGTCGCTGGGTCAAAATCCTGGAACTCCCTTCCTAACAGCACTGTGGGTGTATCTACCCCAAATGGACTGTAGTGGTTCAAGAAGGCAGCTCACCACCACCGTCTCAAGGTCAATTAGAGATGGGTAATGCAACACTCAGATCCTCAGAATGATTTTTTAGAAATCAGAAATTGGGCAAGAAATGAATGATGGAAATACCCAATAGATCTGACAGCATTGCCATGAGGACAGCACGGGTTAACGCTTCAGCTTGCTGTTCTAAAATAATAGTTTTGGGGCTCATCAAGGAGAGGGTTTTTAGTGCTGAGGAATGGAACAGTTTCCGTTTCAGGCACCCACCTGTGTTACAGTGCAGCTGAATGCAGAGGAACCTCCCTCTAATTGTCCCTGGATGGGAAATGACCCTCGGAATGATATCCCTACAGAGTAGCAGTATGCCATTTCCTTTCCCTTTCACACATCAGCCATTATCCATCCTTCCTTAGATCTGACCAAATGGATGACCTTGCATACGAGTGCTAGTTGGAGAACCCAGCCATGGCTCAGTAGGTCGGACTCTAGCACCTGAGACAACGGTGGTGGTTTCAATTTCCATTCCAGAGACTTGACCGCAACCTCTAGGCCAATACTTCCAAGTGCAGTACTGAAGGAGCACTGCACTGTCAGAGGTGCCATCTTTCAGCAACTGAGGTCCCGTCTGCCCTCTCAGGTGAATGTAAAAGATCCCATGACACTGTTTCAAAGAAGATCGGGGAGATTTCCCGAGTGGCCTGGACAATGCTTATCCTTCATTGCTGAAACAGATTAGAACAACAACCTGTCTCACTCCTTCTATATTGTAATGTGCTGCAGTGCATTTGACAGGAGTGTTATCAAATAACATTTGATACTGAGACACATAAGGAGATATTTGGGAAGGTGACCAAAAGCTTGATCAAACAGTTGGCTTTGAGTGTTTTAGAAGGAGAGTGAGAGGTGGAGAGGTTTAAGGAGGGAATAGCTGAGCTTAGGGCCAAGGCAGCTGAAAGCATGACCGTGAATGGTGGTCATTAACAGAGGGATCTTGCTGTGCACAAATTGACTGCTGTGTTTCCTACATTATTATAGTATTTCATTGGATGTAAAGCACTTTGGAATGTGCTGAGGTCATGAAAAACACTATAAATTGCAAGTCTTTCCATTTTTTAAGATGACAAACAGAGCATGTCAGGGAGATCTGGGCTGCATTTTAATTGCCCAGAAAGGAACCTTCACCAACATAACGAGTAAAAACTCAATTCAAAAGGCAGGATCTGTAACCGAAATGGAATAAAGAAGTTAATAAGATATGTTGCTCTGCCTGTTGTAATTATCTGTTTTCTCTCAGTATTTCAAATGTAATGAGCAAAAATAAACAAGAGCAGCTTATCTTCTGAGTTCAGAGACGTAATTTCTGTTCTGTCGAAATGCATGAAAATGTGACAGTGGTAATTGGGTTGATGCAAATCGACAACTCCTGGCTCCATTTACAGCCTGTGTACATGATGACCTATTGGCTGGCACTGTTCTCTAAATACTGGTGGGCAATATCAGCTAACAGTGCATCACTGGGTACAAAACTGGACCACATTCCTGTCACTAGGAAGAGATATTCAAATCTGT
Organism: Heterodontus francisci; assembly: GCF_036365525.1. Taxonomy (NCBI): domain Eukaryota; kingdom Metazoa; phylum Chordata; class Chondrichthyes; order Heterodontiformes; family Heterodontidae; genus Heterodontus; species Heterodontus francisci. The sequence continues at coordinate 5,761,948 of NC_090378.1, read as the reverse complement.
TTGTTCCCAGTGTATGAAACCAGTTTGAAAAGGAAAAATCATTGAAACCCCCACCATCAACACCCTGGAGATCACCATTGACCAAAAACTCAACTAAACCAACCATGCAAAAGCAATGGCTAATAGAGAAGGTCAGAGGCTGGGTATTCTCACTTCCTGACTTCCCAAAGCCAATCCACAAAGTACAAAAAGAAAAAGAGGAAGACCTGCATTTATATAGTGCTTTCCATGACGTTTGTACATCTCAATGTGCTTTGTAACCAAGTCAGGAGTGTGATTTTTTTTTATTCATTCATGGGATGTGGGCATCGCTGGCCAGGCCAGCATCTATTGCCCATCCCTAATTGCCCTTGAAAAGGTGGTGGTGAGCTGCCTTCTTGAACCGCTGCAGTCCATGTGGGGTAGGTACATCCACAGTGCTGTTACGAAGGGAGTTCCAGGATTTTGACCCAGCGACAGTGAAGGAACAACGATATAGTTCCAAGTCAGGATGGTGTGTGACTTGGAGGGGAACTTGCAGGTGGTGGTGTTCCCATGCATTTGCTGCCCTTGTCCTTCTAGTTGGTAGAGGTCATGGGGTTAGAAGGTGCTGTTTAAGTAAACACTGCTGCCACTGTGCGTCGGTGGTGGAGGGAGTGAATGTTTGTAGATCGGGTGCCAATCAAGTGGGCTGCTTTGTCCTAGATGGTGTCGAGCTTCTTGAGTGTTGTTGGAGCTGCACCCATCCAGGCAAGTGGAGAGTATTCCATCACACTCCTGATTTGTGCCTTGTAGATGGTGGCCAGGCTTTGGGGAGTCAGGAGGTGAGTTAGTTGCCACAGGATTCCTTGCCTCTGACCTGCTGTTACAGCCACAGTATTTATATGGCTACTCCAGTTCAGTTTCTGGTCAATGGTAGCCCTAGGATGTTGATAGTGGGGGTTTCAGCAATGGTAATGCCATTGAATGTCAAGGGGAGATGGTTAGGTTCTCTCTTGTTGGAGATGGTTATTGCCTGGCACTTGTGTGGCGCGAATGTTACTTGCCACTTATCAGCCCAAGCCTGGATATTGTCCAGGTCTTGCTGCATTTCTACACGGACTGCTTCAGTATCTGAGGAGTCACGAATGGTTCTGAACATTGTGCAATCATCAGCGAACATCCCAACTTCTGACCTTATGATTGAAGGAAGATCATTGATGAAGCAGCTGAAGACGGTTAGGCCTAGGACACTACCCTGAGGAACTCCTGCAGTGATGTCCTGGAGCTCAGATGATTGACCTCCAACAACCACAACCATCAGATGCTTCTGGAAGAGGTCCACCACAGAGACCGATGCTGGGAGGACCCGCCCGATCCTTCCAGCGGCGGTGAGGCTCTGTGGCGGCACCACCCCCCTCCCCCCGCCACTGGGAGACAGGAACTGAATCTAAACATGCAAATCAAGGAGATGAATAAATATAAGTAGGATTAGCAGCAATCTTCCGAACCCACCGCGATCTTCGGATCAGAGGCTGGCAATCCCGAGCCTTCAATTCCCCGCCTGGGGAAAGCAGGTGTGACACTGGTGGGGAGGGGGGAGGAGTTAAGATTTTTACTGCGGGGTGAGGGACGGGGTCAACTAAGCATCATCAGTGTCGGGGATGGTGGGAAGAGGTGAACTTTCAACTTTATAGAAACTGGGGGCGGGGCTAGGTCAGACTTAAAAGGTAAGTGTTTTGCTGGGGAAAAGGCAAATACAGTATTTTGTATTGGGAGGTGGGGAAGAGGCGTTACCATTTTATTCATTAAATTTTGTTGGGGGTGGGGGGGCGAAATACCTCTTTAAAAATGTAAAAGTGCCAGCAGGGCCGGATGCCGTTTACAAATGGTGCTAGCACCTGTGCACAGGCAGCAGACACCATTGCTGGAGTCGGACAGCCCGGCCCCTCCATGTGATTGATTGGGGGAGGGCGGTGAGCTGTCCTGGCTATTTAAATGAGTCACGGCGTGCGGGATCGCGACGGCTCTGCGGCGTGCGGGCTGCCATTTCCTGGAGGCGGGCTCTTAAAATCCAGCGCTCTGGGTGTACCTACCCCACATGGACTGCAGTGGCTCAAGAAGGCAACTCACCATCACCTTCTCGAGGGCAATTAGGCACGGGCGATTAATGCTGGCCTGGCCAGTGATGCTCACATCCCGAGGATGAGTTAAGGAACTCATCCCCTCGACGTCGCATCATTCTAAATGTGACATTAACCCCAGGGCTTCCATCACCTCAGAACACAGTGACGGCGCAGTGGTTAGCACCGCAGCCTCACAGCTCCAGTGACCCGGGTTCAATTCTGGGTACTGCCTGTGTGGAGTTTGCAAGTTCTCCCTGTGTCTGCGTGGGTTTCCTCCGGGTGCTCCGGTTTCCTCCCGCATGCCAAAGACTTGCAGGTTGATAGGTAAATTGGCCATTATAAATTGCCCCTAGTATAGGTAGGTGGTAGGGAAATATAGAGACAGGTGGGGATGTGGTAGGAATATGGAATTAGTGTTGGATTAGTATAAATGGGTGGTTGATGGTTGGCACAGACTCGGTGGGCCGAAGGGCCTGTTTCAGTGCTGTATCTCTAAATCTAAAAAAAAACTAAAACACAAGGGAATTTCTCCAAACTCGCCAGCTGATGCTTGAGGGTTTGCTTTTTGTTGAGTGTTCCACACTAGTTCTATCATTGTGACCAGCACACAGCTGCTGAAATTGGTCCCTTAGCAGGGAAGAGAATAAACGTAGAAAAAGATAGAAAGAAAAAACTTGCATTTATATAGCGTCTTTGAGAGGGTGCAGAGGAGATTTACCAGAATGGTTCCAGGGATGAGGGATTTTAGTTACAGGGTTAGGTTGGAGAAGCTGGGGTTGTTCTCCCTGGAGCAAAGGAGATTGAGGGGAGATTTGATAGAGGTATACAAGATTATGACAGGTTTCGATAAGTTAGACAAAGAAAAGCAGTTCCCATCAGCTGATGGTACAAGGACTAGGGGGGATACAGATTGAAGGTTTTGGGCAAGAGATGCAGGGGGGATGTGAGGAAAATCTTTTTTATACAGCAACTGGTAATGAGAACAGAAAATACTGGAAATACTCGGCAGATCTGGTAGCATCTGTGTAGGGAGAAACAGAGTTAACCTTTCAGGAATAAAAACAAGAAATGCTGGAAATACTGAGCAGGTCTGGCAGCATCTGTGGAGAGAGAAGCAGAATTAACGTTTCAGGTCAGTGACCCTTCATCAGAACTGACAAATATTAGAAATGTAAAAGGTTTTTCAGGTCTGTGACCTTTCATTAGGCTCCCAGTCTGGCAATGTTTCACTTCATAAATTCTCATCTGTGTCTTCAAATCCCTCCTCGGCCTTGTCCCTCCCTATCTCTGTAATCTCCTCCATTCCCACAACCCTCTGAGATTTCTGCGCTTCTCCAGTTCTGACCTCATGCACATTCTGATTTTCATTGCTCCACGATCAGCGGCCGTGCCTTCAGCTGGACAACAAACTGTAACCCCTCCAGACAGAGCTGCAACCAAGACTTTGCAGAAATTCCATTGTGTTCTGGAGTGAAGACAGCCCTGGGATTTACACCACATTTATTGAGTTGCGATGGGGAGGATACATCACTGGCCACTGTGTTGGGCGGTGAACACTGGTCAAGGCCTTTTTTGTCCGGTTTGGTATTTCTAAAAGAACTTGTTTATTTCTTAAAATAAAGTGAACTGTAAATGTCAAAGTTATTTCACTCCCATGCTCTCCCACGCAGTGAATTCCCAAGCAGATCAGATTCTGGCCTGAGTGTTTCCAATCCCACATTGCTTCACACAGCTGTTACAGGGTACCGGGAAGAGGGGGGAGGGTGTGTCTTAGTTACACAGAGAATAGTGGACAGAACTACCTTCACTTCAGTGCAGCACTGAGGGACTGCTGCATAGTCAGGGGCACTGCTTTGTGGATGAGACATTAAACCGAGGCCTCGTCTACCCTATCAACTGGATATAAAATATCCCACAGCACTATCGGAAGAAAACCAGGGGAGTTTTTCCTGGTGTCCTGGTCAATATTTATAGAGTCATTACAGCACCAGAGGCCATTCTCCCCATTCAGTTCATGCTGGCTCTCTGGAGAGCAATCCAGTCAGTCTAATTCCCTGCTCTATCCCTGCAGTGGGTCAACGAGAACAGGGGTGATAGGGCAACGGGACTCGGTGTGAATTAGGTCACAGGCAGGAGAGCTCTGGTTGAGATCAGGTTTACGGAGTGTGGAAATTGGGAAACCAGCCAGGAGAACAGTGAAATAGTCAAGTTTGGAGAGGGCGAAGGCATGGAGGAGGGTTTCAGCAGCACAGAAGCTGAGGCAGGGGCAGAGCACAAATTCCACTGGGCAGAATATTATGTTACTACATACCTTCTCGGCTTTCAAGCATTGAAATGTACAGGTCTTGCATTTTCCACGGGCCACCTCCCCACTGCTCCCCACCCCTTGACTCTGTGAGGAGTTACTAAATAAATTCAAGGGCTGCCTTGTAATGTTAATCATGTCCCAGTACCAAGAATTCAGCAGTAAACACTCCAGGTCACATGTCAGCAGCTCTCCCTCCCTCCCTCCCTCCCTCCCTCTCTGTTTAAACATTAACCTGTTTTTGAACAGAGCACAGTGTTTCAGGAAGTGAGATGCCAGTTAGTTGGTTTGAGCAGTGCTGCTAATAATAAGTCTTGCACTATGGTCCAGGAGGAGGGATCATACTATGGCAAGCACGGTAAGTTACTCAGATTCCTTACGGCAGGAGAAGATTATAACCGTGGCTCCGTTCTCTTTCTGCCCTCACCCCTCCCTGTCTCTGCACCTCTCTCACTTACCTTACTGCTACCTTGACAGAGCAGTCACTATTTACTTACAACCAGCAATGACTGTACGGCAACATTTGAAGAATTTTAATTGAATGCAGAATGAAAGTTGCGTAGAATCATTTATGTAGATCATTTTAAAAGGGAGTTGGACAAGTACTTGAGGACGAGGAACTTACAGGGTTACAGACAAAAAGGAGGTTTGGAGGACTAAGCATGACTGTTCTTTCAAAGAGCCTGCACAGGCATGATGGGCCGAATGGCCTGCTACTAGGCTGATGGTTTCTATGATTCTGTGAATTTACTGCACAGAAACAGGCCATTTGACTCGATGGATCCAAGCCAGTGTTTATGCTTTAAATGAGCCTCCTCTCACCCTATCAGCATATCCTTCTATTCCTTTCTCCCTCATGAGTTTATCCAGCTTTCCCTTAAATGTATCGATACTATTCACCTCAACCACTCCCTGTGATAGCGAGTTCCACATTCTCACCACTCTCTGGGGAAAGAAGTTTCTCCTGAATTCCCGATTGGATTTATTGGTGACTATCTTATATTGATGGCCCCTAGTTCTGGCTCCCCCACAGATCTTCTCTATGTCTACCCTATTCTTTAGGACACAGTTTTTTTGTTGAACCTCGGCCTTCAATTGTCTTTATAACTGTTTTCTCTCCCTCGAATTTTGGTGATGCTTCCAGTTCAGGAATGTCTGCGCTTGCGATTTAGTAGCTCCTGGATCTCTTGGTTGTTCTGGTCAAAACAGTCTTGATGTTTCCTGGTTGAGAAACCAAGAGTATCTTCGCAAGTGCTGATTATGGTGGCTTTGAGGGCAGACCAGGCAACGTGGACATTCTGTGGTTCCTGCTCGTTAAGCGTCACCAAGTTGCTTGGAAGAGGCTGCCCGAGTAGGTCTTTCTTCGCAGAGTCCTTGAGACCACCGACATTGATTTTCCAGCGGGCAGTGCCTCTGCTGCCGCTGCTGTTTTTGGACTGGGTTTATGGAGATAGTAGCTCGGATTAGGCGATGGTCGGTCCAGCTGTCATCAGATCCTCTCGTGGCATGGGTGATGTGGACATCTTTGTGGTCCTTCACTGGGACGATGATATTGCCAAGCAAATACCAATGCCTGGAGAGAGGGTCCTGCCAGGAGGTCTTGTATTTGTCTCTCTGACAAAATAGAGTGTTCATTATAATCAGGCCGTATTCAAGGCATTCCGTCAGAAGAAGGGCTATGTTGGTGTGAGCCCTTCCAACATCCTCCTTGCCACTCACACCTTTCCAAAGGTTTGTGTCCCTCCCAACTCTGGCATTGAAGTCTCCAACGAGGATCAGCTTGTCTACCTTGGGAACATGGGACAGCAAGCGATCAAGGCTGGAGTAGAATTCCTCGTTGGCCTCATTTGTTTCTTCCCCCTATCAAATCCCCTGATAGTTTGAAAGACCTTTATCAGGTCTCCCTCAGCCTTCCCTTTTCTAGAGTAAAGAGCCCCAGCCTTTTATATCTTTCCTGTTTTTCTAACTTGCTGCAAATAACATATCTTTAAGTTAAACACACTGAGTCAGTTTGTGCTTTGACAAAGAGATAAGGAAGGCAATTGGAAATAACAGTTAATAATTAACAAGAATGGGGCTGAGTTCAGTTGGTCACATGCTCACCACTTGAGTTAGAAGCTTGTGGGTTTCTAAGACCAAACTCCACCATTTACTCTTGGTTGTCGCTGGTCAGAGTTACTATCTTCCTGAGATTGATATTAAACTCACACCTTCTGCCCTCCATAAACTTGAACTCCCCAAAACTCTGCTGCCCCGTGTTCTAACTTGTCCCAACTTCCACTCACCCATCACCCACTCTGCTTGCTGGTCTGCACTGGCTTCCGGTCCACCAACAGCCCCAGGTCAAAGTTCACATTCTTGGATTCAAATCCCTCCATGTCCACGCCCCTCCCTATCTCTGTAATCTCCACCAACCCCACAAGCCTCTGATTTTACTGCGCCCCTCTAATTCAGGCTTCTTGTGAATCTTCGATTTTAATCACTGCCCCATTGGCAGCCATTCTGCAGCTGACTGGGCCCTAAGCTCTGAAACTTCCTCCCTAAACCTCTTCGCCTCTCTCTCCTCCTTTAAGACGCTCCTTAAAACCTACCTCTTTAACCATGTGTCTCATCAAAATCTCCTTCTGTGGCTCGGTGTTACAACCAGATGAGAAAGGTGTCTAGGGTTCCCTTTCAGTCTTCACCTGGTCTTACTGTAACAGGGTTTAATTTTAAACACACTGAGATTTTTATCTCCCCCTTGGTGGATTCTTGTTCACCGCTTTCCAATTATAAGGCAAAGAAACCAGCACACACAGGCTTTCTTAGGTTTAAAGAAGAAAGGATGAAGTTTATTAAACTTAAACTCAAACTCTAATTCAGTTAATGCCTATGAATACACGACGCACCCATGCTAGCATGCATATGCGATACACACATGCAGATAGAGACAGAACAGAGCAGAAGAAATAAAGTGGAAAAGTTTGAGGCAATCTCTGAAGAGGGTTTTTGTTATGGTTCTTCGAGCTCACTGTAGAGTCCTTGATTGTAGGTAAATCCTGCTTTTCGTTGGGGCCCAATATTCTTCTTAAACCTTGTTCGCTGTAGGAGACTTTTCTCTCTTGGGGCTCATGTGTCTTCAGTGATTTCAAAGGCTTGTGAGAAAGAGATGGGAGCAGACAGGAGAGAGATCTTCTCAGTCCAGGAGCAAACAGTCTTTCTGAGTTCAAGCTCTTTGTGGCTAGTTCAAACGAAAGCCCTGGAACAGCCAGTTAGTCATGTGACCAGCTGGTCTAACTAGTCCTGCCTGGCCACTGTAGATTGCATCACCCCAGCAGGCCCTGGAATGCATTTCTCCACCCCCTCACTGTCCGATGACCAACATCCATTGTGGGTTGAATGTGTCAGGGAATGGTCCTTTGTCCTTCCAAGCACTGTCTGTTAATTTGCAAATGTCTTTTCCAGCCATGGCTGATCTGTTTAACAAGTCATTTCCTTGCTCCGGCAACAATTAAAAATCAATGTTCATGACAAAATTAATGTGCCTCATTCTTGGCAGGTGGGGGCCTAGTATGACACTTGGTGTCACATTTTGTTTGATAATTGCTCCTGTGCAGTGCTTTGGAATGTTTTACAATGTTAAAGGTGCTATATAAATGCAAGTAGTCATCGTTGTTGCAGTAAGTGTGTATCAGTTTCTGTTGTTGCTGACTCACCTTGTTTTGACTTCAAGTGAAAAATTGCACAAGCCTGAGATTTGTGCTCCCTGTAGCTGTGAAGGTGACTTCGACACCACTGCAGACAGGCAAAGTTGTGTTTGTGACTCCAGGCATTTAATTAAATGTGGGCAGTGGGCAGTGCGTGGGGGGAGGGGGCAGTTTAAAAAAAATCATTCTCAGGGATGTGGGCATCGCAGGCAAGGCCGGCATTTATTACCCATCCCTAGTTGCCCTTCGAAGGTGGTGGTGAGCTGCCGCCTTGAAGTGGTTCCACTTCAGAGGGCAGTTAAGAGTCAAGCACATTGGCATGGGGGCTGGAGTCACATTACCTCGGAGCAAGTGAGGACGGCAGGTTTCCTTCCCTAAAAGGGACGTCAGTGAACCATTTATGGGGCTCTTAGCAGCAATCCAACAGCTTCATGGTCACTTCGACTGAGAGCAGATCTGTTTTTTTTCCGATTTATTGCAATTGAACTCAAATTCTCAAACTGCCACAGTGGGATTTGAACTCATGTCTTTATTGATAAGCAAATTCATAACAAGGGGCCTTAAGATAGTCCCTAATAAATCCAATTGGGAATTCAGGAGAAACTTCTTTACCCAGAGAGTGGTGAGAATGTGGAACTCGCTACCACGGGGAGTGGTTGAGGTGAATAGTATCGATACATTTAAGGGGAAGCTGGATAAACACACGAGGGAGAAAGGAATAGAAGGTTATGGTGATAGGGGGAGATGAAGAGGGGGTGGGAGGAGGCTCATGTGGAGCATAAACACCAGCACGGATCCAATGGGCCAAATGGCCTGTTCCTGTGCTGTGAATTCAGTATAATTCTGCGAAACATTCTCTGGACTACCGGTGCTATAATATAACCACTTCACACCCAAACCCCCTCTCTCTTCACCACAACTTCAATGAGAATGCAGCCTCACGAGGCTGAGGCAGGTGCGAGAGGGATTTACTCCTTTGAATATTCAGTGTTGATGTTGTTTAGACACCGTTCTACAGCTCATGGGACATTGTGCTCCCTTCAGAGATTCAGCTGGACGCAAATCAGAACAAACCTCAACCCTTCGCATTCTGAGCCAGTCACTGGGCTACACGCCCATTGTGGAACAGTGAATGCCTCTCCGTCAGGCTGTTGTTTGTTTTTGTTGAGTGACAGCAACAGTATCACAAAAACAGCCAATGATGATGGATCAGGAAAAAAATGTAATTTTAGCCTGTGAGGAATTAACCCCAACCCCCCATCAACGCAAACAACTTGCATTTACATAGCACCTTTAATGCAGTAAAACATCCCAAAGCATTTACAGGAGTGATTATCATACAAAATTTGACACCAAGTCACATTAGGAGGTATTATAGAATGATACAGCATAGAAAGCAGCCATTCAGCCCATCATTCCTGTGCTGGCTCTTTGAAAGAGCTATCCAATTAGTCCCACTCCCCTTCTCTTTCTGCAGGACCCTGCAACTTTTTCCCTTCAAGTCTATATTAACTTCCTTTTGAATGTTATTATTGATTCAGCTTCTATCGCACTTTCAGGCAATGTAATCTAGATCACAACAACTCACTTTGTAATTTTTTTTTCCTTGTGTCACCTCTGACTCTTTTACAATTACCTGTGTCCCTCTGGTTACTGACCCTCCTGCCACTGGAAACAGTTTCTCCTTACTTACTCTATCAAAACCCCTTCCTCATTTTAAACACTTCTATCAAATCTCTTCTTAACCTTCTCTGTTCTAAGGAGAACAATCCCAATTCCTCCAGTTTCTGAGAGTGACTGCTCTTGATATCAAGGCAGCATTTGATTGAGTGTGGAGCCCGAGTAAAATTGACGTCAATGGGAATCGTGGGAAAATTCTCCTGGTTGGAGTCATACTTAGCACAAAGGAAGATGGCTATAGTTGTTGGAGGTCAATCATAGTTCCAGGACATTCTTGCAGGAGTTTCTCAGAATAGTGTCCTCAGCCCCAACATCTTCACCTTCCCTCCATTGTAAGGTCAGAAGTGGGGATGTTCGCTGGTGATTGCACAATGTTCACCATTCGTGACTCCTCAGATACTGAAGCAGTCCATGTCCATATGCAGCAAGACCTGGACAATATCCAGGCTTGGGCTGATAAGTGGCAAGTAACATTCACACCACACAGTGCCAGGCAATGACCATCTCCAATAACAGAGAATCTAACCATCTCCCCTTGACGTTCAATGGCATTACCATCGCTGAATTCCCCAACTATCAACATCGTGGGGGTCACCATTGACGAGAAACTGAACTGGAATAGCCATATAAATACCATGGCTACAAGAGCAGGTCAGAGGTTGGGAATTCTGTGGTGAGTAACTCACTTCCTGACTCTCCAAAGCCTGTCCACCATCTACAAGGCACAAGTCAGGAGTGTGATGGAATACTCTCCACTTGCCTGGATGGGTGCAGCTCCAACAACACTCGAGAAGCTCAACACCATCCAGGACAAAGCAGCCCACTTGATCGGCACCCCATCCACCACCTTAAATATTTACTCCCTCCAAGATCGGCGCACACTGGCGGCATTGTGTACCATCCATAAGATGCACTATAGCAATTCGCTAAGCCTCCTTAGACAGCACCTTTCAAACCCGCGACCTCTACCACCAGAAGGACAAGGGCAGCAATGCATGGGAACACCACCACCTGCAAGTTCCCCTCCAAGTCCCACACCATCCTGACTTGGAACTATATCGCCGTTCCTTCAATGTCGCTGGGTTAAAATCCTGGAACTCCCTTCCTAACAGCACTGTGGGTGTACCTACCCCACATGGACTGCAGCGGTTCAAGAAGGCAGCTCACCACCACCTTCTCAAGGGCAATTAGGGATGGACAATAAATGCTGGCCTAGCCAGCGATATTCACATCTCTGCCGCCCTGGAAACAGTTTTTCCTCACTTACGCAATCAAAATTCCTCATAATTTTGAGCACCGTTATTAAATCTCCCCTTAATCTTTTCTGTTGTAAGAAGCTTCTCCAGTCTCTCCGCATAACTGAAGTTCTTTGTGCCTGGAACTATTCCAGTAAATCTCCTCCGCAGCCTCTCCAAAATCTTGACATCCTTTCTAAAGTGCGGTGCCCAGAATTTTCCTTATCAGGGCAGGTGACCTAAAGCTTGGTCAAAGTGTAGGTTTTAAGGAGCATCTTAAAGGAGGAGAGAGAGGTAGAGAGACAGAGAGGTTTAGGGAGGGAATTCCAAAGCTTAGGGCCCCAGGCAGCTGAAGGCACGGCTGCCAATGGTGAAGAGATTAAAATTGGCTATGCTGAAGTGGCCAGAAATGGAGCAGCACAGAGATTTCAGAGGGTTGCGAGGCTGGAGAGATTACGGAGATACGGGGGTTAAAGGTCATGGAGGAATTTGGTGACAAGATTGATCATTTTAATATTGAGATGTTGCTTAACCTGGAACCAATGTAGGTTAACAAGGAGAGGGATGATAGTGAATGAGAATTGGTAAGAAGTGGGAGGGGAAGGAGACTGTGGTACAAATAAGAGTGAAACCTCCATCAATCAGTCAGACAAGGGATTAACTCTCAGCTTTGAGGAATCCATCACGCTATAAAGCGCATCAAAATCAAATTGCCATTTTGAATTTTTCGACTTTTAGCTAATGAAGTTGGAAACAACGGACCAATATAACTCTTATCCAGATTCTGTGTACGCGGGCCTGCTCCTGGCTGACACTCCTAGTACAGCCTGAGGGAGTGCTGCACTGTCATACTTCCAATATAACACTGGGGTACAGTACTGGTGGGGTCAGCTCTGTCACTGTATAACACTGGGGTACAGTACTGGTGGGGACTGGTCTGTCACTGTATAACACTGGGGTACAGTACTAGTGGGGACAGGTCTGTCACTGTATAACACTGGGGTACAGTACTGGTGGGAACAGGTCTGTCACTGTATAACACTGGGGTACAGTACTAGTGGGGACAGGTCTGTCACTGTATAACACTGGGGTTCGGTACTGGTGGGGACAGCTCTGTCACTGTATAACACTGGGGTTCTGTACTGGTGGGGACAGTTCTGTCACTGTATAACACTGGGGTACAGTACTGGTGGGGACAGGTCTGTCACTGTATAACACTGGGGTACAGTACTGGTGGGGACAGGTCTGTCACTGTATAACACTGGGGTTCTGTACTGGTGGGGACAGTTCTGTCACTGTATAACACTGGGGTTCTGTACTGGTGGGGATAGGTCTGTCACTGTATAACACTGGGGTTCGGTACTGGTGGGGACAGGTCTGTCACTGTATAACACTGGGGTTCTGTACTGGTGGGGACAGGTCTGTCACTGTATAACACTGGGGTTCAGTACTGGTGGGGACAGGTCTGTCACTGTATAACACTGGGGTTCGGTACTGGTGGGGACAGGTCTGTCACTGTATAACACTGGGGTACAGTACTAGTGGGGACAGGTCTGTCACTGTATAACACTGGGGTTCAGTACTGGTGGGGACAGGTCTATCACTGTATAACACTGGGGTACAGTACTAGTGGGGACAGGTCTGTCACTGTATAACACTGGGGTACAGTACTGGTGGGAACAGGTCTGTCACTGTATAACACTGGGGTACAGTACTAGTGGGGACAGGTCTGTCACTGTATAACACTGGGGTACAGTACTGGTGGGGACAGCTCTGTCACTGTATAATACTGGGGTACAGTCCTGGTGGGAACAGGTCTGTCACTCAATAACACTGAGGTGCAGTACTGGTGGGGACAGGTCTGTCACTGTATAACACTGGGGAACAGTACTGGTGGGGACAGAACTGTCACTGTATCCCACTGGAGTACAGTACTGGTGGGGACAGGTCTGTCACTGTATAACACTGGGGAACAGTACTGGTGGGGACAGAACTGTCACTGTATCCCACTGGAGTACAGTACTGGTGGGGACAGGTCTGTCACTGTATAACACTGGGGAACAGTACTGGTGGGGACAGAACTGTCACTGTATCCCACTGGAGTACAGTACTGGTGGGGACAGGTCTGTCACTATAACACAGTGGCGCAGTGGTTAGCACCGCAGCCTCACAGCTCCAGCGACCCGGGTTCAATTCAGGGTACTGCCTGTGTGGAGTTTGCAAGTTCTCCCTGTGTCTGTGTGGGTTTTCGCCGGGTGCTCCGGTTTCCTCCCACATCCAAAAGACTTGCAGGTGATAGGTAAATTCGCCGTTGAAAATTGCTCCAGTATAGGTAGGGAATATGGGATTACTGTAGGGTTAGTATAAATGGGTGGTTGTGTATCGGCACAGACTCGGTGGGCCGAAGGGCCTGTTTCAGTGCTGTATATCTAAATAAAAGAAAAAAAAACACTGGGGTACAATACTGTTGGGTACTGGTCTGTCACTGTATAACACTGGGGTACAGTACTAGTGGGGACAGGTCTGTCACTGTATAACACTGGGGTACAGTACTGATAGGGACAGGTCTATCACTAAAACACAGGGGTACAATACTGGTGGGTACAGGTCTGTCACTGTATAACACTGGGGTACAGTACTGATAGGGACAGGTCTATCACTAAAACACTGGGGTACATTACTGATGGGGATAGGTCAGTCATTGTATAACACGGGTACAGTACTGATGGGAACAGGTCTGCCACTGTATCACACTGGGGTACAGTACTGGTGGGTACAGGTCTGTCACTATAACACTGGGGTACAGTACTGGTGGGGACAGGTCTGTCACTGTATAACACTGGGGTACAGTACGGGTGGGGACAGGTCTGTCACTGTATAACACTGGAGGATAGTACCGGTGAGGACAGGTCGGTCACTGTATAACACTGGGGTACAATACTGGTGGGGACAGGTCTGTCACTGTATAACACGGGTACAGTACTGGTGGGGACAGGTCTGTCACTGTATCACACTGGAGGATAGTACCGGTGAGGACAGGTCGGTCACTGTATAACACTGGGGTACAATACTGGTGGGGACAGGTCTGTCACTGTATAACACGGGTACAGTACTGGTGGGGACAGGTCTGTCACTGTATCACACTGGGGTACAGTACTTGTGGGTACAGGTCTGTCACTGTATAACACTGGGGTACAGTATGGTGGGTACAGGTCTGTCACTGTATAACACTGGGGTACAGTACTGGTGGGTACAGGTCTGTCACTGTATAACACTGGGGTACAGTACTGGTGGGGACAGGTCTGTCACTGTATAACACTGGGGTACAGTACTGGTGGGGACACGTCTGTCACTATAACACTGGGGTACAGTACTGGTGGGTACAGTTCTGTCACTGTATAACACTGGGTACAGTACTGGTGGGGACAGGGCTGTCACTATAACACTGGGTACAGTACTGGTGGGGACAGGGCTGTCACTATAACACTGGGGTACAGTATGGTGGGTACTGGTCTGTCACTGTATAACACTGGATACAGTACTGGTGGGGACAGGTCTGTCACTGTATAACACTGGGTACAGTACTGGTGGGGACAGGGCTGTCACTATAACACTGGGGTACAGTATGGTGGGTACAGGTCTGTCACTGTATAACACTGGGGTACAGTATTGGTGGGAACAGGTCTGTCACTGTATAACACTGGATACAGTACTGGTGGGGACAGGTCTGTCACTGTATAACACTGGGAGACAGTACCGGTGGGGACAGGTCTGTCACTTTATAACACGGGTACAGTACTGGTGGGAACAGGTCTGTCACTGTATCACACTGGGGTACAGTACTGGTGGGGGCAGGTCTGTCTCTGTATCACACTGGGGTACAGTACTGGTGGGTACAGGTCTGTCACTGTATAACACTGGGGTACAGTACTGGTGGGAACAGGTCTGTCACTGTATAACACTGGGGTACAGTACTGGTGGGGGCAGGTCTGTCTCTGTATCACACTGGGGTACAGTACTGGTGGGAACAGGTCTGTCACTGTATAACACTGGGGTACAGTACTGGTGGGGACAGCTCTGTCACTGTATAACACTGGGAGACAGTACCGGTGGGGACAGGTCTGTCACTGTATAACACTGGGGTACAGTACTGGTGGGTACAGGTCTGTCACTGTATAACACTGGGGTACAGTACTGGTGGGGACAGGTCTGTCACTGTATAACACTGGGTACAGTACTGGTGGGGACAGGTCTGTCACTGTATAACGCTGGGAGACAGTACCAGTGGGGACAGGTCTGTCACTGTATAACACGGGTACAGTACTGGTGGGGACAGGGCTGTCACTATAACACTGGGGTACAGTATGGTGGGTACAGGTCTGTCACTGTATAACACTGGGGTACAGTATTGGTGGGTACAGGTCTGTCACTGTATAACACTGGATACAGTACTGGTGGGGACACGTCTGTCACTATAACACTGGGGTACAGTACTGGTGGGTACAGTTCTGTCACTGTATAACACTGGGTACAGTACTGGTGGGGACAGGGCTGTCACTATAACACTGGGTACAGTACTGGTGGGGACAGGGCTGTCACTATAACACTGGGGTACAGTATGGTGGGTACTGGTCTGTCACTGTATAACACTGGATACAGTACTGGTGGGGACAGGTCTGTCACTGTATAACACTGGGTACAGTACTGGTGGGGACAGGGCTGTCACTATAACACTGGGGTACAGTATGGTGGGTACAGGTCTGTCACTGTATAACACTGGGGTACAGTATTGGTGGGAACAGGTCTGTCACTGTATAACACTGGATACAGTACTGGTGGGGACAGGTCTGTCACTGTATAACACTGGGAGACAGTACCGGTGGGGACAGGTCTGTCACTTTATAACACGGGTACAGTACTGGTGGGAACAGGTCTGTCACTGTATCACACTGGGGTACAGTACTGGTGGGGGCAGGTCTGTCTCTGTATCACACTGGGGTACAGTACTGGTGGGTACAGGTCTGTCACTGTATAACACTGGGGTACAGTACTGGTGGGAACAGGTCTGTCACTGTATAACACTGGGGTACAGTACTGGTGGGGGCAGGTCTGTCTCTGTATCACACTGGGGTACAGTACTGGTGGGAACAGGTCTGTCACTGTATAACACTGGGGTACATTACTGGTGGGGACAGGTCTGTCACTGTATAACACTGGGGTACAGTACTGGTGGGTACAGGTCTGTCACTGTATAACACTGGGGTACAGTACTGGTGGGTACAGATCTGTCACTGTATAACACTGGGTACAGTACTGGTGGGGACAGGTCTGTCACTGTGTAACACGGGTACAGTACTGGTGGGAACAGGTCTGTCACTCTATTACACTGGGGTACAGTACTGGTGGGGACAGGTCTGTCACTGTGTAACACGGGTACAGTACTGGTGGGAACAGGTCTGTCTCTGTATCACACTAGGGTACAGTACTGGTGGGTACAGGTCTGTTACTGTATAGCACTGGGGTACAGTACTGGTGGGTACAGGTCTGTCTCTGTATAACACTAGGGTACAGTACTGGTGGGAACAGGTCTGTCACTGTATAACACTGGGGTACAGTACTGGTGGGGACAGGTCTGTCACTGTATAACACGGGTACAGTACTGGTGGGTACAGGTCTGTCACTGTATAACACTGGGTACAGTACTGGTGGGGACAGGTCTGTCACTGTATAACACGGGTACAGTACTGGTGGGTACAGGTCTGTCACTGTATAACACTGGGGTACAGTACTGGTGGGTACAAGTCTGTCAATATAACACTGGGGTACAGTGCTGGTGGGTACAAGTCTGTCACTATAACACTGGGGTACAGTATGGTGGGTACAGGTCTGTCACTGTATAACACTGGGTACAGTACTGGTGGGTACAAGTCTGTCACTATAACAC
This sequence comes from Heterodontus francisci, assembly GCF_036365525.1. Lineage (NCBI taxonomy): Eukaryota > Metazoa > Chordata > Chondrichthyes > Heterodontiformes > Heterodontidae > Heterodontus > Heterodontus francisci. The sequence goes on along the minus strand of NC_090378.1, from coordinate 5,745,014 downwards.
TGGGGTACAGTATGGTGGGTACAGGTCTGTCACTGTATAACACTGGGTACAGTACTGGTGGGTACAGGTCTGTCACTGTATAACACTGGGTACAGTACTGGTGGGTACAAGTCTGTCACTGTATAACACTGGGTTCAGTACTGGTGGGTACAAGTCTGTCACTATAACACTGGGGTACAGTATGGTGGGTACAGGTCTGTCACTGTATAACACTGGGTACAGTACTGGTGGGTACAAGTCTGTCACTATAACACTGGGGTACAGTATGGTGGGTACAGGTCTGTCACTGTATAACACTGGGTACAGTATGGTGGGTACAGGTCTGTCACTGTATAACACGGGTACAGTACTGGTGGGTACAGGTCTGTCACTGTATAACACTGGGTACAGTACTGGTGGGGACAGGGCTGTCACTAACACTGGGGTACAGTATGGTGGGTACAGGTCTGTCACTGTATAACACTGGGGTACAGTACTGGTGGGTACAAGTCTGTCAATATAACACTGGGGTACAGTGCTGGTGGGTACAAGTCTGTCACTATAACACTGGGGTACAGTATGGTGGGTACAGGTCTGTCACTGTATAACACTGGGTACAGTACTGGTGGGTACAAGTCTGTCACTATAACACTGGGGTACAGTATGGTGGGTACAGGTCTGTCACTGTATAACACTGGGTACAGTACTAGTGGGGACAGGGCTGTCACTATAACACTGGGGTACAGTACTGGTGGGGACAGGTCTGTCACTGTATAACACTGGGTACAGTACTAGTGGGGACAGGGCTGTCACTATAACACTGGGGTACAGTACTGGTGGGGACAGGTCTGTCACTGTATAACACTGGGTACAGTACTGGGGGGTACAAGTCTGTCACTGTATAACACTGGGTACAGTACTAGTGGGGACAGGGCTGTCACTATAACACTGGGGTACAGTACTGGTGGGGACAGGTCTGTCACTGTATAACACTGGGGTACAGTACTGGTGGGGACAGGTCTGTCACTGTATAACACTGGGGTACAGTACTGGTGGGGACAGGTCTGTCACTGTATAACACTGGGTACAGTACTGGGGGGTACAAGTCTGTCACTGTATAACACTGGGTACAGTACTGGGGGGTACAAGTCTGTCACTGTATAACACTGGGTACAGTACTGGGGGGTACAAGTCTGTCACTGTATAACTCTGGGTACAGTACTGGTGGGGACAGGTCTGTCACTGTATAACACTGGGTACAGTACTGGGGGGTACAAGTCTGTCACTGTATAACACTGGGTACAGTACTGGGGGGTACAAGTCTGTCACTGTATAACACTGGGTACAGTACTGGGGGGTACAGGTCTGTCACTGTATAACACTGGGTACAGTACTGGTGGGGACAGGTCTGTCACTGTATAACACTGGGTACAGTACTGGGGGGTACAAGTCTGTCACTGTATAACACTGGGTACAGTACTGGTGGGTACAAGTCTGTCACTGTATAACACTGGGTTCAGTACTGGTGGGTACAAGTCTGTCACTGTATAACACTGGGTACAGTACTGGGGGGTACAAGTCTGTCACTGTTTAGGGAGCAAGAAGGGAATATTAGAAGCTTGTTAACAGTAGCAGCTTATATCAATATCGTTCTCCATCTTTTGGATGAGACGGTAATTCAAGGCTCCATCTGTCCTCTCAGGTGGATATGAATGATCCAATTGCACTATTGTAAGGAAGAGCAGTGGCGTTCTTTTCATCAACATCACAAAAACACATTAACTGGTCATTCTCCCATTACTTTATATGGGAGCTTGCTGTGTGCAAATTGGCTGCTGTGTTTGCAACATTGCAACAGTGACTACACTGCTAACATAGCACTTTGTTGACTATAAAGTGCTTTGGGAGATTCTGAGGTTGTGAAAGGCACTATAGAAATGCAAGTTCTTCCTTTGCATTTTTGACAGAGAGTTTGGAATTATGCCATGTCAGAATGATATATTCTGACAATACAAGCAGTATTAAACTGGAGCTGGGCACCAGCGAGCTCCAGCAATGATTACTCACTCCTGCGATGGGTTTGTGGTCCAAGGTGAATATTCACAAGCCGAATGATCGTCGAGACAAAGGAGCCGCACTGCACGCTGTGCCTGTCTCATTTCTCTCTGTAGCATGCTCCTGCTGTGTTGTGTACACAGAAAAGGAAATTCTGGGTCGGTCGTAGCCCACAGGCATTATCTAGTTAATGACCACGGCAGCTTAATGTGCTACAAACAGAGCATGATCAGAATCAAATCAAGGTGTGACCTGGTAGAGGTTGTGAAAATTATGAAGGGGTTTGATCGGGTAGATATGGAGATGTTTCCACTTTTGGGAGAGACCAGAACTAGGAATGATAAATATAAGACAGTCACTAATAAATCCAATGGGGAATTCAGGAGAAACTTCTTTACCCAGAGAGTGGTGAGACTGTGGAACTCACTACCACAGGGAGTGGTTGAGGTGAATAGTATCGATGTAATAAAGGAGAAACTGGATTGGAACAATTCAACAGTGACTGCACGTCTAAAGTACTTCATTGGCTGCACAGTGTTTTGGAACATCCTGAGCTTGCGGCAGCTGTTATATAATGGCCAGATCTGCCCCTATTTCTATCGTTTTTAAGTCTTTCTCCTACTCGATGAAATTTACAGCCCGTGACGTAGAAAACTCTTTAAACCTATTTGTGCCTTTTAATGCAATTATCTCTTTATCTGTCTCTCCTCCTTTAAGACACTCTTTAAAGCCTATCTCTTTGACCAAACTTTTGATCATCTGCACTAATGCAGCTTGGTGTCAAACTTTGCTGATAACACTCCTGTGAAGGGCCTTGAGACGTTTTAATGCTAAAACAAAATGTCCCCATATAAATACAAGTTGTTATTGATGTAAAAAGGAAGGGGAGAAGAGACACCAGGGAGCAGTCAGAAGATCAATGGGAGGTGATGGAGGTGTGACCAAGGTGATAGCTATTGTAGTTGTTCAAGGTGGGGAGAGAGAGAAAGGAGGGAGGGTTCTAGGAAGGGAATTCCAGGGTACAAGGGAGTGATTGCTGTAGATAGATTGGAGGGGAGAGTGGGGTTTGGGGAGGGATGGGGGAAGATACACTATTGGCCAGAATGAAGAGCAGGAGCTGGGATGTAGGACTGGAGGAGATTACGAAAAAGAGTACAACAATTTAAAAATCCAATTCTGCCCTAATCCTTTGGTTACCAATGCAGCTTGGATGAATCCTGGAGGTTTCATCACGTGACCTCTCACCTCCAAGCCATTCCCACCCAGGCAATCTATTCCTTTCATCCCCATCTCCAATATTTAAAAAAAAATCACAAATCAACAGAAATGTTCAAAGAAAATAAAAAGAATATACAATTACTTTTTAACACCTCTATGATTTTTCTCCCAGGTTTTTTCGATGGCAGCAGTGCCTTAGAGATTAGTCGTTAATCCCTGGAGACTCACAAGAACACAAGAACTAGGAGCAGGAATAGACCATGTGGCCCATTGAGCCTGCTCTGTCATTAAATACAATCATGGCTGATCTTGGGCTTCAATTCCACTTTCCTGCCCTCTCCCCATATCCCTTGATTCCCCGTGAGACCAAATATCTATCTATCCCAGTCTTAACTGTATTCAATGATGGAGCATCCACAACCATCTCGGGTAGAGAATTCCAAAGATTCACAACCCTTTGAGTGAAGTGATTTCTCCTCATTTCAGCCCTAAATGATCGGCCCCTTATCCTGAGTCTGTGCTCCTGTGTTTTAGATTCTACAACCAGCAGAAATAATCTCTCAGTGTCAACCCTGTCAAACCCCTTCAGAACCTTGTATGTTTCAAAAAGCTTATCTCTCATTCTTCTAAACTCCAGTATAGGCCCTTACCTTAGGGAAGGAGTACAACGAAGGTTCACCAGACTTGTTCCCAGGATGGTGGGACTGTCCTACGAAGAGTGATTGGGAAAAATGCGCCTGCATTCTCTAACGTTTCAAAGAATGAGAGGTGATCTCATTGAAACCTACAAAATACTTAAAGGTAGATGCAGCTAAGATGTTTCCCCTGGTTGGGGAGTCTAGAACCAGGGGACACAATTTCAAAATTAGGACCAATTAGGACCGAGATGAGGAGAAATTTCTTTTCTCAGAGGGTTGTGAATCTTTGGAATTCTCTACCCCAGAGGGCTGTGGAATCGCAGTCATTGAGTATATTTAAAGCAGAGATTGACAGATTTCTAAATACAAATGACATAAGGGGATATGGGGTTAATGTGGGGAAAAGGCATTGAAGTGAATGATCAGCCATGATCGTGTTACATAGAACATAGAACATTACAGCGCAGTACAGGCCCTTCAGCCCTCGATGTTGCGCCGACCTGTGAAACCATCTGACCTACACTATTCCATTTTCATCCATATGTCTATCCAATGACCACTTAAATGCCCTTAAAGTTGGTGAGTCTACTACTGTTGCAAGGCAGGGCGTTCCACGCCCCTACTACTCTCTGAGTAAAGAAACTACCTCTAACATCTGTCCTATATCTATCACCCCTCAACTTAAAGCTATGTCCCCTCGTGTTTGCCATCACCATCCGAGGAAAAAGACTCTCACTATCCACCCTATCTAACCCTCTGATTATCTTATATGTCTCTATTAAGTCACCTCTCCTCCTCCTTCTCTCTAACGAAAACAACCTCAAGTCCCTCAGCCTTTCCTCGTAAGACCTTCCCTCCATACCAGGCAACATCCTAGTAAATCTCCTCTGCACCCTTTCCAAAGCTTCCACATCCTTCCTATAATGCGGTGACCAGAACTGCACGCAATACTCCAGGTGTGGTCTCACCAGAGTTTTGTACAGCTGCAGCATGACCTCGTGGCTCCGAAACTCGATCCCCCTACTAATAAAAGCTAACACACCATATGCCTTCTTAACAGCCCTATTAACCTGGGTAGCAACTTTCAGAGATTTATGTACCTGGACACCAAGATCTCTCTGTTCATCTACACTACCAAGAATCTTCCCATTAGTCCAGTACTCTGCATTCCTGTTACTCCTTCCAAAGTGAATCACCTCACACTTTTCCGCATTAAACTCCATTTGCCATCTCTCAGCCCAGATCTGCAGCCTATCTATGTCCCTCTGTAACCTACAACATCCTTCGGCACTATCCACAACTCCACCGACCTTCGTGTCATCCGCAAATTTACTAACCCACCCTCATCCAGGTCATTTATAAAAATGACAAACAGCAGTGGCCCCAAAACAGATCCTTGCGGTACACCACTAGTAACTAAACTCCAGGATGAACATTTACCATCAACCACCACCCTCTGTCTTCTTTCAGCTAGCCAATTTCTGATCCAAAGCTCTAAATCACCTTCAACCCCATACTTCCGTATTTTCTGCAATAGCCTACCGTGGGGAACCTTATCAAACGCCTTACTGAAATCCATATACACCACATCCACGGCTTTACCCTCATCCACCTGTTTGGTCACCTTCTCAAAAAACTCAATAAGGTTTGTGAGGCACGACCTACCCTTCACAAAACCGTGCTGACTATCGCTAATGAACTTATTCTTTTCAAGATGATCATAAATCCTATTGTTGAATGGCGGAGCAGACTCGATGGGCTGAATGGCCTACTGCTGCTCCTACGTTCCTATGTTCCTAATTTATTCAGCCTCTCATCATTGGACAACACCCTCATTCCAGGGTCCAATTTAGTGAACCTTTGCTGTACCACCTCCAATGCGAGTATATCCTTTCTTAAATGTGGACACCAAAACTGCACACAGTATTCCAGATGTGGTCTCACCAAATTCCTGTACTCCAATCCCCTGGCAATAAAGGCCAACATGCCATTTGCCTTCCTAATTGCTTGCTGTACCTGCATACTAACTTTCTGCATTCCTTGTCCAAGCACACCCAAGTCTCTTTGAACATCAACACTTACACGTTTCATGCATTTTAAAAAATATTTTGCTTTTCTATTATGACCAAAGTTTTTTTATGTGTTTTGAGGGATGTGGGTGTCGCTGGTTAAGCCAGCATTTGTTGCCCATACCTAATTGCCCTTGAGAAGGTGGTGGTGAGCTGCCATCTTGAACTGCTGCTGTCCTTGGATTGTAGGTACACCCACAGTGCTGTTAGGAAGGGAGTTCCAGGATTTTGATACAGCGACAGTGAAGGAACGGTGATATAGTTCCAAGACAGCATGGTGTGTGGCTTGGAGGGGAACTTGCAGGTGGTTTGGCTGAAGGTTGGCATCTGTGATGCTGGGAACCTCAGGAGGAGACTGAGATGGATCATCCACCCAGCACTTCTGGCTGAAGATGATTGCAAATGCTTCAGCCTTGTCTATTGCACTGACGTGCTGGGCTCCCCCATCATTGTGGATGGGGATATTTGTGGAGCCTCCTCCTCCTGTCATTTGTTTAATTGTCCACCATCATTCACAGCTGGATGTGGCAGGATTGCAGAGCTTAGATTTGATCCATTGGTTGTGGGATCATTTAGCTCTGTCTATCGCATGCTGCTTCCACAGTTTGGCATGCAAGTAGTCCTGTGTTGTAGCTTCACCAAGTTGACACATTTTGAGGTATGCCTGGTGCTGTTCCTGGCATGCCCTCCTACACTCTTCATTGAACCATGGCTGGTTCCCCAGCTTGATGGTATTGGTAGAGTGGGGTATATGGAGGTATATGAGGTTACAGATTGTGGTTGAATACAATTCTTCTGCTGCTGATGGCCCACAGCGCCTCATGGATGCCTAGTTTTGAGTTGCTAGATCTGTTCGAAGTCTATCCCATTTAGCACATTTGTAGTGCCACAAGACACGATGGACGGTATCCTCAATGTGAAGACGGGACTTTATCTCCACAAGGACTGTGTGGTGGTCACTCCTACCAATACTGTCATGGACAGATGCATCTATGGCAGGCAGATTGGTGAGGACAAGGTCAAGTATGTTTTCCCCTCTTGTTGGTTCCCTCACCACCTGCAGTAGACCCAGTCTAGCAGCTATGTCCTTTAGGACTCTGCCAGCTTGGTCAGTAGTGGTGTTAGCGAGCCATTCTTGGTGATGGACATGGAAGTCCGCCACCCAGAGTACATTTTGTGGCCTTGCTACCCTCTATGCTTCTTCCAATTGGTGTTCAACATGGAGAAACACTGATTCATCAGCTGAGGGAGAGCGGTCGGTGGTGATCAGCAGGAGGTTTCCTTGCCTATGTTTGATCTGATGCCATGAGACTTCATGGGGTTTGGAGTCAATGTTCAGGACTCCCAGGACAACTCCATCCTGACTGTATACCACTGTGCCACTGTTTTAGAGATGTTGGTTGAGGGATAAATATTGGTTCCAGGACACTGGGGAGAACTCCCTTCTTTTATATCAAATAATGCTGTGGAATCTTGTTACAGCCACCTGAGTGGACAGACAGGGGCCCAGTTTAACACCTCATCCAAAAATGGTACTTGGACTCCCTCTCTAACAATGCAACACTCCCTCAGTACTGACCATCTGACATTGCTGTGGTCCCTCATTACTGCCTCTCCAATTGTGCAGCACTCCCTCAATATTGACTCTCCAACACTGTAACATTGGGAGTCTCAGTCTAGATTATGGGCTCATGTCATTAAAGTAAGGCTTGAACCCAGAACCTTCAGTTTGTGAGGTATGAGTGCTGCTTACTGAGCCATTGCAATCTCACAACTTGTCATGGTGAGATTTGAACTCTTGGTATCGAGGTTAGAAATATCAGGATCATAGTTATTTTACTAATGTGGGCGCTGATTCTCAGAGATGGGTGTGTGAGATTTTGAAGCTCAGATTTCCCTCATTCACTAATGCAGTGATAAATTATGAAGACAGGTTCATAAACTAGGCTTGTATTTCCTGAAGCATTAAAGATTGAGAGATAGTCAAATTGAGGTGCTTAAAATGATCAAGGGATTCAATAGAGTAGATACAGAGAAACCATTTCCCGGAGAGCGGTCTGTCCAGAACAAGGGGGCACAATCTTAAAATTGCGATTTAGGCCATTCAGAGTGTTGTCAGAAAACACATTTTCATACAAAGAGGCATGGAAATCTGGAATTCTCTCCCCAAAAAGCTGTGGATTTTGGGGATCATTTGATGCTTTCAAAATTGAGATGGATAGATTTTTGTTATGTCAGGGTATTGAGGGGTTGTGGAATTAAGGTACAGATCTGTCATGATTTAGTTGAATACAGGAGCCGGCTGAAAGGGCTGACTGGCCTCCTCCTGTTCCCAGTTGTACAGAGCAGGCTGCTGCCGTGTAACATTCCTGATGGAAGAGGTTGTTGCGTGTGGCGAGGGCGAGTGAAAGAATCCTTCCTCTTGCTTCACCTCAAGATCTCCCTCTGTGTCATTGTTGTCATGTCCAGAACGTTAGAACTTTGTCGTGCTAGGCCCCCAGCTACCAAGAATGAGGTCCATTAATTTTGTCATGATCATTGATTTTAAACTGTTACTGGAGTGAAGAAAGGACTTGTTAAACAGATCAGCTGTGGCTGGAAAAGACATTTGCATATTAACAGACAGTGATTGTCAAGGACAAAGGACCATTCCCTGACCCATTCAACCCACAATGGACCCTGATCGCCAGGTATTGTGTGTAAGAGGAGCATTCCCGAGACTGCTAAGGTGATACAATCCAAGACGTGGTCAGACCAGTTAGTTACATGACTCACCTGCTTGACAACCTGGGTTTTTCTGAATTGTACAAACAGTTTGAACTCAGAGTGTCTGTTTGCTCCTGGACTGAGAAGATCTCTCTCCTGTCTGCTCCCATCTCTTTCTCACTAGCCTCTGAATCCACTGAAGACACATGAACCCCAAGAGAGAAAAGTCTCCGACAGCGAACAAGGTTTAAGAAGAATACTGGGCCCCAATAAAAAGAAAGATCAACTACAATCAAGGACTCTACAGTGAGCTCGAAGAACCGTAACAGAAACTCTTCAGATATTGCCTCAAACATTTCCACTTTTTTTTCCTGCTCTTTTCTGTCTCTATTTGCATGTGTGTATTGCATATGCATGCTAGCATGGCTGTGTCGTGTATCCGTAGGCGTTAACCGAATTAGAGTTTAAGTTGAAGTTGAATAAATTTCAACTTTTCTACTTTAAACCTAAGAAAACCTGTTTGTGCTGGTTTCTTTGCCTTATAATTGGAAAGTGGTGAACAAGGATTCACCAAGGGGGTGCTAAAAACATGGTGTGTTTAAAATTAAACCCTGTTACAGTAAGACCAGGTGAAGGCTGAAAGGGAATCCTAGACACCTTTCTCACCTGGTCGTAACAACTTTTTAAATCACTTGTTCCGCCTCAGCTGGGTATTGTGGACAATTCTGGGCTCTGCACTTTAGGAAAGATATAGAGGCCTTAGAAAGGCTACAGAGGAGGTTTAACAGAATTTTAGGAGGGATGAGGGACTTCAGTTATGAGGAAGAGTTCAGACTGTTCTCCTTGGGACAGAGAAGGTTAAGAGGCAACCATATTGATGTTTTTCAGGATGATGAGGCATTTTGATAGAGTAGATAGAGAAAGATTATTCCCTTCAGCGAGTGGAACAACAAATTGAGGTAATGGATTCAAAATCATTGGCAAAGGAGGGGAGATGAGGAGAAAGGTTTTCATTCTCAGAGTTGTCGGGATCTGGAAGGCACGACCTGAAAAGGTGATGGAAGCTGATTCCATGGATATTTTTAAAAGGGAGTTGGACAGATACTGGAGGATGAGGAACTTACAGGGCTAAGGACAAAAAGGGGGAATGTGGGACTAAACACATGTGCCCTTTCAAAGAGCCAGCACTGGCACAATAGACTGAATGGCCTCCTTCTATGCCGTAAGGTTCTATGATTTCTATGAGACCGATCAGGGTTTAAAAAACACATTTAGCATAATTGTATTAACAATCATCACAGTGTGACTGAACTATCAAAGTACACATTGGCCTCTTGATGATAAGCACCTTGGCTGCTTTGGCCCTTATCTGTAGACCCAGATAGTTCTGCCTTGAACTATTGACCTCATGTCAGCTGTTAACATTAAATTAAAAGCTTCAAAAGAGAATGTGGCTGCAATCTATTTTAGCTTCATGACTGACAATAGGGTGTTTTCGGACAGCTTTGAAAACCAAGACACTCTTGCACTGGAAGCCTTTGTCAAGGTAACACAGGCTCAGCCTTTTTTCTAACAAAACATAGAGGCCCATTTTTGGATTTGAAATAATTTCTGCCTATTCTGCTTGCTCTCAGGCCGGGGTAAATATAAGAACATAAGAACATAAGAAATAGGAGCAGGAGTAGGCCATTCGGCCCCTCAAGCCTGCCCCGCCATTCAATAAGATCATGGCTGATCTGCCCCAGACCTCAACTCCTCTTTCATGCCCGCTCCTCATAGCCCACAACTCCCCGATATTTCAAAAATCTATCTACCTCCTCTTTAAATACTTTCAGTGATCTAGCCTGCACAACTCTCTGGGGTAGAGAATTCCAGACATTCACTACCCTCTGAGAGAAGGAATTCCTTCGCATCTCAGTTTTAAATGAGTGTCCCCTTATTCTGTAACTATGTCCCCTATTTCGAGATTCCCCCACTAGTGGACACATCTTCTCAACATCTACCCTGTCAAGCCACCTCAGAATCTTGTACGTTTCAATAAGATCACCCCTCATTCTTCTAAACTCTAATGAACAAAGGCCTAACCTGTTCAGTTGTTCTTGATAAGTCAACCCCTTCATCCCAGGAATCAGCCTAGTGAATCTCTTTTGAACTGCCTCCAATGCCAGTCTATCCTTCCTTAAATACGATGACCAAAACTGTACACAGTACTCCAGGTGCGGCCTCACCAACACCCTGTACAGTTGTAACAAGACTTCTCTATTTTTAAACTCCAACCCCCTACCAATAAAGAACAAAATTCCATTTGCATTCTTAATTACTTACTGCACCTGCATGCTAACTTTTTGTGTTTCCTGCACAGGGACACCCAGATAACTCTGTGCTGCACTTTTTTGGAGTCTCTCTCTATTTAAATAATAGTCTGCCTTTTAGAGTCATAGAGTTATACAGCACAGAAACAGGCCCTTCGGCCCATCATGTCTGTGCCAGCCATCAAGTACCTAACTATTCTGATCCCATATTCCTGCATTTCACCCGTAGCCTTGTATGCTATGGCGTTTCAAGTGCTCATCTAAATACTCCTTAAATGTTGTGAGGGTTCCTGCCTCCACCACCGTTCCTGGCAGTGAATTCCAGCCACCCACCACCCTCTGGGTGAAAAAGTTTTTCCTCATGTCCCCTCTAATCCTTCCAGAAACCAATTAGCCCTTCTCCTCAAACTCAGCCTTGTAAGGATGATTCAGGACTTCGTGCTCCCAGAAAATGGCAGGTGTCACTTTCTGACCCTTGTCAGGAATTGGATAAATGAGGAATAAGTTTCTGGGCTACGGGGAAAGAGAAGGGAGAGTGGGATTAATTGGATAGTTCTTTCAAAGAGCCAGCATGGGCAGGATGGTCTGAATGGCCTCCTCCTTTGCTGCATGATTCTCTTATTTGGTGGATGAATTTTATGAATGAATATAATTTAGGTCCTTCTATCTTCCAGGAGAGCCTCGGAAGTTTGACCCAACATTCAAGGGACCAATTCACAACAGGTGAGTGAACATCTTCATCACCATGTTATCATACCAATGTTCAATGTTTAAACACATCAGTCGACACTGTATCTAAATGTGCAGGTAGTTAGCAAAGTGATATAGACATTTGTTCAGAATCCTAACTCACGCCAAGTCCCGTTCACCTGTCACCCTTGTGCTTGCTGGCTCCTGGTCTCACAAGACCTCGGTTTTAAAATGCTAATCCTTGTTGTGGGGTGAGAGGAGGCTCGTGTGGAACATAAACACTAGTATAGACCAGTTGGACCAAATGGCCTATTTCTGTATAAAGGTCTGTGGAATATGAGACCTAGATTTGTGTTTGCTTCCAGAATTTTTATGTGTAATACCTAAAATTGGCTCTTAAGTTATTTTGTGTAATTCAAATCAATTACTTTTTATTCATTCACGGAGTGTGAGCATCACTGGCCAGGCCAGCATTTATTGTCCATCCTTAATTGCCCTTGAGAAGGTGGTAGTGAGCTGCCTTCTTGAACCGCTGCAGTCCATGTGAGGAAGGTACACCCACAGTGCTGTTAGGAAGGGAGTTCCAGGATTTTGACCCAGCGACAGTGAAGGAACGGCGATATAGTTCCAAGTCAGGATGGTGTGTGACTTGGAGGGGAATTTGCAACAACTTGTATTTACAACAACCTTTAACATAATAAATCATTTATAAGGCATTTCATGGGAGCATTTTAAAGCAAAACTTGACACCAAGTCACATCAGAAAATATTAGGGCAGATGGCCAAAAGCTTGGTCAAAAAGGTAGGTTTTAAGAAGCACCATAAAAAATCTGACTGAGGTAGAGAGGTGGGGAGGGAATTGCAGAGCTTCCGGCTTCAGCAGCTGAAGTCACGACCGCCAATGGTGGAGTAGTTAACATCCGAATGTTTAAGAGGCCAGAATTAGGTGAGCGCAGAGATCTGGGAGGGTTGTGGGGCGAGAGGAGGTTACAGAGATACGGAGGGGTGAGGCTGGTGATATTCCCATGCACCTGCTGCCCTCATCCTTCTGGGTGGTAAAAGTGGCAGGTGTGGATGGTGCAATCGAAAAAGCCTTTATCTTAATTAGCGGTTATCTGCTTTCTGATGATTGGACCATTATACCATGGAATGTATTATTCTGTTGTTAAGGCAAAGGTGCCGTTATAGAGTCATAGAGTCATTTACAGCACAGAAGGAGGCTATTGGGCCCATCGAGTCCATGCTGGCTCTCCACGGAGTTATCCAGTCAGTCCCACTCCCCTGCTCGATCCCCGTAACCCTGCAAGTCTATTTCTATCAAATGGCCATGCAACTTCCTCTTGAAGTCATTGATCATCTCTGCTTCCACCACTCTTGTGGGCAGCGAGTTCCAGGTCATTACCACCCACTGCGTAAAAAAGTGCTTCCTCATATTCCATCTGCATCTCTTGCCCAAAGCTTTCAATCTGTGTCCCCCTAGTCCTTGTACCAGTTAATGGGAACAGTTCTTCCTTGTCTCACTTGTCTAAGCCTGTCATAATCTTGTCATAGAGTCATTTACAGCACAGAAGGAAGCCATTTGACCCATCGAATCGATGCTGGCCCTCCACAGAGCTATGCAATATGTTCCACTCCCCGGCTCGATCCCCGTAGCCCTACAAATCTATTTCTTTCAGGTGGCCATCCAACTTCCCCTTGAAGACTTGTACACTTCTATTAAATCTCCCCTCAATCTCCTTTGTTCTAAGGAGAACAAACCCGGTTTTTCCAGCCTAACCTTGTAACTAAAATCCTCCATCCCTGGAACCATTCTGGTAAATTGCCTCTGTATTCTCTCAAGGACCCTCACATCCTTCCTAAAGTTTGGTGACCAGAACTGGACACAGTACTCCAGTTGGGGCCTAACCAGAGCTTTGTAAAGGTCTGGCATAAATTCCCTGCTTTTGTACTCTATGCCTCTGTTTACGAAGCCCAAGATCCCATATGCTTTGCTAACCACTCTCTCAATATGTCCTACCACCTTCAAAGATCTATGCACATGCACCCCTAGATTCCTCTGTTCCAGCAGACTCTTTAGAACCATTAATTCTATATTGCCTCTCCCTATTCCTTCTGCCAAAATGCATCATCTCACACTTGTCAGTATTAAATCCCATCTGCCACCTCTCTGCCCATTCTGCTGGCCTATCTATGTCCTGTTGCAGGAGGTTCATATCATCCTCACTGTTTGCCGCACCTCCAAGTTTGGTGTCATCAGCAAATTTTGAGATTCTAATCTGTATTCCAATATCCAAGTCATTTATATATATCAGAAGCTGTGGTCCCAGCACTAATCTTTGGGGAACACCACTGTCTATCATCCTCCAGTTTGATAAGCAACCTTATACCACAATTCGCTGTTTTCAGTCCTTAAGCCAATTTTTTATCCAATTGGACACTGATCCTCCAATTCCATGAGCTTCAATTTTGTTAACTAGCCTTTTATGTGGTATTTTATCAAATTTTTTCTTAAACTCCATAGAAACATCCACCGCATTCCCTTCATCAACTTTCTCTCGTTACTTCATCAAAAAATTAAATTAGGTTAGTCAAGCATGATCTACCTTTTACAAATCTGTGCTGTTTCTCCTTAATTAACTCTAACTTCTTCAATGGCCTGTTGATTTTTTCCTCTGATTATTGTTTCTAAAACATTACCCACTACTGATGTTAAACTAACTGGCCTGTAGTTGCTCGGACTGTCCTTTCTTGAATAAGGGTGACACATTTGCCACTCTCCAATCCTCTGGCACCTCCCCCATATACAGGGAAGATTGGAAGATTATGGCAAGCCCTTCTGCTATCTCCACCCCCACTTCCTTTAGCAACCTGGGATGCAAACCATCTGGACCAGGTGACTTATCTACCCTAAGCATAGCCAGGCTTTCCAGTACCTCCTCCCTCTCAATTTTAATGCCATCCATTGTTTCTACTCTCTCCGCTTCTGCTGATATTTTGTCACTTTAGATGGACATTTCTCTTGATGGCGTCAATGGCTGTGATTTTCCTCGGAGCTGCTCCCATCTTGGCATCGTAACCATGGTAGAAGTCTGTTGAAAGCTCGATATATGTTCCATTGCAGAACAGGAGAAGCTCTGAGGAAATTTCTGGCTGTTGTTTAATTACTGTAAATAAACAAAACCGGATTTGTGAAAGGCCGCTCAGGTTTGACGAACATAGTTGAATATTTTGAGGAAGTGATTAACATGGTGTCTCTGGGAGCACCTGAGGATGTTGTCTATAATGACATGCAGAAGGCATTTGGTAAGGTTTTGCACATGAGATTATTAACTAGAATGAAAGCACATGGAATTGGGAGATAACTTTGCGACATGGGCTGTGAATTGGTTGGAAGATAGGAGACAGAGATTATGGAAAATGGGATTCTGATTGTTGGGTTGGGACAAGTGATGTTCCCCAGGGATTTGTACTGGGGCCTCGGCTTTTCACCTTAATGACCAGTATGAAGGGATAGAGACCCGTATATCCAACTTTGCAGAAGACACCAAGTTTGAAGGCACAGGAAGTCATGTTGTTAGGAACAGGAAGTTACAAGGGGACATAGACAAATTCAAATTCAAAGCTATGGCAAATGGAGCTCAATTTGTGTAAGTGTGAGCTCATCCACTTAGAATCCTTTCATGATTAAAATAAGCTTGATCAGATCTCCTCCTTGTGTTCTTTTCCAATGGATATAATCCTAGTGTTTCAAGATAATGACAATAATTATATCCATTTATAGACATATTCTAAGGTCATTTTCCCTTTGCCATAGGAACATAGCACAAAAGAAGGCCATTCAGCCCCTCAAGCTTGTTCCACTATTCTGTATGTTAACTTCATTTATCTACCTTGGTTCTGTAATACTTAACGTCCTTGCCTAACAAAAATACATCAATCTCAGTTTTGAAATTTCCAATTGACCCCTAGCATTAGCAGCTTTTTGGGGGTGAGAGTTCCAGATTTCCACTCCCCTTTGTGTGAAGAAGTGCTTCCTGACATCACCCCTGAACGGCCTGGCTCTAATTTTAAGGTTCTGCCCCTTGTTCTGGACTCCCCCCACCAGTGAAAATAGTTTCTCTCTGTCACCTATCAATCCTCTGTACTTGAGGGAATACAGGCCTAGTCTAGGCAACCCTTCCTCATAATTTTACCCTTTTAGCCCTGGGATCATTCTGGAGAATCTGTGCTGCACCTTGTCCAAGATCAATAAATCCTTCCTGACTTGTGGTTGCCAGAACTGAACACAGTTACTCTAATCAGAGCTTTATATAACTGTCCTGACATAAAATGAAAGGGAACCATTTTGGAAACTCTCAGCAGGTCTGGCAGCAAATGTGGAGAGAGAAACTGACTTAACTTTTCAGATCGATGAACTTTCATCAGAACTCAATAAATTAGAGATGTAACAGGTTTTAATCAGATACAGAGGCAGAGACGTTATCCGCGGCACAGTGGCGCAGTGGTTAGCACCGCAGGTGATAGGTAAATTGGCCATTGTAAATTGCCCCTAGTGTAGGTAGGTGGTAGGGAATATGGGATTACTGTAGGGTTAGTATAAATGGGTGGTTCTTGGTCGGCACAGACTCGGTGGGCCGAAGGGCCTGTTTCAGTGCTGTATCTCTAAATAATAATAAAAATAAATAATAATGAACTGGTCATGGAGGCACGGCGGGAGATAGAACAAAAGGGAAGATCTGTGATAGTCTGGAGTGCAGGAGTGATTAAAAGACAAATGGGATGATGGTGAAAGGAAAAAAGGGGATGGTAATGGGACAAATAAAAAAAGAAAAGATGTGGCTAGAGGAGATGTAAATGCAGAACCATTACCAGCACCTACTGTCCAAGAAAATGGGAGCAGAGGTTATGATCTGAACTTGTTGAGTCTAGAAAGCTATAAAGTGTCTAACTGAAAGGTGGGTTACTGTTCCTCAAGCTTCCATTGAGCGTCATTGTAATGGTGTAGGGGCCAAGGACAGAGAGGTCAGAATTAAAATAACAGCTGACCGGAAACACGGGGTCACCCTCACGCACTGAATGCACGTGTTCAGTAAAGCGATCACCTGATCTACGTTTGGTCTCAGTGTGGAGGAGACGGCACCATGAGCGGTGAATACAATATTGTACATGGAAAGAAGTGCAAGAAAGTTGCACACATTTTGCAAAATTATTTTCAAATCCCCTCACCCCCTTTGTATCCCAGTGATGTCTGCAGCCCAGTTGTTACGAAAAGAAAAAGGCTTATAAAACCATCACTCAATTGTACAGACTGTTCCGGTCACCTTACCATTACTACAGACAGCACAGAGAGTGAGGACATCTCCAAAGACCATGCAGACGGGCAGTTTTTTGTGGGCTGGATTTAATGCACGCCTTTTCAGGTGAATCAGAAATTTCACGGCATCACCCTCCAGCTGTAATTAAACTCACATGAACTGATAAAAGAAATGAGACGATATATGAATTGAAAAAAAAGAGCCCTCTCCAAATAATGTGTGCAATTAGAATTGCAGATTTGCCCTTTTACAGGCATTACAGTATATGGTTTATATACAATTGGGAGATTTAATCTGTACACTTCAGGGCATGGAATATAAAGTTACTCTCTTGAGACAGATTCCACATTTTCTCTTTCTTATCTGTCAGCAGTAGGTAAACTGCCCACAGTGCTCATTGCAATGAACTGGAAGCCTATTCCCATAAGGTGGTAAGACTAATTTGCATTGCAACCACAAGGGATAGATTTACTAGAATGATTCCAAAGCTGAGGTTATACCTATCAGGAAATATTGAACAGGCTGGGGTTCTTTTCTCCGGAAAAGAGAGACAGAGGGGTGACCTTAAGATTATGGAGCATTTTTATACATTCATAGGATGTTGGCGTCACTTTCAAGGCCAGCATTTATTGCCCATCCCTAATTGCCCTTGAGAAGGTGGTGGTGAGCTGCCTTCTTGAACCGCTGCAGTCCATGTGGTGCAGGTACATACACAGTGCTGTTAGGAAGGGAGTTCCAGGATTTTGACCCAGCGACAGTGAAGGAACGGCGATATAGTTCCAAGTCAGGATGGTGTGTGACTTGGAGGGGAACTTGCAGGTGGTGGTGTTCCCATACATCTGCTGCCCTTGTCCTTCTAAGTGGTAAAGATTGCATGTTTGGAAGGTGCTGTCGAAAGAGGCTTGGTGCGTTGCTGCAGTGCATCTTGTAGATGGTAAACACTGCTGCCACTGCTGGTGGTAGAGGGAGTGAATGTGTGGATGGGGTGCCAATCAAGCGGGCTGCTTTGTACTGGACCGTGTCGAAATTCTGGAGTGTTATTGGAGCTGCACCCATCCAGGCAAGTAGGGATTATTCCATCACACTCCTGACATGTAGAGTCACAGAGTTATTATGGCATAGAAGGAGGCCATTTGGCCCATCAGGTTCATGCCGCCTCTCCACGGTGCAATCCAGTCAGTCCCACTCCCCCACTTGAAGCCTGCAGCTCTGCAAGTTTATTTCCTTCAGGTGCCCAGGTCATTACCACTCACTGTGTAAAAAAATTCTTCCTCACATCCCTTCTGCATCTCTTACTCCAAACCTTCAATCTGTGTCCCCCAATCCTTGTACCATCAGTGAATGGGAACAGTTTTTCCTTGTGTAACTTATCTAAGCCTGTCATAATCTTCTACACTATCAAAACTCCCCTCAATCTCCTTTGCTCCAAGGAGAACAACCCCAGCTTTTCCAACCTAACCTTGTAACTAAAATCCCCCATCCCTGGAACCTTTCTGGTAAATCTCCTCTGCACCCTGTCAAGGATCCTCACATCCTTCCTAAAGTGTGGTGACTAGTCCTGGGTGCAATATCTAGCTGGGGCCTAACCAGAGCTTTATAAAGGTGCAGCTTTTTGTACTCAATGTCTCTATTTATGAAGCCCAAGATCCCATATGCTTTATGAACCACTCTCTCAATATGTCCTGCCACCTTCTAAGATCAATGCACATGCACCCCCAGGTCCCTCTGTTCCTGCACACTCTTTAGAGCTGTGCCCTTAAGTTTATATTGCCTATCCCTTCTGCCAAAATGCATCATCTCACTGTATTAAATTCCATCTGCCACTTGTCTGCCCATTCTGCCAGTCTATATATGTCCTGTTGCAGGTGGGTTGTATCATCCTCACTGTCTGCCACTCCTCCAGGTTTGGTATGATCGGCAAATTTTGAAATTCTACATCTGTATTCCAGGATCCAAGTCACTTATATATAACAGAAAAAGCAGTGTTCGCCCTTGGGGAACACCACTGTCTACTATCCTCCAGTTAAATAAAAGCAAAATACTGCAGATGCTGGAAATCTGAAATAAAAACAAGAAATGCTGGAAATACTCAGCAGGTCTGGCAGCATCTGTGGAGAGAGAAACAGAGTTAACGTTTCAGAACTCCAGCTGAAGCTTGGCTACCTGACCCGAATCCGACGTGACCCATTTACATGTGTCGGGTTCTGGCCGGGTCAATATTCTGAGTCCAGCATTCGGGCTCGGCTCGGGTTGGGCTGGACAGTGCTGCTTCTGGGAACTCATGGGATCAGGCTTACCCATGATTCCCCACAACTCCATCTGCAGGAATAACCTGCTGCCCGAACAGATGAACAATATTCGTGTCGGGTCGGGTTGGACGCGAAAAAAATTAAAGGACTCGGGCCTGGGTCAAGTTCGTGTTGGCAGTGGTCGAGTCGAGCCCAGGTCGGGTTTCAATTTTATACCCAAGCAGCCTTTACCTCCAGTCTGAAAAACAACAATATACCACAACTCGCTGTTTTCTGTCCTTTTATCCAATTGGACACTGACCCTCCTATTCCATGAGCCTCAGTGTTTTGCTAATCTGCCTTTTATGTGGTACTTTATTAAAGGCTTTCTTAAAATCCATGTAGACATCATCCACCGTATTCCCTTCATCAACCTGCTCTGTTACTTCATCAGAAAATTCAATTAAATTAGTCAAACATGATCTGCCTTTTACAAATCTCTGCTGGTTCGCCTCAATTAACTCAAACTTCTCCAAGTGTCTGTTGATTTTTTTCTCTGATTATAGTTTCTAAACTGATGTTAAACTAACTGGCTTGTAGTTGCTCAGACTGTCCTTACACCCTTTCTTGAATAAGGGTGTCACATTTGCCACTCTCCAATCCTCTGACACCTCCCCCATATCTAAGGAAGATTGGAAGGTTATGGAAAGCCCGTCCATTATCTCTACCCCCACTTCCTTTAGCAACCTGAAATGCAAACCATCTGGACTAGGTGACTTATTCACCCCAAGCATAGCCAGCCTTTCCAGTACCTCCTCCCTCTCAATTTTTACCCGATCTATTGCCTCTATTCTCTCCACTTCTACCAATATTTTGTCAGCATCCTCTTCCTTAGTAAACACCTGTACAAAGTACTCATTAAGTATTCTAGCTTTGCCCTGTGCCTCTAAGCATATATTACCTTTTTTGTCCCTAATAGGCTCCACTCCTCCTCTTACTACCCGCTTGCTATTTACATGCCAGTAGGAGATTTTTCGGTTCCCTTTAATGTTGACTGCCATTCTATTCTCATATTTACTCTTTGTCAGTCTCATTTTCCTCTTTACCTCCCCTCTAAACGTATTGTATATGGCCTGGTTCTCATGGGAAGAATTCATCTGACATGCATCACACACCCTCTTTTTGTTTCAGCATAATCTCTACCTCCCTCATCATCCAAGAAGCCCTGTTTTTGGTTTCCCTATCTTTCGCCCTTGTTGGAATGTATCTAGTCTGTACCTGAAGCATCTCTTACTTAAAGATAACCCATTGTTCCATTGCAGTTGTTTCTGTTAGTCTTTGGTTTCATTTTATCCTGGCTAGATCTCTTCTGATCACATTGAAATTAGCCCACTTCCAATCTAGCCGTTTTACCTTATATCATTCCTTGCTTTTCTGCATTACGAGTCTAAACCTTAGAATATAATGATCACTCTTACCCAAGTGCCCCTGACAGACACGTGGTCCACTTGGTCCACCTCATTTCCCAGCACCAGATCCAGCAATGTCTCCTTTCTGGTTGGGCTGAGAACATACTGATCAAGTAGGTTCTCCTAAACACATTTCAGAAATTCCTCCCCCTACTTTCCCTTTACCCAAAATATCCCAATCGCTATTTGGGTAATTTGGGTACTATTGAATGGCGCAGCAGGCTCGAGGGGCCAAGTGGCCTACTCCTGTTCCTAATTCATATATTCGTATGTATGTTTGTATGTAATATAAGTCCCCCAATATGACCACTCTATAGTTCTTGCACATCTCTGTTATTTCCCTGTATATTTGCTCCTCTATCTCTCTCACTATTTGGATTCCTATAGAATACCTCCAGTGGTGTGATCAGAGCCTTTTTGCTTTTCAACTCTAACCAAATGGATTCTGTCCTTGCTCCCTGAAGGACATCCCCTCTTTCCAACACTACAATGTCTTCCCTAATCAGTACTGCTACCCCACCTCCCTTTTTTCCTTCTCTATATTTTCTGAATACCTTAGATCCTTGCACATGAATCATCCCAATCCTTGCCATTTTAAGCCACGTTTCTGTTACTGCCACATCATATTCCCATATTGCTATTTGTGCTTGTAGCTCACCAACATTATTTACCACACTTTGTGTATTTACATACATGCATTGTAGTCCTGTCTTTGTATTCCTCATAGTCCTTCTCAGTCTACTCCTATCTAATATGGAACTAGTTTCTTCTCCAATCCTGTCCAACAGTCTCACATTCTGCACCTTATTTCTCTTTTCTACTTCTATATGTTGGTGCCCACCCCCCTGCCAATTTAGTTTAAACCTCCCCAAAACTCTTCCTACAAAGACATTGATCCCCATCCTGTTGAGGTGCAACCTGTCCCTCCTTCTGCTTCAAACCATGCATTGATCATCCCTATCTTCCTGTTTCTACTCTTGCTTGCGCATGGCACTGAGAGTAATCCAGAGACTACTATCTTCAAGATCTACTCTTTAACTTCCTCCCTAGCTCTGGAAAATCTGACGGCAGGACCACAGACCTGCTCTCTCTATGTCATTGGTAACAACATGTACCACAACTTCTGGCTCACTCCCTTCCCCCTGCAGAATATCCTGCACCCTCTGAGAATATTGCGTGCAATTCTGGTTGCCACACTACCAGAAGGACGTGGAGGCTTTGGAGAGGGTACAGAAGAGGTTTACTAGGATGTTGCCTGGTCTGGAGGACATTAGCTATGAGGAGAGGTTGGATAAACTTGGATTGTTTTCACTGGAACGACGGAGGTGGAGGGGCGACATGATAGAGGTTTACAAAGTTATGAGCGGCATGGACAGAGTGGATAGTCAGAAGCTTTTTCCCAGGGTGGAAGAGTCAGTTACTAGGGGACATAGGTTTAAGGTGCGAGGGGCAAAGTTTAGAGGGGATGTGCGAGGCAAGTTCTTTACACAGAGGGTGGTGAGTGCCTGGAACTTGCTGCCGGGGGAGGTGGTGGAAGCAGGTACAATAGCGAAGTTTAAGAGGCATCTTGACAAATACATGAATAGGGGAATAGAGGAATACGGTCCCCGGAAATGCAGAAGGTTTTAGTTTAGGCAGGCATCAAGATCGGCGCAGGCTTGGAGGGCCGAATGGCCTGTTCCTGTGCTGTACTGTTCTTTGTTCTTTGTTCTCTCCATGTTGTCCTATACCCTGGAACCAGGGAGGTAATACACCATGCAGAACTCACCTTAACAGTTACAGAAATACCTATCTGACTCCTTGACTATGCAATATCCTACAACGACTGCGTTTCTACTCTTTGCTGCTCCCTCCTGTGCAGTCCCTTGCCCATTGATGCCATGGTCTGGACTGCATTCCTTTAGGGTTTCATCACTTCCAGCAGTGTCCGATGCTGTGTACCTGTTTGAGAGTGGCACACACCCCGAAGACTCCTGCACCTTCTGCCTCTTAGTCTTCTTGTGCCTTGTAGATGTTGGACAGGCTTTGGAGAGTCGGGAGGTGAGTTACTCACCACAGAATTCCCAGCCTCTAACCTTCTCTTATACCCACGGTATTTATATGGCTGGTTCAGCCAAGTTTCTGGTCAATGGTAACCCCCAGGATGTTGATAGTGGGGGATTCAGCGATGGAAATGCCATTGAATGTCAAGGAGAGATGACTCGGTCAAATGCTTCCTCGATGTCAAGGGCAGTCACTCTCAGCTCATCTCTTGAATTCAGCTCTTTTGTCCATTTTTGGCGAAAGGTTGTAATGAGGTCAGGAGCTGAGTGGCCCTGGCGGAACCCAAACTGAGCATCAATGAGCAGGTTTTTGCTAAGTAAGTGCTGCTTGATAGCACTGTCAATGACACCTTCCATCACTTTACTGATGATCGAAAGCAGACTGATAGGGTGGTAATTGGCCGGGTTGGACTTGTCCTGCTTTTTGTGTACAGGACATACCTGGGCAATTTTCCACATTGCCGGATAGATGCCAGTGTTGTAGCTGTAGTGGAACAACTTGGCTAGGGGCGCGGCTAGTTCTCGAGCACAGGTCTTCGGTACCATTGCAGGAATATTGTCAGGGTCAATAGCCTTTGCAGTATCCAGTGCCTTCAGCCATTTCTTGATATCACACGGGGTGTATTGAATTTGCTGAAGTCTGGCATCTGATGCTGGGGACCTTAGGAGGAGGCTGAGATGGATCATCCACTCGACAATGCTAGCTGAAGATGGTTGTAAGTGCTTCAGCCTTTTCTTTTGCATTCACATGCTATGCTCTGCCATCATTCTGGATGAGGATGTTCGTGGAGCCTCCTCCTCCCGTTTTTTGTTTCATTAGGTTTGTTATGGTAGACACAGAGAAGATGTTTCCACTTATGGGGTTGACCGGAACTTGGCACCATCAATATAAGATAGCCACTAATAAATCCAATAGGGAATTCAGGAGAAGCTTCTTTACCCAGAGAGTGGTGAGAATGTGGAACTCACTACCACAGGGAGTGGTTGAGGTGAATAGTATCGATACATTTAAGGGGAAGCTGGATAAACACATGATGGAGAAAGGAATAGAAGGATATGGTGATAGGGGGAGATGAAGAGGGAGGGAGGAGATTTGAGCATACCATGGATTGAGGACCAGTTGTGATAAATAATAATAAACAAATAAATATATAAAATAAAAAGGTCAGCTCATCAGGCTCACCTGGCTCAGCCGGCCAGCCAAGAGAAAAATACAACCTCCTGTCAAGCATGCAGCACCCTTCAATGTAAACTGAGGGACATCCAAAATGACTGGTGTATCGCACTTGTGGAAAAACTCAACTATACTGGCAACGTAAGAAGTTTCTATGAAGCACTAAAATCTGTCTATGGACCAGCACATCAAACCCAAAACCCCCTGAGGAGCGCCGATGACAAGACCCTACACACCGACAAGGAGTCAGTCCTGGATCGCTGGTCAGAGCACTTTGAAACTCTCTTCAGCACCAAGTGCACAGTGCATGATACTGTCATCAATTGCATCAAACAGCTTGTCAAAGAAGAACTGGATGAGGGCCCAACCCTGGAGGAAACTGTGACCGCCATCAACCAGATGAAGAACAAAGCTCCTGGAGCTTATGGAATTCCACCCGATGCTTTGAAGCATGGTGTCCCTGCCCTATACACCAAGCTCCATGAGTTTTTCAAGGCCTGCTGGGAGCAGAGCAGGATTCCATGGGATCTTCGTGATGTTGTTATCATCACCTTGTACAAAAACAAAGGAGAAAAATCAGACTGCTGCAACTACTGTGGGATCACCCTCTTTTCTATTGCTGGGAAGATCCTGGCTGGAATACTTCTGAACAGGCTTGTGTCTACCATTGCAGAAGAAAACCTCCCAGAGAGCCAGTGTAGTTTCAGAGCAAACAGAGGCACCACAGACATGGTATGTGCACTCAGACAATTACAAGAAAAGTGTTGTGAGCAACACAAAGGCCTGTACGTCATGTTCACAGACCTCACCAAGGTTTTCGACACTGAGCAGAGATGGACTTTGGAAAATCCTGAAACTTGGATGCCCACCCAGGTTCCTGGCCATGGTGAAGCAGTTTCACCAAAATCAGAATGGACAAGTCAAGCAAAACAGCGACCTCTCAAGTCCCTTCTGTATCTCCAATGGTGTGAAGCAGGGACCTGTGCTGGCCCCGACCCTTTTCATCATCTTTTTCAGCATGGTGCTGCAGCAGGCAATGGAAGACCTTAAGGAGGGAGTTTACATATTTTCCGGACTGATGGAGGCCTTTTCAGCCTCAGGCGTTTTCAGGCTCACACAAAGACACAAGAAAAACTCATCCATGAACTTCTTTTCGCCGATGACTGTGTTCTCCTGGCCCACAGTCAGTCAGACCTGCAACGTAGAACAACACAGTTTTCCGAGGTGGCGCAACTCTTCAGACTAAAAATCAGTTTAAAGAAACCGAATCCTGCATCAGTCTGCACCAAAGAGGAATAGAGACCATCAAGCATTGTCACCAAGGGAACTGAGCTGAAAGCTGTAAAGCAATTTACTTATTTGGGGAGCGTCATCTCATTTGATGCCACCATAGACAAGGAAGTGGACAATAGGCTTTCAAAAGCAAACAGAACATTCGGCAGACTGTACAAACACGTTCAAATGAAAGCATCTTACAACTCTAGCTCTGTCGGAGAATCAGTACTGAGGGAGTGCTGCACTGTCAGAGGGGCAGTTTTGAGGGTGTGCTACACTGTCAGAGGGGCAGTACTGAGGGAGTGCTGCACTGTCTGAGGGGCAGTACTGAGGGAGTGCTGCACTGTCAGAGGGGTAGTATTGAGGGAGTGCTGCACTGTCAGAGGGGCAGTATTGAGGGAGTGCTGCACTGTCAGAGGGGCAGTACTGAGGGAGTGCTGCACTGTCAGAGGGGCAGTATTGAGGGAGTGCTGCACTGTCAGGGGCAGTATTGAGGGAGTGCTGCACTGTCAGAGGGGCAGTTTTGAGGGTGTGCTACACTGTCAGAGGGGCAGTACTGAGGGAGTGCTGCACTGTCTGAGGGGCAGTACTGAGGGAGTGCTGCACTGTCAGAGGGGTAGTATTGAGGGAGTGCTGCACTGTCAGAGGGGCAGTATTGAGGGAGTGCTGCACTGTCAGAGGGGCAGTACTGAGGGAGTGCTGCACTGTCAGAGGGGCAGTATTGAGGGAGTGCTGCACTGTCAGGGGCAGTATTGAGGGAGTGCTGCACTGTCAGAGGGGCAGTACTGAGGGAGTGCTGCACTGTCAGAGGGGTAGTACTGAGGGAGTGCTGCACTGTCAGAGGGTCAGTACTGAGGGAGTGCTGGACTGTCGGAGGGGCAGTATTGAGGGAGTGCTGCACTGTCAGAGGGGCAGTATTGAAGGAGTGCTGCACTGTCAGAGAGTCAGTACTGAGGGAATGCTGCACTGTCAGAGGGGCAGTACTGAGGGAGTGCTGCACTGTCAGAGGGGCAGTATTGAGGGAGTGCTGCACTGTCAGAGGGGCAGTACTGAGGGAGTGCTGCACTGTCAGAGGGGTAGTACTGAGGGTGTGTTGCATTGTCGGGGGGGCAGTACTGAGGGAGTGCTGCACTGTCAGAGGGGCAGTTTTGAGTGAGTGCTGCACTGTCAGAGGGTCAGTACTGAGGGAGTGCTGCACTGTCAGAGGGGCAGTACTGAGGGAGTGCTGCACTGTCGGAGGGTCAGTACTGAGGGAGTGCTGCACTGTCAGAGGGGCAGTACTGAGGGAGTGCTGCAATGTCAGAGGGGCAGTACTGAGGGAGTGCTGTACAGTCGGAGGGTCAGTACTGAGGGAGTGCTGCATTGTTGGAGGGTCAGTACTGAGGGAGCACTGCACTGTTGGAGGGCCAGTTCTGAGGGAGCAGTCCACTGTCGGGGGGTCAGTAAAGGGGGGAGTGCTGCATTGTCGAAGGGTCAGTACTGAGGGAATGCTGCACTGTCAGAGGGCCGTATTAAGAGAGCACCACACTGTTGGGGGATCAGTACTAAGGGAGGTTTGCACTGCTGCAGGTGCCATCCTTTGGACAAGACGTTATACCAAGTCCCCATCTCTCCTCTCAAGTGGATGTAAAAGATTCCAAGACACTATTTCAAAGACGAGTGGGAGAGGTGTGGACAATATTTATCTTTCATTTTTAACATTATTAAAAAAGTGGATTTGTTGGCTCGTTATCACATTGCCATGAGTGGGATCTTGCTCTGTGCAAATTGCTGACTTTAAAATTCTCATCCTTGTTTTCAAATCCATCCATACCTCCAACTCTCCCTATCTCTGTAACCTCCTCCAACTCTCCCTATCTCTGTAACCTCCTCCAACTCTCCCGATCTCTGTAACCTCCTCCAACTCTCCCTATCTCTGTAACCTCCTCCAACTCTCCCTATCTCTGTAACCTCCTCCAACTCTCCCTATCTCTGTAACCTCCTCCAACTCTCCCTATCCCTGTAACCTCCTCCAACTCTCCCTATCTCTGTAATCTCCTCCAACTCTCCCGATCTCTGTAACCTCCTCCAACTCTCCCTATCTCTGTAACCTCCTCCAACTCTCCCTATCTCTGTAACCTCCTCCAACTCTCCCTATCTCTGTAACCTCCTCCAACTCTCCCTATCCCTGTAACCTCCTCCAACTCTCCCTATCTCTGTAATCTCCTCCAACTCTCCCGATCTCTGTAATCTCCTCCAACTCTCCCTATCTCTGTAATCTCCTCCAACTCTCCCTATCTCTGTAACCTCCTCCAACGCTCCCTATCTCTGTAATCTCCTCCAACTCTCCCTATCTCTGTAACCTCCTCCAACTCTCCCTATCTCTGTAACCTCCTCCAACTCTCCCTATCTCTGTAACCTCCTCCAACTCTCCCTATCTCTGTAACCTCCTCCAACTCTCCCTATCTCTGTAACCTCCTCCAACTCTCCCTATCTCTGTAACCTCCTCCAACTCTCCCTATCTCTGTAACCTCCTCCAACTCTCCCTATCTCTGTAACCTCCTCCAACTCTCCCTATCTCTGTAATCTCCTCCAACTCTCCCGATCTCTGTAATCTCCTCCAACTCTCCCTATCTCTGTAATCTCCTCCAACTCTCCCTATCTCTGTAACCTCCTCCAACGCTCCCTATCTCTGTAATCTCCTCCAACTCTCCCTATCTCTGTAACCTCCTCCAACTCTCCCTATCTCTGTAACCTCCTCCAACTCTCCCTATCTCTGTAACCTCCTCCAACTCTCCCTATCTCTGTAACCTCCTCCAACTCTCCCTATCTCTGTAACCTCCTCCAACTCTCCCTATCTCTGTAACCTCCTCCAACTCTCCCTATCTCTGTAACCTCCTCCAACTCTCCCTATCTCTGTAACCTCCTCCATCTCCCCCTATCTCTGTAATCTCCTCCATCTCTCCCTATCTCTGTAACCTCCTCCAACTCTCCCTATCTCTGTAACCTCCTCCAACTCTCCCTATCTCTGTAACCTCCTCCAACTCTCCCTATCTCTGTAATCTCCTCCAACTCTCCCTATCTCTGTAACCTCCTCCAACTCTCCCTATCTCTGTAACCTCCTCCAACTCTCCCTATCTCTGTAACCTCCTCCAACTCTCCCTATCTCTGTAACGTCCTCCAACTCTCCCTATCTCTGTAATCTCCTCCAACTCTCCCTATCTCTGTAACCTCCTCCAACTCTCCCTATCTCTGTAACCTCTCCAACTCTCCCTATCTCTGTAACCTCCTCCAACTCTCCCTATCTCTGTAACCACCTCCAACTCTCCCTATCTCTGTAACCTCCTCCAACTCTCCCTATCTCTGTAACCTCCTCCAACTCTCCCTATCTCTGTAACCTCCTCCAACTCTCCCTATCTCTGTAACGTCCTCCAACTCTCCCTATCTCTGTAACCTCCTCCAACTCTCCCTATCTCTGTAACCTCCTCCAACTCTGCCTAACTCTGTAACCTCCTCCAACTCTGCCTAACTCTGTAACCTCCTCCAACTCTCCCTATCTCTGTAACCTCCTCCAACTCTCCCTATCTCTGTAACCTCCTCCAACTCTGCCTAACTCTGTAACCTCCTCCAACTCTCCCTATCTCTGTAACCTCCTCCAACTCTCCCTATCTCTGTAACCTCCTCCAACTCTCCCTATCTCTGTAACCTCCTCCAACTCTCCCTATCTCTGTAACCTCCTCCAACTCTCCCTATCTCTGTAACCTCCTCCAACTCTCCCTATCACTGTAATCTCCTCCAACTCTCCCTATCTCTGTAATCTCCTCCAACTCTCCCTATCTCTGTAACCTCCTCCAACTCTCCCTATCTCTGTAACCTCCTCCAACTCTCCCTATCTCTGTAATCTCCTCCAACTCTCCCCATCTCTGTAACCTCCTCCAACTCTCCCTATCTCTGTAACCTCCTCCAACTCTCCCTATCTCTGTAACCTCCTCCAATTCTCCCTATCTCTGTAATCTCCTCCAACTCTCCCTATCTCTTTAACCTCCTCCAACTCTGCCTAACTCTGTAATCTCCTCCAACTCTCCCTATCTCTGTAATCTCCTCCAACTCTCCCTATCTCTGTAATCTCCTCCAACTCTCCCTATCTCTGTAACCTCCTCCAACTCTCCCTATCTCTGTAATCTCCTCCAATTCTCCCCATCTCTGTAACCTCCTCCAACTCTCCCCATCTCTTTAACCTCCTCCAACTCTGCCTAACTCTGTAACCTCCTCCAACTCTCCCTATCTCTGTAATCTCCTCCAACTCTCCCTATCTCTGTAACCTCCTCCAACTCTCCCTATCTCTGTAACCTCCTCCAACTCTCCCTATCTCTGTAATCTCCTCCAGCCCTGCAACCTTTCGAGATCTCTACACTCCTCCAATTCTGACCTCTTAGGCATGCCTTTATTCCACCATTGGCGGCCGTGCCTTCATCTACCTGGGCCCTAACCTCTGGAATTCCCTCCATAAACCTCTCTACCTCTCTCTCTTAGATGCTGGGAGGATGTTTCCCCTCATGGGAGAATCTAGAACTAGGGATCACAGTTTAAAAATAAGGGGTCTCCCATTTAAGATGGAGATGAGGAGGAATTTCTTCTCTCAAAGGGTCATTAGTCTTTGGAATTCTCTTCCCCAGAGAGCAGTGGAGGCTGGATCATTGAATATTTTCAAGGCTGAGTTTGAAGATTTTGATCTGCAAGGGAGTCGAGGGTTATGGGGGGCAGGCAGGAAAGTGGAGTTAAGGCCACAATCAGATCATCCATGATCTTATTGAATAGGGAGCAGGTTTGGGTGGCTGAATGACCTACACCTGCTCCCATTTCTTATGATCCTCTTTTAAGACACTCCTTAAAACCTTCCTCTTTGGCCAATCTTTGGTCACCTGCCCTAATATCTTCTCATGTGGCTCACTGTCAAATTCTGTTAGTTAATGCTCCTGTGAAGTGGCTTGGGATGGTTTGGTACATTAGAGGAGCTATACAAATACAAGTATCGTGGTTGCTGTGGGTATTTTGAACCATAACTGCACTGCTAAGTGTTTTGCATTCAAATGGACAGACACTGGGCTATATTTTCCAATGGGTAATGTGCAGTTTACGATTACTGTCTGTGCTTGATCTGCATTGTTCCCTGCAGTGTTTTCGACCAGCTTCTAATCTGTTTGCTTTAAACCCAGTGGCTAAGCAACTTGACCAATAATCTGATTTCAAACCCCATTACAGGAAGGTTGAGAATTTGAAGTCAGCCCTTTATAAAAACTGGAAATAAAAAGCTGGTACGAGTACGAGTGACCATGAATCTGTTAGATTGTCTTCGCAACATAACGAGTTCACTAATGTCCTTCCGGGAAGGAAATCAGCCGTCCTTACCCAGTCTGTTTGATATGTAACTCCATTCCCACACCATTGTGGCTGACTGCAGTGGCTCAAGAAGGCCCACCAGCAATAAATGTCAACATTACCAATGATGCCCACATCACGAGAATGAAAGAAAACATATCTCTATTGTAGTCATAGAATCATAGAATGATACAGCACAGAAGGAGTCCATTCGGCCCATCGTGCCTGTGCCAGCTCTTTGAAAGAGCTATCCAATTAGTCCCACTCCCCTTCTCTTTGCCCATAGTCCTGTAAAATTTTCTCCCCTTCAAATATTTATCCAATTCCCTTTTGAAAGTTATTATTGAATCTGCTTCCACCGCCCTTTCAGGCAGCGCGTTCCAGATCACAACAACTCACTGTGTAAAAAAAATGTTTCCTCATGTTTTTATTCAGTTTTCAAATCAACCTTGCCCCAGCCGTCATAAACATAAAGATTCAATATCTCATTTAGTTCAGCTCTGTTTTTTTTAGTAATTATTTAGCTGTATGGGGCAGATGCTGTTCCTTCATTAACGTTCATTGTGAAAAACTATTTATCACTTACCTCGTGAGCATTGCTCTTAATTGGTGATTCTCAACGAGTCGGGTGGTGAAAAATCAGAATTCTTTTTTTGCTTTTCAGGGACAAGGTGATAAGATGTAATAAACACTTTCATAATTTTTCAACATGATTCATATTTACCCATTGTGTGTCTTGCTTGCGGAAGAATTAAGAGAATTACAAAGCATTTGTACTTATCTAGTTTTCCCTTAAATGCATCCAGGCTATTTGCCTCAAATACTTGTGGTAGCGAGTTCCACATTCTCACCACTCTCTCAGGAATGACGTTTCTCCTGAATTAGTGACAATCTCAGGATCATAGAAATTTACTGGAAAAGGAGGCCATTGGTTCCATCAAAAAAGAGCAATGCAGTTTAATCCCACTTTGCAGTTCTTGGTACGTAGCCGCGCAGGTTACGGCACGTGCAGGGCAAATCCACGTTTTCTTTTAAATTCAATGAGGGTTTCTGCCTCGACCACCCTTTCAGGCAAACATGGGAACTAAGGTCCTTAGAACTGGGTATTAATCAAGTGGAGCGCCTCAGAACTGTTTCCAGAGCTTTTTCCATGAATTGATTCTCATGCAGATTACATAAAGGATCACCCAGGCAACAAGAGCCACATTTTAGTCTGGTGAAGCTAGTGACAAGAATGCTTTGTATGTAACTTTTACACATTTATCAGAAAAAACAAGATCAGCATGACATTCTGCGTGCATTTGTCGACCGCATGTTCTTTGCACCAGCCAACACTTCTCACTGATGGCCCATTGGTAATTTTGTAAAGATTGTAACCAGCAACAAATGGCATGACCAATCTTCCCACAAAATACTGAAAATAACAAACATGACCATTCTGACTGATAAAATTAGGTAGTTATTTGGAAATATTGCAAGCTCTTTAATTTTTGATTCATTTCCTGACATTCTCAGACAACCAGCAGTTTACATCTCTTGATTTTGTTAGAAAGAAGCCTCCATTTGGGTTGGTAGATCTGAATTCCATCAAATAATGCAAACAATGAGACAGTTGCTATCATTGCATTAAACAAATAAGTAGGATATATGGGATTTAAACAGGCCACTTGGCCCAACCAGTTCATACTGGCATTTATGCTCCACTCGAGCCTCCTCCTATTTCTCCTCATCTAAATCTATCATCGTAACCCTCTATTTCCTTCTCCCTCATATGCTTGACTAACTTCCTCTTGAATGTATCTCCACTATTCACCTCAACCACTCCCTGTGGTAGCGAGTTCCACATTCTCACCACTCTCTGGGTAAAGAAGTTTCATCTGAATACTCTGTTGGATTTCTTGGTGACTATCTTATACTGATGGCCTCTAGTTATGCTCCTCCCCACAAGAGAAAACATTCTCTCTGTACCCACTCTATCAATACCTTTCATAATTTTAAAGACCTCTATGAGGTCACCCCTCAGCTTTCTACTTTCAAGAGAAAAAAGACCCAACATATTCATCCTTTCTTAATAGGTATACCCACGCATTTCTGGTATCATCCTTACAAATCTTCTCTGTACTTTCTCTAGTGCCTCGATATCCTTTTTATGATATGTTGACCAGAACTGCATACTGTACGCTAAGTGTGGTCTAACCAAGGTTCAATACAGGTTTGGCACAACTTCCCTACTTTTCAATTCTATCTTTCTAGAAATAAAGCCTAGTGTTCGGGTTGTTTTTTTATGGCCTTGCTAACCTGTGGTGCAACTTTTAGTAATTAAATAGTCACTTGGTAGTACAGAACTTGAGTATGGCTGAAAAAAGAGACATGCTGTCGAAGCTTTTTGTCTTGCATTCATCAGGACAGACGCAAGAACGCCAAAATTTCAAAGGGCGCAACAATTTATACTGCATGAGAAAGGGGTGCTGATTGGTTGGCAAGTCGACTCAGATTGGTCGAGGCATTGCCAAGGAGAATGCACCAGGGAACTACTGTCCCCTACGCTTTTGTTTAATTCAATAAAGGTGCGAGGTCTGGAGATATTCCTCAGAACACAATGTTTAACGTAAAATGTGATTCCGCGATTGGACAGCACTTACTGAACAATGCTAAGAATTACACTAATAACCAATTTAAGATTATCAGTCGGGCTCACAATGTGGCTCACTTATACTTGCTAGAAGCTACATATATTCATACACAGGGACCTGTCCTCTGCAGCAAAAGGAACATTTCCAGGCTATCTGTTATTGAACTTCATTTGCCAATTATTTTCCCATTCTGCAAGTTTATTAAGGTTTGTGTAAGGTAGATGGGGAGAAATTGTTCCTACTCGTGAAAGGATCAAGAACGAGAGGGCACAAGTTTAAGGTAATCGGCAAAAGAAGCAATAGTGAAGTGAGGAAAAACTTCTTCACGCAACAAGTGGTTAGGATCTGGAATGCACTGCCAGAGAGTGCAGTGGAGGAAGATTCAATAGAGGTATTCAAAAGGGAATTAGATAGTTACCTGAAAAGGAAGAATATACAGGGTTATCAGGAGAAGGGGGGGGAATGGCACTAGGTGAATTGCTCACTCGGAGAACTGGAACAGACACGATGGGCTGAATGGCCTCCTTCTGTGCTGTAATGATTCTGTGATTACTCCTGTAATTTGTTGCTGTCCTCCTCAGTATTGACTATCCCAGCCACAATTTGGTGTCATCTGCAAATTTAGAAATTGTGTTTTTGATTCCAAAGTTCAAAATATGAATGTAAATTGTGAACAGCAGTGACCCAGCACTGATCCTTATGGAATACCACTTTCCACTTTCTACTACTCTAAATAACTACTCGTTACTCCCACTCTCTGCTTTCTGTTTTGAAGCCAGCTCACAATTCATTCTGCCACTTGTCCCTGACTCTGACTGTATTCATTAGGCTATTTTAGGGCACCTTATCAAAGGCCTTTTGAAAATCTAGATAAGTGGTATCTACTGCATTACCATTGTCTACTTTCTCTGTTACCTCTCAAAAAAAGCAGAAAGGTTGGTCAAGCAAGATTTTCCCTTTTAAAATCCATGCTGACTCTTTGTTATATTTTTCCTTTCTAGATGTTCTATTCTTTCATTTAGTAAGGATTCCATCATTTTTCCTACCACCAATGTTAATCTGACTGGTCTATAATTTCTTGGGCATGTTCTGTCCCTTTCTTAAGTATAGGAATTACATTAGCTGTCCACCAGTCCTCTGGCACGAAATCTTTTTCTAACAAATTATTAAATATGTGTAGTAATCCATCTGCTATCTCTTCCTCAGATTCTTTGAAAATGAATGGATACATTCCATCCGGACCAGGGGCTTTATCCTCATTGAGTTTGATTAGTCTAGTCAATATGTCCCTTTTTTTATTTTAAATGCACGTTTCTCATTACTCATCTCATCATTCAATGTCATGTCTACCTGTTCTACCCTGACTGGTAAATACTGAAGTGAAATAATTATTTAATATTTCTGTCATCTCTCGATCGTTAACTGTGGTATTATTCTGTCTATCCCTTAATAGTTCTATTTCCATCCCAGCCTTCCTTTTTTAATTAATGTGCCTGGAAAATATTTCACTATTTTGTTTTATGTTCCTAGATAAATTAATTTCATGGTTCCTCTTTGCCTTTCTAATTTTTTTTTGGACTTTTTTTTATTCATTCATGGGATGTGGGCGTCGCTGGCAAGGCCAGCATTTATTGCCCATCCCTAATTGCCCTTGAGAAGGTGGTGAGCTGCCTTCTTGAACCACTACAGTCCATGTGGGATAGGTACACCCACAGTGCTGTTAGGAAGGGAGTTCCAGGATTTTGACCCAGCGACAGTGAAGGAACGGTGATATAGTTCCAAGTCAGAATGGTGTGTGGCTTGGAAGGGAACTTGCAGGTGGTGGTGTTCCCATGTATTTGCTGCCCTTGTCCTTCTAGTTGGTAGAGGTCGCGGGTTTGGAAGATGCTGTCTAAGGAGCCTTGGTGAGTTGCTGCAGTGCATCTTGTAGATGGTACACACTGCTGCCACTGTGCGTCGGTGGTGGAGGGAGTGAATGTTTGTGGATGGGGTGCCAATCAAGTGGGCTGCTTTGTCCTGGATGGTGTCGAGCTTCTTGAGTGTTGTTGGAGCTGCACCCATCCAGGCAAATGGAGAGTATTCCATCACACTCCTGCCTTGTGCCTTGTCGATGGTGGACAAGCTTTGGGGAGTCAGGAGGTGAGTGACCCGCCTCAGGATTCCTAGCCTCTGACCTGCTCTTGTAACCACGGTATTTATATGGCTACTCCAGTTCAGTTTCTGGTCTTAAGGTAGCCCCTTATCGCCTTTCCTTCAGCACCGTTCCTATCTCTTTGGATTCTCTCTTATGCATTCCTGTGCTGTCTATGTACTTCACAAATGTCTTTATGTCTTTTTTCATCCATGGAATCTCACTAGTGTTTAGTTTGTTCTTTCCTTTTAGTGGAATATATTTTTCCTGCACTATTTTTCCTGCACTAAACACCATTTTAAATGTTTCCCATTGTTGTTCTACATTGTTGTTTGCCAATATTGTTGCATGTTTATTGGGCAGTCTGCAGCACACTTCAGAATGACCACGAACTTCACCCGTCACTTGTGATTCATTGGCGTTACAATGAGTTGTAAAACACAACAGCACCCATGACTGGGACCAATGCACTCTGATGTATCTGTGCTGCAGGCAAGTCATTCACCTGCTCTATAACTTGGGCTGGATTTTCTGTACCCGCCACCAGGAATGGCGGTGGGTGAAAAAATGGCAGCCTGCACACCGCCATGCCGCCGTGATTTTCCTCACCTGGCCATGCTAATGATCCACTTGGGCCGCTCCACCCCACCCAATCATGTGGAGGGGGCGGGCTCTCCAACGCAGGCAATGGCATCAGATACCTGTGTGCGGGTACCATTTTTAAATGGCAGCCAGCA
This sequence comes from Heterodontus francisci, assembly GCF_036365525.1. Classification (NCBI taxonomy): domain Eukaryota; kingdom Metazoa; phylum Chordata; class Chondrichthyes; order Heterodontiformes; family Heterodontidae; genus Heterodontus; species Heterodontus francisci. Next base: position 5,708,985 of record NC_090378.1, on the reverse strand, counting down.
AATTTACATTTTTAAGATGATACACCCCATACTCTTCTGATCAAAAATCTATCACCCCTTTCCCACCCCCAAATACCAATAAAAATCGTTATTTCCCCTCTTTCCACCCCCCCCCCCCCCCCCCAAACACTTACCTTCCACACTTGACCTTTCTCCCCACAAACTGAACAAATTGCAGAGGTCATCCCTTCCCACCTTCCCCTACACGAATGATGAAAATTTGACTCCCCCCCCCGACTAAAAATCTTAAGATCCCCACTTCCCCACCACTGCAGCACCTGTTTACCCCAGATGGGAAAGTGAATCTGATTGGGCATAGTCAACATGGATTTATGAATGGGAAATCATGTTTGATGAACCTTTTGGAGTTTTTTGAGGATGTTACTAACAGAATTGATAAAGGGGAGTTGCTGGATGTAGTATACTTAAGGCTTTTGATAAAGTCCCCCACAGAAGGTTGGTTCGCAAAATTGAAGCACCTAGGATAGGAGGTAATATACTGGTTTGGATTAAGGATTGGTTAACAGGCAAAAAGCAGAGAGTAGGAATAAACGGGTCATTCTCGCGTTGGCAGGCTGTGACTAGTGGGTACCGCAGGGATCAGTGCTTGGGCCCCAGCTGTTCACAATATATATCAATGACTTGAATGTGGGGACAATTGTAATATTTCCAAGTTTGCGGATGACACAGAGCTAGGTGGGAATGTGTGTTGTGAGGAAGATGCAAAGTGGCTTCAAGGGGATTTGGACAGACCTGGTGAGTGGGTAAGGACATGGCAAATGGAATATAATGTGGAAAAATGTGAGGTTATCCACTTTGGTAGGAGGAATAGATGTGCAGAGTATTTCTTAAATGGTAAGAGGTTAGAAAGTGTAGATGTACAAAGGGACCTGGGTGTCCTTGTCAATAAGTCACTGAAAGCTAACATGCAGATGCAGCAAGCAATTAAGAAGGCTAATGGTATGTTGGCCTTTATCGCAAGAGGATTTGAGTACAGGAGTAGTGAAATCTTGCTTCTATTGTGTAGAACCTTGGTTAGACTGCATCTGGAGTACTGGGTGCAGATTTGGTCACCTTACCTTAGGAAGGATATTATTGCCATAGAGGGAGTGCAATGAAGGTTCACCAGACTTGTTCCTGGGATGGCGGGACTGTGCTATGAAGAGAGATTGGGGAAACTGGGCCTGTATTGTCTAGAGTTTCGAAGAATGAGAGGTGATCTCATTGAAACCTACAAAATACTGAAAGGGATAGACAGGGTAGATGCAGGTCAGACGTTTCCCTGGTTGGGGAATCTAGAACCAGGGGAAATAATTTTAAAATAAGGGGGAAGCCACTTAGGACAGAGATGAGGAAAATTTCTTTACTCAGCGGGTTGTGAATCTTTGGAATTCTCTACCCCAGAGGGCTGTGGAAGCTCAGTCATTGAGTATGTTTAAAGTAGAGATTGACAGATTTCTAAATACAAATGACAGAAAGGGATATGGGGGTAGTGTGGGGAAAAAGACATTGAAGTAGATGATCAGCCATGATCATATTGAATGGGAGGGCAGGCTCGATGGGCTGAATGGCCTACCCCTGTTCCTATGTTCCTAAGGCGTTTGAGTTCGGCTGCCGCTCGGAAGATCACGGCCCAAGGGTAAGATTGGAGTTAATTTTATTCAAATGTATGCATTGTGGTAATTTGAATATTTTAATTTGGGTTCCGTCATCCAGCGGCGGAGGGGCTTCGTGGAGGGCCGCAGTCCGAACGATCTTCCCGTCCCCCCACCATGGAGCCCGACGTTGGGAGCTTAGTAAAATCCCAGCGTACTTGTTCACTCAAAGATTGTCTTCGTCATGAGCACAAATGGAAATGAAGGTTGCTGGAGCCTGTGGCAGAAGTAGATGATTAGCATAACATAAATTAATGAATAGTCCACACATTCACATCCAATAATATAAATAATTCATTGTAATTATCTTCAACACATTCTATCAAAAGAATGTGCCGTTTCATAATATGCTTAGACTAATAAGCTATTTAATAACGTATTAATTATTAATGTGCAATATTATACCATCATCGTAAATCTTTACTAAATATGAAATATGAAATATAAATATATAAAGGAAGATGGTTGTGGTTGTTGGAGGTCAATCATCTGAGCTCCAGGACATCACTGCAGGAGTTCCTCAGGGTAGTGTCCGAGGCCCAACCATTTTCAGCTGCTTCATCAATGACCTTCCTTCAATCATAAAGTCAGAAGTGGGGATGTTTGCTGATGATTATACAATGTTCAGCACCATTCGCGACTCCTCAGGTACAGAAGCAACCCATGTCCAGATGCAGCAAGATCTGAACATCATCCAGGCTTGGGCTGATGAGTGACAAGTAACATTTGCGCCACGTAAGTGCCAGACAATGACCATCTCCAACAAGAGAGAATCTTACCATTTCCTCTTAATATTCAATAGCATTACGATTGCTGAATCCCCCACTATCAACATCCTGGGGGTGACCATTGACCAGAAACTGAACTGGACCAACCACATAAATACTGTGGCTACAAGAGCAGGTCAGAGCCTGGGAATTCTGTGGCATGTAACTCACCTCCTGTCTCCCCAAAGCCCATCCACAAGGCACAAGTCAGGAGGGTGATGGAATACTCTCCACTTGCCAGGATGGGTGCAGCTCCAACAACACTCAAGAAGCTTGACATCATCCAGGGCAAAGCAGCCCGCTTGATTGGCACCCCATCTACAAACATTCACTCCCTCCACCACCGACGCACAGTAGCAGCAGTGTGTACCATCTACAAGATGCACTGCAGCAACATGCCAAGGCTCATTAGACAGCACCTTCTAAACCCATGACCTCTAACACCTAGAAGGAAAATGGCAGCAGATGATGGGAACACCACTACCTGCAAGTTCACCTCCAAGACACACACCATCCTGACTAGGAACTATATCACCGTTCCTTCACTGTCGCTGGGTTAAAATCCTGAAACTCCCTTCCTAACAGCACTGTGGGTGTACCTACCCCACATGGACTGCAGCGGTTCAAGAGGGCATCTCACCACCACCTTCTCAAGGGCAATTAGGGATGGGCAATAAATGCTGGCCTTGTCAGTGATGCCCACATCCCATGAATGAATAATAAAGAAAATCTTGTACATACATTTCAGACTCGGGATTTGCATTGTAACTAGTCTGTAATGTGCTGACACCACAGTGAACAACATGCAGAATCTAATGACTTTTTATTCACTTCTTATCCAATCTCTTAAGTGTCTCAAAGCAGTTCACGTAATTACTTACATGGAAGTGCAATGATTTATTATATAGGCAAAACTGGTATCCATTTGGCAACAGAAACATCCAGCAAGCAGCAAGATTGACAGTCAGATTGTTTACTTATTTGTGCTGTCTTACATTTGCCACCCGGTCCACCAGTACCTCGATTTTAAAATTCTCATCCTTATGTTAAAATCCCTCCATGTCCTCGCCCTTCCCTCTCTCTGTAACTCCCTACAACCCTACAACCCTCCGACATCCCTGTGCTTCTCCAACTCCCTTCACTCCATCATTGACGGCCATGTCTTCAACCTCTGGACCCTAAGCTCTGGAGTTCCCTTGCGAAACCGCTCCGCCTCTCTATCTCTCTTTCCTCCATTCAGATACTGCTTAAAAGCTACCTCTTTGACTAAGCGTTCATCACCTTTCCTAAGATCTCCTTAGCAAAGAAGGCAAGAGAATGCACAATAAATGGTCAGATACTGAGAAGTGTAGAGATACAGAAGAACCTTGGAGTGTATGACCATAGACCACTGAAGGTAGCAGGACAGGTAGTTAAGAAGGCAAATGGGATGCTTTCCTTTATTGGCTGAAGCACAGAGTACGGAGTGTGGAATCCCACACCTCAGCACCTACAGGCAATGGTTGCAATGGTGGTCCCATGGGCCATCGATCTGGTCAGGGGGTAATAATTCCCGTTCCTCCAGCCTGGGTATTCTGCTTGGGGAGGTAACTTCACCATTTCCGAAGTTAAGGAGGTTGTGGGCGGTCGCCACCTCATAGCAGATGTGATGTACAATAATGCTCCGCTCCGGTTAATCAACGTGTACTCCCTGGTTCAATGCAGCGAGCGGCTGACTAGTCCTCTAGCATCTCCCACTGCTGCTGGCAACGTCCAGGCCGGTCATTCTAGGCGGTGACTGCAACTGCATCATTGCTGCAGCTGGATGATCCAGCAGTGATGACAGCAAACTGGACGCTACGTCCAGAGTCCTAATGGAAACAGTAAAAGATGCCGAACTGCACGATGTCTTCAGTAAACCTGCAGACGGAGCGCAGCGTAGACACACATGGTCAAGATCGGACGGGTCTGCCCGTTCCAGGATTGACTTCCTGTTTGTGTCCTGTGCTGTCATGGTCAGATCCATCAACGTCAAGCCGGTGTTCTTCTCTGACCACTGCCTCTTACTGGCCGACTGTCACTTACAGGATGACCAGCGGGTTGGCAGGGGGATATGGAAGCTCAATGTGACACTGCTGACCCCAGAGAACGTTGTGGAACTCAAAAGGGATTACAAAGCTTGGAGAACAATGAAACCCCTCTTTGAGTCTCCAGTTCACTGGTGGGAGGCGATCAAGGTGAACAACAAGAGGTTCTTTATCTTCAAAGGTGTTCCGAGGGCGAGAGAGAGACAGAGGGAAATGTCCCGACTCCAGAAAAGTATGCAGAATCTGCTCCGGCTGCAGTCGATGGGGACGAGGTCAAGGAGGACCTCCAAGAGGTGAAGAGCCAGCAGGCCTCGCTCTTTGCCATGGAGGCCTCCAAGATCATCTTCCGGTCTGTTGAGCAGGATGACGTGTTTGCATTACTTCTTCCAAAAGGTACACAGAGAGAGCTCTGTGATCAGCAGCCTGAAGGAAGAGGATGACTCGGTAACATCTTTGCAGTCCGACATACTAACGATCAGCAAATCCTTTTATGTTGGCTGTACAACCTGAAGCCCACAGACAGCACGGCTTCCCAGTCCTTCCTGTCATCTATCATGGAGGTCTTAGATGACAGCATATGGGAGAGACTGGACAAACCGCTAACTCTAGATTAGCTGACAAACGCTGTCAGGTCCTTCGAGACGAGTAAAACTCCCGGAAGCGATGGCTTACCGGTTGAGTTGTATTCAGTTCTGTGGGACTGGATTGGCCCAGACCTGCAGGAAGTATACAAGAGTATGCTTCTGGCCGGCAGCATGTTAGAATCCATAAGGAAAGGCATCATCACCCTCATCCACAAGCGGAAGGGGGAGAGGGCGGAAATCAGAAATTGACGGCCCATCTCACTGCTTAATGTTGACTACAAGATTCTGTCCAAAGTCATAGCCAGTCGAGTCAAGTCTGCCCTGGAATTGGTGATTCACCCTGATCAGACCTGTACTGTACCCGGCAGGAAGATCTCTGACAAAATATCGGTAGAAGCAGAGAGTGGAGGCAATGGATAAGGTGCAAATTGAGAGGGGGGTGGGGGGGCGGTACTAAAAGGGCTGGCTATGCTTAGGGTAGATAAGTCACCTGCCCGGTTCACCCGGATCAGACCTGTACTGTACCCAGCAGGAAGATCTCTGATAGTCTCGCGCTACTCAGGGATACGATCGCCTATGTACGGGACAGGAGGGTGGACACCTGCCTCATCAGCTTGGACCAGGAGAAGGCTTTTGACAGGATATTGCACACCTACATGATGGACGTGCTTTCCAAAATGGGGTTTGGGGAGAGAATCTGCAATTGGATCAAACTGCTCTACACAAACATCAGTAGCTCAGTCTCAATCAATAGGTGGGAATCGGAAAGTTTCCTGATCCAATCTGGAGTCAGACAGGGCTGTCTTCTCTCCCGTCTTGTTTGTTTGCTGTATTGAACCCTTTGCTGAGTCTATTAGGAAGGATGCGAGCATAAGAGGGGTGACAATCCCAGGCAGCGGAGGCACTGAGGTTAAAACCTCCCTGTACATGGATGATGTCGCCGTCTTCTGCTCAGACCCGCTGTCCATTCGCAGACTGATGAGCATCTGCGACCAGTTCGAACTGGCCTCGGGAGCCAAAGTTAACCACGGCAAGAGCGAGGCCATGTTCTTTGGAAACTTGGCTGACCGATCCTTTGTCCCCTTCACCGTCAGGTCAGACTACGTGAAGGTGTTGGGAATATGGTTCTGAAGGACCGAGGCGTGCACCAAAACCTGGAAGGAGCGAGTAGCCAGGGTACAACATAAGCTGAGCTTGTGGGAGCAGCGATCTCTCTCCATTGCAGGTCATCAGGTGCAAGGCGCTCACGTTGTTGCTGTACGTGGCGCAGGTCTGGCCCATACCCCACTCCTGCGCTGTGGCGGTCACCCGAGCCATTTTCCGCTTCATCTGGGGATCCAAAATGGACCGGGTCCAGAGGGACATGATGTTCAAACCTCTCGACAAGGGGGGATAAAACATACCCAACATCGCCCTCATCCTGATGACCACCTTCGTGTGCGGCTGCATCAAGCTGTGCATAGAGCCCCAGTTCACAAACTCTAACTGTCACTACGTGCTGAGGTTCTATCTGTCCCTGGTGTTGCGAAGGATGGGCCTGGTCACATTGCCGCGGAACGCTCCATCCAGTTGGACCTTGCCGTACCACCTATCCTTCGTGGGAAAGTTTCTGCAGGAAAACACCTTTGACCACCGATCCATCAGGCAGTGGTCTGCACGGAATGTCCTCAAGGATCGATCGGGAAATGGAGATGGTGGATCCTGTCGGATGGTTCCCCGAGCAGACTGCAAAGTCATTTGGGAGAAAGTCTCATCACCAGAACTTTCAAACAAGCACCAAGATGTAGCTTGGCTGGTGGTGAGAAGAGCCCTCTCCGTCAGATCCTTCCTGTATACCCGAAGTCTCGCCCCCTCCGCACAATGCCCCCGCGGTGGCTGTGGTGGGGAAGAGACAGTTGCCCACATCCTCCTGGAATGTGTCTTTGCAAAGCAGGTGTGGAAAGAGATGCAGTGGTTTTTGTCGAGGTTCATCCCAAGCAGCTCTGTAACACAGGAGTCTGTGCTCTACGGGCTGTTCCCAGGGACGCACACCGAGATAAACATCAACTGCTGCTGGAGAACCATCAATTCGGTGAAAGATACTCTTTGGTCTGCCCGAAACTTGCTGGTCTCCCAGCGCAAAGAGTTGTCCACGACCGAGTGTTGAAGATTGGCACATTCCAAGGTCCAGGACTACTTACTGAGGGGCGCACTAAAGCTTAGGGCAGCCGCAGCAAAGGCTCAATGGGGAAAAACCATGGTGTAAGGTCCTCCCGCCATAATGAACTGAGGGGCTGGATCCATGGGAAACCCCTCGGGCCGTATACACCAGATATGGTTTTGCTGTAAAATGTACATGGCATGTAAAACAGAATGGAAGGGTTGTGAGACAACACACTCCTGGATTGAAGAAAACTGATTTCCTTTGCACTTTCTGGAATGTCAACTTGGTGTTGTTTTCAACTGTTTTGTAATGTATTTTTTTTACAGATTTTTATGAATAAAGTATATTTTTGGGAGGAAAATAAAAGGCTGAAGCGTAGAGTATGGGCAAAAACTTATCAGCCCTTTGGAGGTGGCTTTGGAGGTGCGAGGGCAGGGAAAGTTTGAAATGTGTGTGTTGGGTCTTCTACCTGATACATTCCTGCCTCCGAGTAATTAGAAACACAGAAACATAGAAAACAGGAGCAGGAGTAGGCCATTCGGCCCTTCGAGCCTGCTCCGCCATTCATTATGATCATGACTGATCATCCAACTCAGTAACCTGTTTCCGCTTTCCCCCCCGTACCCTTTGATCTCTTTGGACCCAAGAGCTATATCTAACTCTTTCTTGAAAACATACAATGTTTTGGCCTCAACTGCTTTCTGTGGTAGTGAATTCCACAGGCTCACCACTCTCTAGGTGAAGAAATTTCTCCACATCTCAGTCCTGAAAGGTTTACCCTGTATCCATAGACTATGACCCCCAGTTCTGGACTCCTCCACCATCGGGAACATCCTTCCTGCACCTACCCTGTCAAGTTCTGTTAGAATCTTATAGGTTTCGATGAGATTCCCCCCTCACTCACTCATACTCCAGCGAATATAATCCTAACTGACTCAATCTCCCCTCATATGTCAGTCCTGCCATCTCAGGAATCAGTCTGGTAAACCTTCGCTGCACTCCTTTAGAATTAGAATTAGAATTAGAATATTACAGCGCAGTACAGGCCCTTCGGCCCTCGATGTTGCGCCGATCATCTGACCTACACTATTCCATTTACATCCATATGTCTATCCAATGACCACTTAAATGCCCTTAAAGTTGGCGAGTCTACTACTGTTGCAGGCAGGGCGTTCCACGCCCCTACTACTCTCTGCGTAAAGAAACTACCTCTGACATCTGTCCTATATCTTTCACCCCTCAACTTAAAGCTATGTCCCCTCGTGTTTGCCATCCTCATCCGAGGAAAAAGACTCTCACTATCCACCCTATCTAACCCTCTGATTATCTTGTATGTCTCTATTAAGTCACCTCTCCTCCTCCTTCTCTCTAACGAAAACAACCCCAAGTCCCTCAGCCTTTCCTCGTAAGACCTTCCTTCCATACCAGGCAACATCCTAGTAAATCTCCTCTGCACCCTTTCCAAAGCTTCGACATCCTTCCTATAATGCGGTGACCAGAATTGCACGCAATACTCCAGGTGCGGCCTCACCAGAGTTTTGTACAGCTGCATCATGACCCCGTGGCTCCGAAACTCGATCCCCCTACTAATAAAGGCTAACACACCATATGCCTTCTTAACAGCCCTATTAACCTGGGTAGCAACTTTCAGGGATTTATGTACCTGGACACCAAGATCTCTCTGCTCATCTACACTACCAAGAATCTTCCCATTAGCCCAGTACTCTGCATTGCTGTTACTCCTTCCAAAGTGAATCACCTCACACTTTTCCGCATTAAACTCCATTTGCCATCTCTCAGCCCAGCTCTGCAGCCTATCTATGTCCCTCTGTACCCTACAACACCCTTCGACACTATCCACAACTCCACCGACCTTCGTGTCATCCGCAAATTTACTAACCCACCCTTCTACACCCTCTTCCAGGTCGTTTATAAAAATGACAAACAGCAGTGGCCCCAAAACAGAACCTTGCAGTACACCACTAGTAACTAAACTCCAGGATGAACATTTGCCATCAACCACCACCCTCTGTCTTCTTTCAGCTAGCCAATTTCTGATCCAAAGCTCTAAATCACCTTCAACCCCATACTTCCGTATTTTCTGCAATAGCCTACCGTGGGGAACCTTATCAAACGCCTTACTGAAATCCATATACACCACATCCACGGCTTTACCCTCATCCACCTGTTTGGTCACCTTCTCGAAAAACTCAATAAGGTTTGTGAGGCACGACCTACCTTTCACAAAACCGTGCTGACTATCGCAAATGAACTTATTCTTTTCAAGATGATTATAAATCCTGTCTCTTATAACCTTTTCCAACATTTTACCCACAACCGAAGTAAGGCTCACAGGTCTATAATTACCAGGGCTGTCTCTACTCCCCTTCTTGAACAAGGGGACAACATTTGCTATCCTCCAGTCCTCCGGCACTACTCCTGTCGACAATGACGACTTAAAGATCAACAACAACGGCTCTGCAATCTCCTCCCTGGCTTCCCAGAGAATCCTAGGATAAATCCCATCTGGCCCAGGGGACTTATCTATTTTCACTCTTTCCAAAATTGCTAACACCTCCTCCTTGTGAATCTCAATCCCATCTAGCCTAGTAGGCTGTATCTCAGTAATCTCCTCGGCAACATTTTCTTTTTCTACTGTAAATACTGACGAAAAATATTCATTTAACGCTTCCCCTATCTCCTCTGATTCCGCACACAACTTCCCACTACTATCCTTGATTGGCCCTGTTCTAACTCTTATCATTCGTTTATTCCTGATATACCTATAGAAAGCCTTAGGGTTTTCTTTGATCCTATCCGCCAATGACTTCTCGTGTCCTCTCCTTGCTCTTCTTAGCCCTCCCTTTAGATCCTTCCTGGCTAGCTTGTAACTCTCAAGCGCCCTAACTGAGCCTTCACGTCTCATCCTAACATAAGCCGCCCTCTTCCTCTTGACAAGCGCTTCAACTTCTTGAGTAAACCACGGCTCCCTCGCTCGACAACTTCCTCCCTGCCTGACAGGTACATACTTATCAAGGACACGCATTAGCTGCTCCTTGAATAAGCTCCACATTTCGTTTGTGCCCATCCCCTGCAGTTTCCTTCCCCATCCTACACATCCTAAATCTTGCCTAATCGCGTCATAATTTCCTTTCCCCCAGCTATAATTCTTGCCCTGCGGTATATACCTGTCCCTGCCCATCGCTAAGGTAAACCTAACCGAATTGTGATCACTATCGCCAAAGTGCTCACCTACATCTAAATCGAACACCTGGCCGGGTTCATTACCCAGTACCAAATCCAATGTGGCATCGCCCCTGGTTGGCCTGTCCACATACTGTGTCAGAAAACCCTCCTGCACACACTGGACAAAAACAGACCCATCTAAAGTACTCGAACTATAGTATTTCCAGTCAATATTTGGAAAGTTAAAGTCCCCCATAACCACTACCCTGTTACTCTCGCTCCTGTCGAGAATCATCTTCGCTATCCTTTCCTCTACATCTCTGGAACTATTCGGAGGTCTATAGAAAACTCCCAACAGGGTGACCTCTCCTCTCCTGTTTCTAACCTCGGCCCATACTACCTCAGTAGACGAGTCCTCAAACGTCCTTTCTGCCGCTGTAATACTTTCCTTGATTAACAATGCCACACCCCCCCCTCTTTTACCCTCTTCTCTGTTCTTTCTGAAACATCTAAATCCCGGAACCTGCAACATCCATTCCTGCCCCTGCTCTACCCATGTCTCTGAAATGGCCACAACATCAGGATCCCAGGTACCAACCCATGCTGCAAGCTCACCCACCTTATTCCGGATGCTCCTGGCGTTGAAGTAGACACACTTTAAACCAAGTTCTTGCTTGCCAGTGCCCTCTTGCGTCCCTGTAACCTTATCCCCTACCTCACTACTCTCAACAGCCTGTACACTGGAACTACAATTTAGGTTCCCATTCCCCTGCTGATTTAGTTTAAACCCCCCCGAAGAGCACTAACAAATCTCCCCCCCAGGATATTGGTACCCCTCTGGTTCAGGTGAAGACCATCCTGTTTGTAGAGGTCCCACCTACCCCAGAAAGAGCCCCAATTATCCAGGAAACCAAAACCCTCCCTCCTACACCATCCCTGCAGCCACGTGTTCAACTCCTCTCTCTCCCTATTCCTCTCTTCGCTAGCACGTGGCACAGGCAACAACCCAGAGATAACAACTCTGGTTGTTCTCGCTCTAAGCTTCCACCCTAGCTCCCTGAATTTCTGCCTTAAATCCCCATCTCTCTTCCTACCTATGTCGTTGGTGCCTATGTGGACCACGACTTGGGGGTGCTCCCCCTCCCCCTTAAGGATCCCAAAAACACGATCGGAGACATCACGTACCCTGGCACCTGGGAGGCAACACACCAACCGTGAGTCTCTCTCGTTCCCACAGAACCTCCTATCTGTTCCCCTAACTATGGAGTCCCCAATGACTAATGCTCTGCTCCTCTTCCCTTTTCCCTTCTGAGCAATTGTACTGGCCAAACCTAGCTACCCACCTGACTGTGGCAGGCAGCAATTAAATGCCTGCTTAATGGCAGTAGACAGGCCCCTCACTGAGGCTGAAGTTCGGCAGGTGTCTGGAGGCGGCCTCCTGGTGGCAGGCTGTGGCATAGGGTGGGTGGTTGGGGGTCATTGACTCCTTCTTTAATTCCCCACCTCAGGAGCCACGGGTGACAAAGGGCCATCCTGTGGAAGGGTTCCACAATTACAGTGATGGTCTAGTCTAGCAGCTGTGGCCACAGGTTATTTTTAAGCATTTAAAAGTCTTCAGAGGGTGCCTCCATCTCAGTCCCCCACCTACAGTGGCAGTGTCCACCTCTCCAGAGGGGACTGCCAGCTGTCCACAGCCTCGGGCCTTCCTACCCACTGTCCCTAATTGGAGGGGCTCCCAGAGGCAGCCTCTTAATTGGCTGCATCCGAGAAGACTGCGCAGGTGGGCAGAGCTCAGAAATAATCGGGGTTGGCACCCGGAAATGGTCCTGGCCCTTGTTTAAAAACGAAGGCAGTAAGATTCCATCCTGTAAGAGCAGGGAGGTTTTACAAGAACTGTGTAAAGCACTTCTTGGGCCGCAGTTAGAATACTGCATGCAGGTCCGGTTACCGCATTACAGGAAGGATATGATCACACTTGGGAGGGCACAGAGGAGATTTCCGAGGATGCTGCCAGGAATTTTAGCTCTGAGGAAAGATTGGATAGGCTGAGGTTTTTTTTTGGAACAGAGGAGGCTGAGGGGAGATTTAATTGAGGTGTATAAAATTTTGAGGGGCCTAGATAGATGGATAGGAAGGACCTTTTTCCCTCAGCAGAGAGGTCAATAACCAGGGGGCAGAGATTTAATGTGATTGGGAGAAGGATTAAAGAGTTGAGTTGAGAGTTAAGGAGTTGAGGAGTATTTGTTTCACCCAGAGGGTGGTAGGGGTCTGGAACTCATTGCCTGAAAGGGTAGTCGAGGCAGAAACCCTCATCACATTTAAAAAAGCACTTGATTATGCACTTGAGGTGCTGTAACCTACAGAGCTATGGACCAAGAGCTGAAAAGTGGATTAGGCTGGAAAGCTGTTTTTTTATGGCTGGCACAGACACGATGGGCTGAATGACCTCCATCTCTGCTGTAACTTTTCTATGTTTCCATGTGGCTCGGTGTCAAATTTTGTTTGATAACACTCTTGTGAAGCACCTTGGGGCATTTTACTATGTTAAAGGTGCTAGATAAATGCAAATTGTTGTTGATGTCAGTAACCCACAGCATCGACAAGAAGCGCTATATTGGCCATCAAGCTGCACAGGCCTGGGACTAGATGTCAGCCTGCGATTTAGGAATTGCCAAAAGAAAAGGGAAATTCTGGATAGCTCCAACTCTATGTGAGATATAAACAGTTTCCTTCCACCTCCAAGGACTTGCAGGTTGATAGGTAAATTGGCCATTGTAAATTGCTCCTACTGTAGGTAGGCAGTAGGAGAATGGTGGGGATGTAGTAGAGATGGGATTAATGGGATTAATCTAGGATTAGTATAAATGGGTGGTTGTTGGTTGGCACAGACTCGGTGGGCCGAATGGCCTGTTTCCACTGCTGTATCTAAATAAATAAATAAAATAGGGCGGCGCAGTGGTTAGCACCGCAGCCTCACAGCTCCAGCGACCCGGGTTCAATTCTGGGTACTGCCTGTGTGGAGTTTGCAAGTTCTCCCTGTGTCTGCTTGGGTTTTCTCCGGGTGCTCCGGTTTCCTCCCACAAGCCAAAAGACTTGCAGGTTGATAGGTAAATTGGCCATTATAAATTGCCCCTAGGATAGGTAGGTGGTAGGGGAATATAGGGACTGGTAGGAATGTAGGATTAGTATAAATGGGTGGTTGATGGTCAGCACAGACTTGGTGGGCCGAAGGGCCTGTTTCAGTGCTATATCTCTAAATAAAAAATAAAATAAAAATAAATAAGCTGTGTCCAAAAAAGAATCAATGTGTTTGAAGTTGTTGAGTTCAGATTTATGGCGTTGATGTTGGTTAACCAGGAGAGTTTTACAGTGATCCAAACGTATGCCATCAATAATCACTCTGTAATAGTTGATATTGATTTGCCACTGACTTGTACTTTCAGCTTGTTTCCTTTGCCAATCTGGCATTACACTGATTTTCAGAAATCGGTGTTAAAATCTGTGAAATGAGAAAGGAAACATCAGACGGACAAACCACAACAACAACTTCTATTTATATAGCACCTTTAATGTAGTAAAACGTCCCAAGGTGCTTCACAGGAGCATTATAAAACAAAGTATGACACCAAACCACAAAAGGAGATATTAGGACAGCTCAGTCAAAGAGGTAGGTTTTAAGGAGTATCTTAAAGGAGGACAGAGGGGTAGAGAGGTGAAGAGGTTTCGGGAGGGAATTCCAGAGCTCTGGCCAAGGCAGCTGAATGCACGGCCGCCAATGATGGAGTGATTGAAATTAGGGTGGCTCAAGGACTGGACAGCTTCCCCTCACTCACCATATGCTCTTCCCCAGCCATGCTCATTTAAGCTGGGAGGAGGCTCGTGTGTAGCATAAATACCAGTTGGGCCAAATGGCCTATTTCTGTGCTGTAAATATTTAGTAAACTTGTCAGGAGTGTGGTTCAAAGGCAACCTAAGTTGCTCCTCTGGGACCTCAGTCAAATAGCTAGCGTTATCACACACAAATCTTTTTTGAATTTATTCTCTCATGGGATGTGGGCGTCACTGGCCAGGCCAGCATCTATTGCCCATCCCGAATTGCCCTAGAGAAGGTGGTGGTGAGCTGCCCTCTTGAACCACTGCAGTCCATGTGGGGGTAGATACACCCACAGTGCTGTGAGGAAGGGAGTTCCAGGATTTTGACCCAGCGACAGTGAAGGAACGGCGATATAGTTCCAAGTCAGGATGGTGTGTGGCTTGGATGGGAACTTGCAGGTGGTGGTGTTCCCATGCAACTGCTGCCCTTGTCCTTCTAGGTGGTAGAGGTGGTGGGTTTGGAAGGTGCTGTCGAAGGACCCACAGAGTCATATCCGGCATAGAAGGAGGCCATTCGGCTCTCCGTGGAACTATCCAATCAGTCCCACATCCCCATTAGATCCCCAAAGCCCTGCATATTTCCTTCAAGTGCCCATCCAATTTCCTTTTGAAATCATTAATTGTCTCCGCTTCCACCATCCTCAAGGGCAGCGAGTTCCAGGTCATTACCACTCATTGTGTAAAAAAGTCCTTCCTCACATTCCCCCTGCATCTCTTGCCCAAAACCATCAATCTGTGTCCCTTAGTCCTTGCATTATCAGTTAATGGGAATAGTTTTTAGTTATATAACTTATCTAAGCCTATCACAATATTGTACACCTCTATCAAATCTCCCCTCAATCTCCTTTCTTCCTGGGAGAACAACCTCAGCTTTTCCAACTAAACCTTGTAGCTAAAATCCCCCATCCCTGGAACCATTCTGGTACATCTCCTCTGCACTTTCACATCCTTCCTAAAGTGTGGTGACCGGAACTGGGTACAATACTCTTGTTGTAGCCTAACCAGAGCTTTATAAAGATTCAGCATAGGTTCCCTGCTTTTGTACTCAATACCTCTATTAATGAAGCCCAAGATCACATATGCTTTGCTAACCACCCCCTCAATATGTCCTGCCACCTTCAAAGATCGATGTACATGTACCCCCAGGTTCCTCTATTCCTGCACACTCTTTACAGCTGCACCATTAAGTCTATATTGCCTCACCCTATCCCTTCTGCCAAAATGCATCACCTCACACTTGCCTGTGTTAAATTCCATCTGCCACTTACCGATACCCATTCCTCTAGCCTATCCATGTCCTGTTGCAGGCGGTTTGTATCAACCTCATTTTTCGCCACTCCTCCAAGTTTGGTATCATTGGCTTTTTTGAAATTCTACTCTGTATTCCAATATCCAAGTCATTTATATATAGCAAAAAAAGCAATGGTCCCAGCACTGACCCTTGAGGAACGCCACTGTCTACCATCCTCCAGTCTGAAAAACAACCATTTAACACGACTCACTGTTTTAGAACCATAGAACGATAGAACAGTTAAGGCACAGAAGGAGACCATTCAGCCCATCGTGTTTGTGCCAGCCGAGAAAACTAGCCACCCAATCTAATCCCACCTTCCAGCACCTGCTCCATAGCCTTGCCGGTTACAGCACTTCAGGTGCAGATCCAGGTACCTTTTAAAAGAAATGAGGGTTTCTGCCTCCACCACCGATCCTGGCAGTGAATTCCAGACACCCACCACCCTCTGGGTGAAAACGTTTTTCCTCATGTCCCGTCTAATCCTTCTACCAATCACCTTAAGTCTGTGCCCCCCGGTAACTGACCTCTCCATCCGGGGAAACAGGTCAATTCTGTCCACTCTATCTAGGCCCCTCATAATTTTATACACCTCAATTAAGTCTCCCCTCAGCCTCCTCAGTTCCAGGGAAAACAATTCTAGCCTATCCAATCTTTCCTCATAGCTGAAACTTTCAAGCCCTGGCAACATTCTTGTAAATCTCCTCTGTACTCTCCCCAGAGCAATTATCTTCCTGTAATGTGGTGACCAGAACTGTACACAATACTCCAGCTGTGGCCTAACCAGTGTTTTATACAGTTCCAGCATTACATCCCTGCTTTTGTATTCTATACCTCTGCCAATAAAGGAAAGCATTCCATATGCCTCCTTCACCACTCTATCTACCTGTCCTGCCACCTTCAGGGACCTGTGGACATGCACTCCAAGGTCTCTCACTTCTTCTACCCCTCTCAATATCCTCCGGTTTATTGTGTATTCCCTCGCTTTATTGCCCTTCCCAAATGCATTACCTCACACTCATCTGGATTGAATTCCATTTGCCACTTTCCCGCCCACTTAACCAAACCATTGATATCATTCTGGAGTTTACGGCTATCCTCTTCACTATCAACTACACGGCCAATTTTTGTATCATCAGCAAATTTCCCAATCATGCCTCCCACATTTAAGTCCAAATCATTAATATATACCACAAACAGCAAGAGACAACACTGAGCCCTGTGGAACACCACTGGAACCAGCTTTCCATTCACAAAAACATCCATCGACTGATATCCTTTGTTTCCTGTCACTGAGTCAATTCTCTATCCAACTTGCCACATTCCCCTGTATCCCATGGGCTTTCATTTTACTGACCAGTCTGCCATGTAGAACCTTCTCAAATGCCTTACTAAAATCTATGTAGACCACATCCACTGCACTACCCTCATCAATCCTCCCTGTTACTTCCTCAGAAACACTCAATTAAGTTAGTAAGACATGATCTTCCCCTAACAAATCCATGCTGACTATCCCTGATTAATCCATACTTTTCGAAGTGGCAGTTTATCCTGTCCCTCAGAATTGATTCTAATAATTTACCCACCACCGAGGCCAGACTGACCGGCCTATAATAACCTGGCTTATCCCTTGCATCCTTTTTAAACAATGGTACAATGTTCACAGACCTCCAATCCTCTGGTACCTCGCCTGTATCCAGTGAGGATTTGAAGATGATCCTCAGCGCATCCGCTATTTTCTTCCTGACTTCCTTTAACAACCTGGGATACAATCCATCCGGCCCTGGTGATTTATCCACTTTCAAGGATGTCAGACACTTTAGTACTTCCTCTCTCATTATGCTTATCATATCTAATATTACACACTCCTCCTCTTTAACTACAATGTATACATCAACCCTCTCCTTTGTGAAGACAGAGCCATAAACTCATTAAGAACCCTGAAATCTTCTACATCCACGCATAAGTTCCCTTGTATATCTCTGATCGGCCCTACCCTTTCCTTAGTTATCCT